>NC_092628.1:42387277-42992803 GCF_039555335.1 Amphiura filiformis
ACTTTACTGATTTAGCTTCGGTAATAATTTAATAATGTGCTATATACCTTTAATACAGACAGAGTTTGGTGGGAGATTTGGGGGGGGTAAATTGTTTTTCCTCTCAAGAAATCTATATAATAGTTCGCCCATAGGCTAATTTAATATACATTTTAAACAAACTTCTGTTGTTTGTATATGTGATTGCCACGTCGTTTTGCTTTCGGAAGCAACAGACTAGAACTCAGTTTGATTAAAGGCCCATTCAGTGATCCCAGCGCAAGTGTAAAAAAAATTAAAATTGCTTATAAATTGCTTAAAAGTGAAGGATAAGTCATTCAAATTGTACAACATTTGGTATTTTTGAAATGACAAATTTGGCAAAAAACTAAGAAAACAGCAGTAGGCCTACTGACGAAATTTATTATCAGTAAATTACAGATTCGTGTAAAATGCCTTATTTTGCCTTAAATACACGGCTTTCGGCTCAACCACTCGCAGGCTATGTTAGCACATCGATGACAATGACAAAGGTACCGTACCAGAATCTGAATTTTGATGATTTTTACGATCGTTCGGATACTGAATGCAGGGGCGTAGCCAGCTTTTTTGGTCGGGGGGGGGGGGGAATAAAATTTCGGGGGCACAGACGAAAACATTATAGTTGCACCCTGGTTGCATCATACAATACATGGACGATGTGCGCGCGTAGTATTTGGTATTTTTAATACCGTTTTGTCCATTATCAGGATTTTTTTGAACTACGGTATTTGTCTGCTTGCTTGATTTTCGCATTTGGACACATAAACAGGCAGTCGAATTCGACGGTATCGCATCGCAAAATGCGATGCAATTTCCATCAACTGCTACGCACTTTTCCAAAATGCATAGCTAAAAAGTGCTATACATAAATTTGAGCTAAATTCCACGTCGTATTTACCTCAAAAGTTTCCTAACGCATCCTCCGAAAGGGCAAAAATTTGCCCTTTTTCGGACTCAGTTAACTCTCTTGTTTTTGGCATTTTGACACAAAGCATCGGGATATGTGACATTTTCAAAAATATATCAAAAATATAAAATGGCTAATTAATAAAGTTTTGTACTATAAATAGAAAGGGGCATATGTTAACTAATTGATATAATAATCTGAAGATATTTTAATGCATCTGGGAGTTTAAACGAAGATCGACGTACTTACACACCACAAGATGGATAGGTTCACTGCTTGAACTATTTATTGCATACATGCTCAGTCTACATATAATTGCTTTACACATAGGCCTACTTTTAGAAAGAGAGTTCCTGAAGTCACTACCTTACGACTCTAGCAGTGTGAGGTTAAGCCCTATCTTGGATCCATTCTTTAATTGCCCATATCAAATTTGAAACATTGTAAGCTATTGTAAGTTATAACATGTTTGCATGGAATCCTCCTTGCTCTTGGAAACTGTCTGCACTTCTCCATAGCTTCGTGAAAACTGTCTGAAGTGGGGAATACTGTGGCCGGGGGGGGGGGTACTCAAGTTTGGTTTTGGTAGGGACGTGCCGCTGAGATTTTGGAAGTGGACCCATAAATATACCAATTGTTCAAGAAATTTGGACCCATTGATATACCAAAAGTCGAAATTTTCGGCCAAATTTAACCAAAATTGTCTTAGTTTTTACAAATTTTCCCAAAATTTTGGGAAAATTGAGAAAATTTTGGCTAGATTAAGGAAAAATTGGGCTGTTTTCCGAAAAAATTGAGAAAATTTTGAAAAAAGGACCCATTCATATACCAAAATAGGCTTTGAAAAGGGGGTCATTGATATACCAGAAGGCTGAAAATGCTACCCATATTTGCGGCACGTCCCCGTATGGTCATTTGTACTGAGTACCCCCCCGGGTACTGTGGAGCCATCCCAATAACTCTTATCAATTCTAACCTAACAGACACTGTCTGCCGTCTATAACCATTCTGCCACACCATCTACTTATAGTGATCTCAATGCATTTTATACTACAGTTTCAATTACCGCCCTAGAAGGTGTAAATACACTAACTTCTTTCACCCCACATATATTCAAGTCTATAAGGGGTGGTGCAATAATTATGTGTACCCCCCGGGATGGTGAATTATAGGGGGGCAAAAGATTTTTGGCAGGCCAAAAGGGGGGGCAGGCAAGCATTTTTGGCAGGTCGAAAGGGGGGGTCAAGCGATTTTTGGCAAGTCAAAAGGGGGGGGCAAGCGATTTTTGGCACAGTTATTTTGGGCACCGTTTCTATATTATGCCCTAAAAAGGTGTAGGAAAACGTTAGGAACACGTTCAAATATGCAAAATTTCCTGCTCGCTGCGCTCGCATTATATGGTAAGACAATTTAAGGTTGTAAATTCAGGTTCCCCAAAATCTTGCATTGGTAAGGGGGGCCAAGATTTTTGGCACATCAAAAGGGGGGCAAAGGTTTTTGGCACGTCAAAGGGGGAGGCAAAGATTTTTTGGCACGGCCAGAGGGGGGCGGCAAGCGATTTTTGGCAGACCATTTTGAGAATTCACCACCCCGGGGGTACACACTTATTGCACCACCCCTAAGGTATTACGGCTTTGACATTACTCTCAACCAAAAAATATTCAATAGAACATATACATCATGAATGAAGAAATAGGTAAGGAAAAAATAAAATATTTCTATGATTTTCGACATATCATTCTCACAAGGTATTTGTAGCAAAAAAGAGCCTTGAAATGGTGCTCTACGGATCCAGCGTTACTATGAAAAGTGTAAAACACATACTTTCCTTTAGAATCATGTAACTTCTGAACAGAATTTACTATCTTTATGATCTAAAAATCTTGAAGAAGATAAAACTACTATATTTTCAAATATTTAAATAATTAACCCCAAACTGGTACAAAAAATAGTAACGAAAATTCTGCAAAAATGAGGAGTCGTCGGTACCAATCATTTTGATACACCCTGTATCTGCAATAGTCCAATTATATGACCTTTGGTCAGACTCAGAGTACATCGGAATTCCGATTTTAATATCAATGGACAAAGTTCGAGAAGGAAGACTTAGACCAAATAACCTTTATCGCTTATTAATTACTATAAAATGAAAACGATGATATATAAATATAGAATAAACTTAAGTAAAAACAAAAAATAAATAAACAAATAAACAAAATAAGAAGTGAAGTGAAATACAGTGCAGTGAAGTGCAATTACATGCAGTGCAGTGCAGCGAAGTGAAGTGTGTGTATATTCGACATGCCTCAAAAGCTCCTCAAAGATATAATATAAGTTAATATTTTCACTTTCATATTTTTCCCAATTGGTCAGAAGTCTTCATGGTCTTATGATATTGCTGACTTGAACATGAAAAACTTAAATGCTGCTGTTTTTGGGTTTTTTTTTTACAACTTCCAAATTTTGCAAGAGAAAGTGACCTGAACTGAAGTGATTGTTGTCGAACTCTTTTGAAAATACACGTTGAGTGCACCAAACTTTTTTACACTGTACATTGCATTGTACATTGACATAGTACGGAGTTGAAAGGTTCAGGATAAAGGTCGTCCTCTGGAATTACACATTCACAAAATAAATAGGCATGATCATGTGCATTTGTATATTGAACAGGGTTAAATCACAGATATTGGTGGTTGAATTCACCGGGTTCATTCTGTTCCTGACCGGAGTGTTGTTTACCGACTGACTGATCTTGGAAATGAATCAGTGTTTGTGTTAATTTAAGTCGTCATAAAATAAATAAAACCTTAAACTCGGGCAGTTTTGGATCTGGACTCAAAATCACTGCTTTTTGTTTTGATTTCTAAAGTGTTCGGGAAGTTTTAACACTCAACTTTCCTGCTTGCTCATATGTGTTTCTCATGTTTATGAGTGCCGGACGCTCAACAACACAACGTCTGAACTGTACGTTCAACTTTAAGGATACGTGAACTTTTTGTGCATATCATATTATATTAAACAATCTTTATTTCACTATGTCTGATGCAGAAGAGACTCCGGGGGAGAAAACCCCACTAACAGGCTCAATCAATATGGGTACCGGCAAGAATGACGGCACAAAAAATGAGGAGATACCGGATAAGAAAGGGTATGGTGGTACTGACAATAATAGCCCTAGCACTAGTTCTGCAGAAGCTGCAGGAAGCAACAATGGCAAAGATGAGAAAGAAACTGGGTAAGCCGTAAATATACTTGTAAATTTGATCAATCTTTCACATATTGGAAAAGAGTCAAAAGACCCCCTGGCCACCCCAGGTAGTCGCGGAGGCCTGCCCTGAAAATTATGTATGGATGTGAATCAATGCTATAATTCACTATAGGCCCCCGGGCTATAGGCATACGGGCATTTTATTTGTTACAAATACTTTCAAAGGCCTTACGATTTTTGCAGCACCGTATCTTCATTAAAATACATTATAATCGTATAGATAAGATCAGAATTGGGAAAACAAAATTGTTCTACAATATAATTAAGTTCCATCCAATTAAGTATAAGTTGGGACATTATATGAAAACATTTACGCGTATACATGCCAACAGCCTGAGGTTTAAAAAAAGTTATAACCAAAAGTTCAAAGTCATCCATTGTGGCTTTAGGCCTTTAAATTAAAGCTCAAAGGCGCATTTTGTGGTTTTAGCATTCTTTTTATATTAGTACATTGTACGAAAAATCCCATTCCCCAAATTTCAGTTGATTTGGACATTGAAAGTGCGAGTTAGGCCTATGTATAAATAATTGCATGTATAGGCCATGCCACAGTGTTGTAGGCCTAATTTATGAGCTTATAATCATTGTTGACAGGCCGCACAATAGGCCTACACTGAGTGCAAACTGAGACTTTAACAAAGGTTTAACATTAGGGTCTATAGCTTTCTGATGGTATAAACTTGAAATCTCAACTTTATTGGAGTGAGCTGAGATGATGAGGGGGTAGGTGGGGGGAAAATTGAACTTTTGTGATTTTCAGGGCCGGTCGAAAGTGTCATGGGGTAAACTGGGGGTGAACAATTTTATTTGGGGTGGGGGAGAATCCCCATAATTAATGCCCCCACCCGTAGTGCCGCCACTATCAATTAGAGTCAGCCCGGTGGATCATTAGTGCCTACGCGTAATCACCATGCCTTTTTAAAAGACAGTTCTTGTTTATTATGAGTGATTGCGGATACAGGCTGTCCTTAGTCAAATTGCTGGAAAATCGAAATTGAAAAAAGCTTATCATGAAAATGTTAAGAATTCTAATTTTTGTGCGTAATATGATCACCTTGGCAGGTCTGATGATGGAGACAAACCACAAGAACTCACTTCTGACAGAAATATATCGTTACTCGAATTAGTAAGTATGCTGTATGATCAGTAGTTGAGTTATAAAAGCTTAAGCTTACTTCAATTTGAGTTCAAAATTCAAGTTAAATTCATGAATTGCATGGATGGATTGACATTGCTCGAGAAGTCTTGCCACAAATTTTTTTCAGCGATGCGCTTCACATTTAAGGCTAGAGATAGTTGCATTTGAAATCTAGTTGGAAGCGCTGAATCATGACATTGCAGTGTAATGGAAGTTCAGCGGTAAAACACAGCTGTCGATCACACAAGGTGTACACATGTAGGTATGCTAGGTGAATTCAAATGTGCCATCAAACTGCATCATTTTATATATCAAATTAAAGCCCTTGAATAACAAAGCCTGAAAACCATTTTTTCATAGCACTTTCCGTAGCAAAGTTACATCTTGTCAAAGATTGACTTTCATCAAAAAGTTTCAGCTAGCAAAATTCCCCAAAACGGTATTTCGGGGGTGTTTCTAGATCTTAGTCTCATTATGATAGCAGCTTTTTTTAATGGAACTGCTATCCAAATCCCGCTAAAATTCCATGTGCGAGTGACTTATCACCATAAAAAATCATATATTTGGGTCAAGTGAAGTATAGAAAACATATTTATGTAGGTTTCCTTCTTCTAACAGTTGTTTTAAATTTCTATGTAAATTTGCATCAACATTGTCGGCGAATTTGACTGACTAGCAAATGTGTTAACTAAGGTTTGCCTGGGTTACCTACAAGGTGCGATCTCAATTATCATCAAAGAAAGATGTTGCTAAAATTGCACTTAAACAAAATTTTAGATTGTTCAAAATAGGCAACCTCAAAAGATATCTAGTTGACTCATCAAAATAATTTCATCCATTCCAAAATTTTATACCTGATCTCATGTACCACAATACACACATGTGTATTGGTACATGATTCGGCGAGTATATATGAGCAAGTCTGAAATCATGGTCGTTTTTTACTCTGTTCAAAATGTCACATGTACACCAAATACAGCCCCCAAAATGGTTTACTTTTTGTATTGACTTACCGGCGAACACGTAAGTAGTAGATGGAAATGCGATCCTCCAAACATAACTTACCATTTGCTCAAGATATTTTTCTCCCACACTGCTGAATGCTATTTGTGATTGACGCCATGTCAGAGCATGTTGACAAATGGCTGTGGTAACACTAGGTTGCCAGTTCAACAAACAGAAAAACTTATCACTATAATGAAAGACAGAGATAAAAAGACTAGTTCGCGTCTGACGTCAGGGCAAAGGCGCGCCGTGATTGGTTGCCGACCTGCGCAGTACGACATTTTCTGTCTAGTTGTCTGAATTTCAGACGCGAACTAGTCTTTTTATCTCTGTCTTTCGTTATAACCCCACTGCGCAACCTCCTCCTCTTAAAAGGTGTTGCCACAAGCACAGTTTCACGCTAATGGCGCCCAAAAGTGTGTTCAGCTGCCCGGAAGTTGTATCAAAGTTCATGACATGTCAAATTACGTCATTCATTCGCCATGTTGACATGAAAACATTAGCTGCTGCGAGGTCAGTGTCGTTCAATTCGTTACCTAAATTCCTTTCAGGATATTCTGATTTCACTTATTTATGATGTGTAAATGCAAGCTGTTATTGCTGACAATAGAAACATTGTTGCAAAGTCATTAAAAACAGGTATGTATTACAGACGTTCTTTGGCCGAAACGAGATACAGGCTAGTAAGGTAGTGTACCAAAATTTCAACAAAATAAATAACATCTGTTGCAAAAAATGTCAATTACCTACAACCGTAAAAAGATAAGCACTCTAGTCTAGCAATGAATGTGTAATAACTTTCCTGTGCAAATTCAAAGCTAGAGTTCTCAAAGTTCTTAACTTCAACATCAATGTCATGCTTCAGCAGGGTCAGAATTTCGTTTCACAGTGCAAGTTATTTTGATGATTCAACTTAATATCTTTTGAATAAAATTTGCCCATTTTGAACAGTCTAAATTTTGTTGAGGTAAAATTTTAGCAACATTTATGATGCTATCGCCCATCGTGATTGGCTACATGTTTACTTCTAAACTTCTATTACTGTAATTTACACAATGACGATAGCATGCTTCAGTGAATCCGACTAGATTTCGAATTATGTGAGGCTCATCGGTGAGCAAATTTGTGGCAAGACTTCTCGAACAAGCTAGGGATTACTGGGGCCAGAGGTTATCTTCGGAGTCTTTTCATGGCCACTGAAGCATAGATAGTCAAGGACACTCATTACAAATTGAAAGATTGGGCTTTTAAAATTTACAGTAGAAATTTCATTTGAATGAACACAGCTGTCAACAGCATGACGATTTTCCGCGTACACTGTGTGATGAATGCCCAATGCGACCTGCCGGACTACAATGTATGTAAAGCGGATGTGAATCCATCCATGCCAACTCGCTCATGATTGGTTAGTATTTTCATTATTGTATCCATGGTCGTGCATTCACGTTTTTGAAATACACGACATACAATCGCTGTCGGATCACATATCAGCTGTTGGCAGCTGTGTTGTTCATTCAAATGAAATCTTTACTATAGTAAAAGAATCCTTAATATAATGGGAACATATCAAAAATTCAAGAGGGTCATCAGTGGTCAAACATTGCCATCAATCATACTGCTGACCAGTGTTCTGGCAGGTGCCCTATAGTACTTTATGTAGAGTTCTAGTATCTGAAACCCAGCATGCATATCATTCTCATTTCCACTGGGTTGTGTACAGTGGTAGCACCAGTAGGGGATCCCCTCTCCCAATTGTTTCTTTGACCCATCTACCACAGTTTCTCCCAGTCAGGAAAAAAATCACATAAAATTGTTGTATTTTGAATAAAAATTGTTGTATTTGGGCAAAAATCACCTTATTTGAGGCAAAATTGCCCTATTTGTGGTAAAAATAACCCAGTTATTTGAAAGTTTTCCAAAATATTTCCTCAAAAAATTTCACTTCACTCCCCATGAAAAAATTCCTGATGCTGCCAGTGTCACCACTGATATCACTGGAATGTTGAGTTTTAATGCTTGGTATGATTGTGGATCTATAGGCCTACATTAAAATGTAATCAGATTTCTTTCAGAATAATATTAATCCAATAGCATTGTATTTCTTTGACAGTTTCGCTATGCCACTCCAGCTGATTCCTTGCTCATATTCATTGGTTCCGTGGCTGCATTTATACATGGGGCAGGATGGCCAGTGCTTATGGTCATCTTCGAACATGACCAATGACCTCATTGGCTTTGATCCACCAAAGGCAAATACAACAGGTGGTCCACCAATCTTGCCAACATTCCCAGATGGAGTGACCATTACGATGCCCTCTTTCACAGTTCCGCCTGATTATTACAAGGAATTTGATAAACAGATGAGGGAATATGCAATTATTTATACATATGTTGGATTGGCGGTGCTGGTTGCCGCTTACTGTCAGGTAAGCTTTGTACTAAAAAATGTTGTATATAGTCTCCATCATGAAATGAAATAATTGACTGTGTTCTTTATTGTAAATTGTCATCGGTTGTAATATACATGTAGAAAGGTGACCAATGAAAACACTCAAACAGTTGAGTCTAAGCTATAAAGTTTATTGCACTTTTGGATAGTACCAAAGAGATTATACTGAAGAGAAGTGACTCAAAATTGTCCATCGGTAAGGCTGCCATATTGGTTTGTCGCGCATGGAGGGAAAATAGTGTACCTCTGCCACTGCGTCTGCAAGTCACATAACGCGATCATTGTAGAGTGTACTTTTAGCTACGTCACAAGACGCGGTCATTATACTTTTTGAATGACCTGCATTTGTGTCCGCATATTTAAAAGTTATTATCTGTGATTGGATCGCACTTGCTGCGTATATTAATGAGGTTATGAATATAGAATGGAGTGCACACAGTTGGGCACAGTGATGATGCTAGTTATGCATTGTGATTTGTGATTTGCGTGAGTGGCATACCCTTATGTGGATTTACGCGAGCGTGAGTTGGGACTTTACTGACGCGTGCAGTAAAAAAAAGCTCTCCATTATGAGCAACATGTAAACATGGCGGAGTCAGTACTCTTTGGTTCTATCTCATTGGATGGTATTACTCAATCATTTGGCTCTCAATATAATCAATGTGGGCAATTTGAAATTCTGAAAACCAAGTACATTTACAATGTATGAACATGATCATAATGGTCATACTCC
This sequence comes from Amphiura filiformis, assembly GCF_039555335.1. Taxonomy (NCBI): domain Eukaryota; kingdom Metazoa; phylum Echinodermata; class Ophiuroidea; order Amphilepidida; family Amphiuridae; genus Amphiura; species Amphiura filiformis. The sequence continues at coordinate 42,396,799 of NC_092628.1, forward strand.
TTTCAATTCTTGTCTATAAATAATAACATTAAACTTTGTAGGTTTGTTTTTGGAACATTCCATGTGAACGTCAGAGTCATCGGTTACGCAAAGCTTTCTTCCGTGCAATTCTGAGACAAGAGATTGCATGGTTTGACAAGCATCAGAGTGGAGAACTAACAAGTAGACTCGCAGAGTAAGTAATTACTTGATTGATTGATTGATTGATTGATTGATTGATTGATTGATTGATTGATTGATTGATTGATTGATTGATTTGATTTGTTTGATCAGTCATTTGATTTTAGAATGTAGATGAAATTCCAATGACTACTTTGTAAAGCATAATGAAATATATGTGACTTACTCTCACAAAATAAGCATTAAGTTGACAAAATAACTATCTGAGATATTCCCAATTTAAAATTCTTATTTTAAACCCTTTAAAATCATACCAAACACACCTTGCTTTGGTCTTCAAAAATCATGTTTAATGGACTGTATCTTCGATAATGCCCTGGCAACTTTATATTGCATCATATATGTGACATGCTCATTTGTGCGAATATGTCACATAACATTATTCTATCATTACAACTTGTATCAAAATAATGAGGTTTATTATCCTTAGCTTTTAAGATTATTGACAAGATTGACAGCAGAATGCAACATAAGTTCCAAACCTATTATGCTTTTAGGACTTCATAGATCTTATGGATCGTAGAGTCTTGTAATCCTAGTCATTTTAAGTGGATCCAATGTTTAATTTGGAAAATAGTACACATCTTAATGTTGTATTTGCAGTCAGCTTTGTTAAAAGCTTTTCTGTTATTGCCTTGCAACGCAATATTTTCCATGGAGCATAGCTTTATAACCCCTTTTAACATATTTCTGATTTTTCCTGATGTATTTTACCAATTCTTTTACTAACAGTGATTTAGAAAGAGTAAAGGAAGGGATAGGAGACAAAGTAGCCCTTTGTATACAGAGCTCAGCACAGCTGATTGTTGGTAAGTAGACACCACCACCAGTAATAGGGCGATTTCAAGAAAGGTCATTAGTTCAAATCAAATCAAAAGACATGATGCATGCATAAAGCACTAAAGAAATCCCCAGTTGAAGTGATATTGATTGACTCATTTGCTTTGTACTTGTTCCATGCATCATGTCTTCTGGAGGCAGATTTGAACTAATAACCTTTCGTGAAATCGCCCTATACTGGTAAAATAGTAAAACAATGGGTAGAAATTAATTGAAATAAAGTTGATAAGAACTCCCTTAAAGCATGTGCCTTGCAGTGATTTTTATTTTTGTATTACAAAAGTATATTTACATCAGCAAATGTGATATTTGGAGGCTTTTTCAAAACCTGATATTGTCTTGCAAAAGTTGGGGTTTCCATTCATGAGCAAACTCATTGAAATTGGTCTTGTCAACTTCTATTTACTTCGCGAGGGCAGCTTTCGCGCCGGACGCTAGTTCTAAAACAATGATGAACAACGGTGAAACATGATTGAATCCTTTCAACAACAAAAACAAGCTTGATTATATCATGAGGAATGTCAGTTAATCATTGCCACTCAGTCTTACAACAAAAAAAAGCGGTGAATTCTCTTTTGGTATCAGCAATAAAACTACAGAATAAAAGGGCAAAGTTTTGCTGCTACCTCCAAATTGAATACTGAACTTCAAGGTGTGTATATGCACATAAGTTCCAGGCATGACGAATTTTACGCGTAATGCGTATGCGCACGTTTGCGTATACGCTTCTCTGTAAAAGTGTGGTTTCATCACGGATTAACAATGGTGGGCTCCTGTACAAAGGTATAAGAAGAGTTGTTGAATAATATCTATGTAAAAGACAACACCACAATGACCAGTGACCACACACTTCACAGATTAATTATCTTAAAAAGAAACTTGTGAATAAATCTTGTGTGATGTTCTTTACTAGGTTTTGGTATTGGGTTCTGGAAGAGTTGGGAACTGACGTTGGTTATGATGGCATTAACACCTGTTTTAGCAGTGGCTGGTTCTATGATCATGTTTGTAAGTATACCCTTCATCTTGATTGTTTAGTAAGATAATAATTGATTAGTGTTTTCTTGATTGTTCTTGCTTGGATCCCTCAAGTTTTGATATGTACTTAAAGTGTATGCAGGTGGGATGAAAAGCCGATCATCAGTTGAAAATTCTGACATTTCGTATTGAAGATATACATTTATTTATTTTGAGGACTGCTAAATGTCAAAAATATCAATTTTTAATAATTTGCACAAATTTAAAAAAAATCAAAATTATTTATATCAGAAGGACATTCCTTGTATTCAGAATGCAATTTGTTGTGTCTGATATACTCTCATGTCCCATGAAAAATTATCTGAAAACGTTGCTATCTGAGCCCGTAAGGCACTACAGCTAAATTTATTTGATCCTGAGATCGACCGTCAATGCTCGTAATTTACAAATTATCAAGTAATTAATCAGAATTATTGGTCAATTTGTATTGGTCAATATCATGACATGTACAAAGTTAATAGTGAATTAATTGATTTCAGAAATAATAATGATCGACAAAGCATTGATGGTCAATCTATCTAATTTGGTTCTATTGCCAAAGCACATTTCCACATTTGAACAAACTCTTTTCTTTTGTTTAGTTGATAGCCAACTATGCCAAGCAGGAGCAGTCATTATATGCTGGGGCTGGTAGTGTAGCAGAAGAAGTACTTTCCAGTATGAGAACAGTTGCAGCATTTGGTGGAGAACCAAAGGAACTTCACAGGTATTTGTTGTTGACAATAAAATGGACTATTCCAGTTGATATACATACACCCCCTATGGAAGACATGACCTTAATCTCCCATATATTAGGGGTGTAGATTTCAGGTAACCCCATTTGCAATTCACACTCCCTGTGTGGACAATTAAGGCCATGTCTTCCATAGGGGGCATATGGATTTGAACTGAAATAGCCCAATATGCCTGAATGTATGTGTATATATCTCTGTGTACAGTTTTTTTTGTTTTTGTTTGTATGTTGTTATATTTGTATATGTATCTGTATAAATAAGGCGTGGATCAAGGTTTATGAAAGTTGGGCCAGGTCCTGCTTGAATCACTGAATTTTGTTGATCCATATTTGTTCATAATGGCCATAGTGAGGATCCATATGCATTTTTACCATATCTGAACATTTTTTTATGTGCAAAGCTGTGTCAAAGCAATCAATCACCATCTCACTTTTCCCTCCCCTTTTTTTAAGAGGGGTAGTACATATCCCCCCTCTGGATTCGACCCTGATAGAAGTGAATGATACAGTAGATTCATGGACTGCTGTTTAGCAACCACTCATGGCCTGCCACCTGGAAACAAACAGACAATGCTAGGCTGGATGAACTCAATACCACTGCTGTCATAAGTCCACCCAGATCTAGGAGCAAGCTTGCAAAGTAATTATTTATTTGTTGTTACTTGATCACAGATATGACAAAGAGTTAGTAAAAGCGAAGGATGTCGGCATCAAGAAAGGGCTAACCATGGGACTGGGATTCGGAGCATTTATGCTCATATTATTCTCAAGTTACGCCTTAGCATTTTGGTAAGTACAATATCTGACACAATGTGATATTGGAATTTGGCTCTGGGGATGAGGATGTATGGAAGATGCTCAAATTTTTTTCTGGGGAAATAGTTTTTTTCTTTGTGCCATGCACATATGACTAATCTCAATTTGGCATCATTATGAATCTAAATGAGGTGTAACAAATTTGGATTGTTCCATTTGAATTCCAGGTATGGTCCAAGAATGGTTTCCGATGGTAAGATCAGCGGAGGTGACGTAATGACTGTATTCTTCTGTGTCATGATTGGTTCGTTTTCAATCAGTGCGGCTGCACCAGCATTAAGCAACGTATCAACTGCCAGGGGTGCTGCTGCTGTGTTGTTTGATATTATTGATACAGTGAGTAGAACAAGTATAGTACCGTAAATTGGTATACAGATTTAGTTTAAAGGAAGGTGACCCAAAATATTTGGGTAATGGAATTCTTTACAACTTATGTATGATATAAAATGTCATCCCTTTCAAGCATTCTTGCCAATGTAAGATCCTAATTTTCTCATTAACATTTACCATTACAAATTTACCATTGAAAGTAGGAGTTTCAAATAAGTGTATTTCTGAAGATATCATAAAAACTGTTGAATTAGTTTTGAGCGTGGTGCACTATCAAGACTAATTCAACAGTTTTTTGATTATATCTTCTAAAATGTACCGATTTGGAATGCATAATTACAATATGTTAATGGGAAAACTAGGATCTTTCATCTGCATTTTGATGGGGGTAAAGTGGGGGATACGGCTGTCATCGGGTCTCCAACCTTTAAAGACTAAATTCTTCAAAATGATGTTATGGATATATTATTTGACCAAGGCAGCATATTAGACAGTGTGACACTCAAAGCTGAAGATTCATTGATGAGCTTCCTGTACTAGACCAAATTTTGCTTTTTGTTTGTTCAGTTCTAAATAAAATTACCTTCTAAAACCTTTTTTTTTTAAATGTCAAGCATATCTAGGCATTAACAGCTGAAATCTAGGAGATAATGCTTACAAAACTTCAGCCAGGCACAAGTGACCTGGTGAATGATGGGGGTCGCCGTAGATAGCTGGTCGGGGTATTTTTACAGGACAGGGAAGCGTAGCCGACAATCGGGTGTTACCCTGTAAGTTAACAAGGTCTTTTATCATGGATCATCTGCCCCACCATTACCAGATGAACCACGGGGAGAGCGGAGACTTTTTTTTGTCCTGCGGGGAATTGAACCCGGAACCTCTTGCACCAAAGGCAAAGACCTTGACTAGTGTGCCACGCTGTTCCAGGATTTTGATATTTGTATTCTCAATACACTTTATATATGTAATGCTTATGTTTGTAAACTTGTTTTATTTTTCCTACCAACAGACACCAAGTATTGACTCCAGCTCCACCAGAGGTTTAACACCTGATCGCATATATGGTAGCATTGAATTTAACAAAGTAAATTTCAACTATCCAACCAGGCCTGAAGTGCGTGTACTTCAAGGTCTTACTCTCACTGCGCAACCTGGCCAGACGGTGGCGCTTGTTGGACCCAGTGGATGCGGCAAGTCAACTACAGTCAATTTGTTGTTACGGTTTTATGATATACTAGAAGGAGAGGTAAATTTGATTTGATGTTTTAGTCCTATTCTTTGATCAACTTGTTGGGTCATAACTGTGCGGATAGAGAAAACTTAGATATGTAGGTCTTGCATAGTGTGTATTGCATCTGAGAATTGATGATTAGATACCATGTGGTTAAAGTGTCAGATTCTTCATTTTTACATAAAAAGAGTAACAAAAAAAGGTAGATACTTCACATGAATCTACTTCATATTCCAGAAAAGATCAATTTTTGGAAATCAGGGCCAAAACATGCATTTTAGGGCCCTTTTGGTATGCTGTGACAATCAAGCAAAAACACTTGTTCAAATTATTAAAAATAACATAAAATATTAAAATTATGAACTAAGTTTTAGCCTATACTCTAAATTGCATGTTTTTGGCCATTTCCCCTCGAATTGCGAAAATATTAAAATTTGACTTTTCTTGCTACATAGAACTAACTAAAGGATTAGGATTTAGCTATGTTTTATTTGGTAAAACAAGACACTATTTTTTTAATTCCAAAAGATTAGTGCCGTATTTGCCTGGAATCAGGAGTAGTTTGTAACATAACCCCATAATTCCTGCCAAGTTGGTACCAGTCAAAAATATAGTGTTATCTATTCTAAACATACTGTGCCTGTAGCATAAGAATATCTTCACTTGTACCTACTATATATGCATACATTTAATAATCATACACCTTTGACATTTCAGGTGAAAGTCGATGGCAACAATGTTAGGGATCTGAACATCCAGTGGTTGAGACAGAACATAGGAGTAGTGAGTCAAGAACCGATCCTATTTGGTTGTACTATTGAAGAGAATATTATGTATGGTAGGGAAGGAATTACTAAGGAAGATGTGGTCAGAGCAGCCAAAGATGCTAATGCACATAACTTTATCAGTAAACTACCCAATGTAAGTACTACTCCATTTTTCCAGATCAATGCAGCTCTAATATTTTGTGTGTAAAATATTGTGTTTTGCCAAAAGACATAGAGATGTGAGTGAGTGAGTGAGTGAGTGAGTGGGGGTATGGGTGAGAAAGGGATTGGGGGAGGGAGGAAGAGAGAGAGAGCAAGTGAGAGAGAGGGAAAGAGAGAGCAGGAGGAGAGCGTGTGCCAGTGAACAAACATCCCACCATATACTTCTGTGTCTGCCTGAGTGAATGTGGGGTAGGCAATTAGGAGGTAGATTTGGGCAAGTGTGTGCACATCTGTAGGCATTGTATTAACTCTCGCCACATGGGTGTCGACTGCAGACAACAAGTTTAAAAAAATCTAAGAATAGCAAAATTTCAGAATTGTAAATTTTCATGACCATATTTGGAATCAGCATGAAAAATGCATTAAAATGAGTACAAACAAGCCTAGTATTGGTTCAGTGGTTCTTGAGATAGCTCTAGAAATTTTGAGAAAATATCTCAAGACATAATAAAAAAAAAAGGACTTTTTATGGTGAAGCGTATATTGCTAGCACACAGAGCAAGAACTTTAAATCAGTACTAATGATGATTTCTTTTGTTTTTGTGATACCAATAACTTACAGGGATACAACACATTAGTTGGTGAACGTGGAGCTCAGTTATCAGGTGGGCAGAAACAGAGAGTAGCCATAGCAAGAGCACTTGTACGCAATCCCAAAATTCTCTTACTTGATGAAGCTACATCAGCTCTGGATTCAGAGAGTGAGAAAGTAGTACAAGCTGCTTTGGATAAGGTATGACTAAGCTTTTATGTCATTTTATCAGTAGATATAAATCGGAGCTTATTAGTTCCTGCATTGTTATGGATCATAAAGTTTGTAGTCCTCAGATTAAAGGTGCATTTTCATATATTTAATTTTTTTGCAATTTAGCTTTTTGCTACCTCTTTTTTTATCATGCAACTGTCATAATTATGTGTGTTGCCTAAAACTGGCACTCTCATACACTGTTAAACCACTACCAGGCAAATAAGTAATGAACACCAACACCGTTTATATTGATATGTGTGCATCCACCCCCATATCTTTACTCATCAATGTCAATGTATGTCCACTTAAGTGTTACCCAGACAGATTGAGAGAGTGACAGGGTTTACCCCTGTTCTTTCTGTAAGTGACTGTGATCCACATGCATAGGTGTGACTCTTTGTACACAAAACCAACAGCTTAATGTTGCCTTCAAATTATGCAGAGTTTTCTCTTGATTCATATATACATATCCCAAGTTAGTTACCAAATGTGACACATTTTCTCATACAAGACTACATCTCCAGGATATCTTTGTTAAAGTCATAATGTATGATTTCTGTCAAATTTTAATTTTATTATTCTTTACCAAAAATTATAAAATAATATTAGTAATAACTGTCAAGAAGGGTTTCCGTCCATTTTAAGCCAAAATTATATGATAAAATTAAAGAAAACCTACTGGCTACCGTGGCCATTTAACATGGAGCTCTGTGAGGATTTAATGTCATAAAATTGCTCTGTACGTTGTCCTACAAATGCAACACATTTGTCTGATTTCATTTAGGGATTAAGTTGTGATAAATTATGTGTAAACATTACAAATATGCTCAAAAAATCAGGAAATTAACTAATTTCATTTTAAAAGATTGTATATTACGGCTTTAAAGAATCAAGGCAAAGTCACTGATGTTTATATTCTTTTAGGTAATGGAATTTACCCTAATTTATCCTAAAGGGTCCTTTTGAAAGCAATACATGGACCATATTTAATAGCTCCCCTTTCAGATGTCATGAAATAAGTTGAATATATAAAATATAATGCACCTCTAATTTCTTCTGGACAAGGTTTGTTGACCAATAGCATGTGATCATGTCAGTTTATTGCACCACGGAAAGATAATAAGGATAGACTTCACTTTCGTGTTGATTCTGATATGGACTTTGACCAATCTAAATAAACTATATCAACAGATTTAGATCTTGTCAATTTGCCCATCAATGACATCATATTATTGCATAGATACCTACCAAGGTTGCCACGTGGCTCCTATATTCCTCATTATTATGTTTTGATGGATCCAAGTTGTGATAATATTGGATCCTACACATAATAATGATAAAATTGATGCTTTACGCCCAATATTTATTGGTCTCGCTATGAGTTTTAAAATATTGGACTCGACTACGCCTCGTCCAATATTTTAAAACTCATAGCTCGACTCAATAAATATGGGCTCAATCGATCCAATTTTATATCACAATTGGGCTAATTAGCACGATGATCCTTTCCCGCTAATTGTACCTTTGTCAATAAAATCATTTACGATTATCCTAAAATATTGTATTAGGCCACTTTATTGACTTTCTTCCATACTGTACTTTTGTCCCTATTTTGGGCCAAAACTGTTTTTTTGACAAAAAAAGGAGATGCACAGGGCAATTATTGCTTTATCTTTTGTTCTATTAGAAATTTTAGGGGGGGGCGGTCCCCACTTGGAAAAATATAGGGGGTACGGTTTATTCCATAATCGTCATGTGAACGCTGATGTTTCTAGGGTCACATGACAGGTGCTATATAAATCCAAAATTCATATTAGTTGATTGTTCAGATTTAGTGTCACTGTCAAATGTATTTGCTGCACCCAGGTGTAGTAAAACATGGCAATCTTGCATGTGTATTTAACCATGGTTACCGTAAAGGTGATGTAACCTTTTCTAATCTAATTTTCTGTCCATATCTGGATTTTCTGTTTTGATGAAGTATGAAGTAATTATTATTTGTGAACTTTCCTAATTGCATTATCTGTGTTTAATTAGTTAATACCATATATGGTTAACCAGACCAAAATAAACCTGCTGCTAACTGTAGCAGGCCATAAGAGTTCAATGGTGTACACGTATATATTTGGGCATGAATCCTGTTTGGGGTGCTTTATGTGGAGAGATATGACCATTGAATAGGGAACAACTGAGATTCCAAAATAAATTTTCTATGGCACTTTGAATTACATACGCCCATATGTTGCTTTCAAATTGATAGAACTTCTGGGCCATGCAAACATTTATGGATTTATTCCTATTCGTAAGTTTGCAAAATAATAGAGGTTATCCACTTTACTCATGTGACTTCTAACAAAAGGCACTGGTTCCCGTAGTATTCCTCATTCAAACCAATTCAATGCACGACCTCGGAGTTACCTGCATGACTTCAGCGGGCTATTTTGAAACAGTCATGGTTGCACATGCAGGTACTTCTTTTGAAAGTTCTAAACAAGGTAGCAGTCGCTGCTATGATATGCAGCTTATAGAACATGGATAACCTCTATTTGCTTTTTTATTTGCCCATGTTTATTCCAGGTACTATACTATTTTCAGAGCAATTCCACCAACAGCTTCTATTAAAGGGAATATCAGATCTTTTCTATAAAAAATATTTTGTCTATCTGCACCAAATGTCACTACCAAATAAACAAAATTCTAAAACAGTTGTCCTTTAAGGTGTTATTACACCCCCTGATACATTTTGTGATGAATTTTACATTTTTCTCAAAAAATAACTACACACTGGTAACAAAAGTTATGTATATTGTAGGGGCAAGGACTCCAATTACTTCACTGAAATTTCAGTGATTCAAGACAATTGGTTCATTATATATGTTAAGAAATGAGGTACATTCTAGCGGTATCTCTTTTCTTATCATAAATAACGTACCGCTTGTTTTGAGTCACTGAAATTCCAGTGTAGTAACTGGATTCCTTGCCCCTATATTATACATAACTGTTGTTACCAGTGTGTTATTATTTGTTGAGAAAAATGCAAAATTAGTCACACATTTATCAAGGGGTGTAGTACCACCTTAAGTTCATTGATTCAATAGAGCACAGGTGGGTGCGCATTGAACTGGATGATTGCGTGTATTGTTTGCATTGCGCATTTTGTGTGCACGTGTGCAATATAATGTGATCCCAAGGCTCATTGTAATGATTTTATTTTTCCCCAATATGTATGATTTTCACTGGGAGGGGGGGAAATAGCAAAAACTTTTGATTTGATTTATTATTTGTCATAATTCAAAAACTGCAATACATATGAAAGTATAAATGTGACCAGTGATTTCCCTGATTCAGTTCCTGTAAGATCAATGTACTACTTTGCAGAAATAAACTGTACCAAAACTAGAAAAATATGATGTGACTCGCTTGCCTTAAAGGTCTTTATTATTTTGATTTTCATGATTTTTTTTATATAAAGACTGATGCCACTGTGTTTTTTTTTTCAATCTGAATGTCTATTTCTGCTCATATTACAGGCATTGCAAGGCCGAACCACGTTAGTGATTGCTCATAGGCTGTCCACCATAAAGAATGCAGATATTATCTATGCATTTGATGAAGGCGCGATTGTTGAATCTGGTAATCATGCTGAGCTCATGAAACATGATGGAATCTACAAACAGCTCGTCACCCTTCAACAACTGGATGGAGCAGGTTAGTTTAGACACTAATTGGTCAATCTAAATATATATCTTTATATATTTGGCTTTGTATGGTTTACCCACTTCCAGATCAAACAGTTTACTTCATTGTATTGCTTATGTATGTATTTTAATTTGTTAGTAAAATAAAATGAACCTGTAATTGAAGCTAGAAGGACTTGGGCTTTATTGTGCTTTTAAATTATGTGAAATACCATAGAATTCCATCAACAAGCATATATGCCTCCAAATAAGGGGTTTTTTTATGAAAGAGATGAAAAGCAGACAACCTCCATAAAAACGATACAATTCGCTGTAGAAGTGACATAATAAATCGGGATTAACTACCATAGCAATAGATGAATACAATTGTGACTACATGGCCCTGCACTACAAGCAGGTTGAACTCATCACCTGTGTATGTCTGCAATCATAGATTGAATACAATATGGCTCTTTTCAAAGATACTAATCTTACAGGGAGTGATTAGCATGATATGGTTCAATGCATAGGTACCGCGTGAATGGTAGTTAATCCGATTATTACGTCACTTCTACAGCGAATAGATTGGTCTTAGAATAATACATGTTGTACAACTGTCTGTATCAGTAATGTAGTTGCTCAAACTCCAAATGTTTTGGTGGAGGGATTCTACTTTTCGTCCAAAAAAACATCATTAATGTCTTTAAAGGCAAAGCAATTGCAAAGCAATTCATAAAGCAGAGAGACATAAATCCAAAATTGCCTACAAATTACACTCTACATATTGCACTCTAGGTTGACCCTTTAAAGTCTTGTCACTATGTAACACAATCAGTTTCAACAAAAACCAAAAACAGTGCAATATTCTCTATTTTATTATTATTGCTCTTCATTATGAGATCACCCATACACACCAATAGCTCAACTTGACAATTGATTACAATATTGTATTGTTTCAGAGGAGACAGGTGAAGTGTTATCAGCAGAGAAGAAAGAGCTCCAGAGGCAGCTATCCAGGCAATTGTCTACACCATTGAAAAGACAAAAGTCTAGAGGTCAATCTGTCAGCAGTTACAGTGGATCTGTCAAGGAGAAATCAACAAAAGAGGAGGAGGAAGAAGAGCTGCCAGAGGTAAATATGACATGTAAAGTACCGTAAAAACTTGATAGTTAGCATATGTGCTTACTATCAAGCTATTTTAAAACATGCAAACATGAAAGTGTAAAGGTTTTTGAGCAAATCATTGATACATTATAGATATAATATACGAACAAGTAAACCTACAAATTTGTGTCTCAAACCCATTAGCTCAGTTGGTAAAGCGCAGGACTTCGGTACAGTTTCATGTTTTCAAAAGCGCTCGATAGTAAGCACATATGCTATCTATCAAGTTTTTACGGTATCATAATGTGGAGAGTTGGCACAGTTTTGTCAATAGTTTTCAGTCTTTCAAGGGAAGTAAATGCAGAGGTTGGACAACCCCAAAAGAGGTTAATTTAACACATCATCAGGGAATGACACTGAGGATATGGACAGTTGCATTATGTCTTTTCCATTTGCTGTTGTGCTGAAAGCTTTGGTGATCTAGGATCATTAAACTCAATTGCAGCCCAAACATGTTTCTCTGACAATTTGCATGCAAGCTTACAGTTGCTAAATACTGTAAAGTATGAATTTTGTGCATGATTTTCTGAATATATGCTGTATTTGTATTTCAATTATACCTTTAATAGGTCGTACTTCTAAAGCCAGGTGCAAAGGATGAAGAACTTCCGGAGGTTTGAGAATTGAACAATAATTGTGATTTTGTCTATTTTGTCCATTTGTTTAGTTTTGTATGGTAGTTACTAATACTTAGCTGTGGTTTTCTTTCTTTTGTGGTTTGCTGCTTGCCTGTTTTACTTTAACCTTTTCTTTATCCTTGCATGTGTAGCTAGTTTCTAATACCGTAAACGTTCGCCTAATGGCGTTATGGGCTCCCTTGACATAACTGGAATTTTAGACACAAACTAAAAGTGCCCTCCCATAAAAATCCCACCAGCAAATAAGTGCACATACCATTAATTCTTGTTGGGATTTTTAGAGGAGGGAGCTCTCTATTTGATTATGAAATTTACCCCCAAGGCAAAGGAGACCAGGTGCGCCATTAGGTGAACGTTTACGGTATAATAATATGACATGATTAACTGCACACCCAAATATTTATGTTGCAACGCTCACCTAGATACACAAAATTGCAAATTTCCACATACTTTGTGTGCAGTTTTCCCAAAGTAAAGTACTTCTGGGAGCATGTTAGCATCCCTGCTTGAAAATTTTGGCCCTTTCAAAAAGTGTCAAAATCTTTAGGCTGTCGGTACATTTTCAATTTTGTACCCTCTGATTTTGCAAAGCTAGCAGCGCTACTGACTTGAACCAGTGTAACATTACCTGATTTGCCAAGTGATGGTGCCACTAAAATAGCTAGATGGTGATGGGTAACTATACGCTAAGGGGCAGGGGGTAACGTGCCCCAGGTGCTACCGCTATGAGGGTTCCAAATCGGCCTCACTTAGTCCACTTTTACAACATATTTCAACGGTTTAGCTTCAAAATGGCAAAAATTTTCGCACGCTTCTTAAAATTATTATGTCGCAAAAAGGTGCTGGATTAACTATACTTCAAGACATTTTTCCAACCCCATCCCCCAATGTCAAAAAGAAACCTATGCCACTGGGTGGGGGTAGGGGTGCCAATTTTGTTTCTTGCCCTGGGCGCTACCAACCCTAGTTACGCGACTGCTGGACATTCTATACTTGTAAACAATGTATAAAATAAGCACGCACACAATTGGAATAAATTGGTAACAGTGAACATGCGCTAACAAACTTTGACTGCTCAGTGCCAGAAGTGGGTAAGTGCAATAGCTCCCCGTGTGTTGCTGCTATGTGTAGATGAGTATAATATATTGTGTGTAAATTGCCAAATGTTCACAGGGCAGCTATTGCACTTACCTACTTCTGGTACTGAGCAGTTGACTTAAACCGTAACCACTCGGGTACAAGCCCACCTTCTGCTATAAGCCCACCCCCTATTTTTCAAAACATTCTGGGAACAAGGGTGCACTCGGGTATAAGCCCAGTTGTAATTTTGGCTAAGTTTTTAAATCAAATCAATGCTTTTCTCTCACATTTAAGAGCAACTATATAAAAATATCAGTTGATAATTAACATTCCATACTTTTAATTTAAAAAAAATTGACACAGATGATAGAAAATATGGGTACATCAGGCATATACAAATTGGGATGATTGTTCTTATTTTTAAATTCAAGTACTAGCCCCTCCCCGGTTATAAGCCCATCCCCATTTTTGCTATCTAGGGGGGTGGGCTTATACCCGAGTGGTTATGGTACTAACATTACCTTTATCTGTTGTGGTGAAACAAATTTACATTTACACCAGCAGCACAAGAAATAGTCTGCACACATTTGCATTGTATATGTATACATGTGAGAGGTGTCTGGGGACCACTTTGCACCCCTCCCCCACCTTATACACTACTGCCTTCCATAACACATTTTAGTGTTAGATATTTTTTGCTTTGTTTGAAATGGAAAACCCCTCCCTAATTGTTGATCATTTTCTTTTCTTGTTTTTAGGAGGACTTGCCAGATATCGGATACATGACCATCTTGAAGATGAATAGCCCTGAATGGATGTACATTTTGATTGGTTGCACAGCATCAGCAGTCAATGGTGTTACTATGCCACTGTTTGCTATCTTCTTCGCTGAAGTGTTTGAGGTAGAACATGATACTAAAAATGATGTAAATGGTATAAAATTAAAGATATAAAATCCCACTATTTTGTCAATCTCCTCCACATTCTTTCATCATGGCATTGACAAGGTCAACAACATAGGAACGGTGCTCCTAACAGACATAGCATTCAATAAGATCCTCACTGAGAAATTTTTCAACTTGGGAGTCCACTGTTCCATCATTCCTTGGTTTGCTGACATTGTCAACAACCGTATTCAATGTGTCCGCTACAATCAATCACTCTTGAGTTCAGTTTTCTCAATTGAGCAGTGCCCTCCCAGCAGGGACAAAACTCGGCCCAATTGGCTTCCAAGTTATCTTTAATGGTGCAGTTCAGCTGACCAAAGATGCAAGATTCAACTGTTGGATTTACATGGATGACCTGATACTTCGTCTGTATTCACAACCACATAAGCTTCAAAATACAGTAGACGAATTCACTGAGTGGACAAACACAAAAAATCCTAGCTTGAACCCCACCAAGTGCCCGGCCCCCCAACTCAATGCAAAAGTTGGTAACAATGAGAGTTACCAAATCTTTCAAAGACCCCCTTTGAAATAATTTTTCATCAAATTTACCCCCCTTTTGCAAGCAAAATCAAGGAAAAATTTGGCCCAAAACAACCCCTTTTTTGTGGTTTTCAATGACTAGACCCGATGACACTAATTATTGACATAAAATTACCGGATTTTCCAAAGTACACCTTTTATCCAAATTCTGCGGACAGTGCAAATTAAATACCCCCTATTTTGCTGATTTCATAGTCAAATTTTGCTCTCATGATTACCAAATTTTGTGTTGAGTTAGGGGGCTGGGAGCCTGGGACCAAGTGTCAGGTCATGCATGCATGTGTGTGTGTACTGGAGGGGATGGGCAACATTTTCCACTAAAGACAAAACTTCTTGGGAACATTTAATGTGTAAGAAGCCATACAAGTCCCACTTTATCTTGTTTTCTTTTTTTCACAGGTATTTCAATTGCCGCCGGATGAGATGCAAGAGGAAGCTCGTTTCTGGTCACTCATGTTCTTGGTTCTGGGTATTACCATGTTCTTTGGTAACCTTTTCAGTATGTGGATGTTCTCAATCTCTGGTGAAAATTTGACAATGAGGCTGAGAGGACGAGCCTTTGAATCCATATTGAGACAGGTTGGTAGCTTGATATGGCTTCACAGTCAGGAAGTAGTAAAACAACACCACCTTTTGAAATATGTAGCATCACATGCAATACGCATTCAAACAAGATATACAGCCTGTCTCAAAAAAAATTGTGCAAGTGGAAAGCGTCATCTTTGGCAATTAGAAAATACTACGTATATGTATATGATATGCAATATTTCGTTGACATGATTTTAATTTTACAACAGAGTGTGCAATATTTGTTTGTCTTTTAACATGTCTTGAGTGACAAAGAGAACAGTATTTACCATGATAAAATCATTGATGTGTACATGTATTTAATTTTACAGCAGAATGTGAAATATTTATTTAGCTTTTAAACTGTTTGAAGTGGAAAAAGAGAATCACTATCCTTATATTATGATAAAAGAGTAAAAACAATTTTGTACTGTTGTGTAATCGATGCATTCTTTTGATTTCATGAAGGAACTCTTGATAAATATCATTGATTTATATACATCTACAGCCCTCTTTCCTAGTAAAAGTGGCACAATTGTGATTTTACCCCTTCGTTGTTAACTAAACATATCTTGAGATTAAAACAAGCTAATTGAACAGAACAAACAGCATTTGCAAACTAAGATTGTGCCCTTGATGTTGATGTAAGCATCATGTCACAACAGTGTTTTCTAATTGCCAAAGAGGGCACTTTTCACTTGCACAATTTGTTTTGAGACATGCTGTATATGGAAACGTGATGGAAACGTAATGGCGGCGTCCACAGCTGTTGCTATTTAAGAAGCAGCAGTCAGGACTGTGGTCTTTTAGCTAACCCACTTAGTTTCATAGTCACATCAACAAAACCATATTAAAGAATTGCAAGGGGTGCTGCAGCAGTAGCTTAGAAAGCATGGTTCTACTTATTGAGGTCTATGATTTATGTGGGATCATATCAGTGAAAGTTATCTACCACTCGCTTAAAACCATACAAATGAATTGCAAGGGGTCCTGTAAGAGTAGCGTAGAAGAACACTGTTATACTCATTGAGGTTCATGGTATAGTTGGCATTGTATCAGTGAAAGTTATCGTACTCCCTACAAAAGAATTGTAGGGAGTCTTTTGTAGGGAGTCCTGTATAGAAGAGTGCGGTTGTACTTACTGAGGTTCATGGTATATGTTCGATCGTATCAGTGTCCTTGTTATCTCCATTTGTTAATGTGTGATTTCGCTAACATGCAATTGCAAGTGACCAAAATATGTATTGATAAATATTAAATTCTTTTTTTCCAGAATATAGGATACTTTGATGATTCCAGACATAACACAGGAGCTCTTACCACAAGATTGGCTACTGATGCATCCAATGTCAAAGGGGTAAGAAGATACCCAAGTTGTATATGAATTAAAGCCATATTGTAGCATTTCCATAAGAAATAGAATTGTAGAATAAATATTAGATTTCACTGTCAGATATGTCCTCTGGGCAACCGGTTGAGACAATACAAAAATAATCGTTATTTGATATCAGCGCATATGTCGCCAATACGAGCCTCCTTCAAACGTGACTCGGGTCGGTTCTTTTGATGTGTATGATCATCCCGCATGCTTTATATACATACTGTGTTATGAACATTGCACACATCACACATTTGACTAATATTTCCATCATAATAAATAGGACTCAAGTCTGGTACTTATGGATATGAGCAGTCACGGTAAACAGTACAAACAACACATAACACACCAGTGTACAAGAATTAATGATTGTGAAAGCAACACTCTGTTACTCTATGATACAAACAAAAAATGAGCTATTCCAGTTGAAATCCATACAGGTCCTTTGGAAGACATGACCTTAATCTCTCACTCAGGGAGTGTGAATTTCAAATGGGGTTACTGGAATAGGCAACTCCGTTTGAAATCTACACTCCCTGTATGGGAGATTATGTAATGTCTTCATGCGGGGTATATGTATTTCAACATGAATAGCCCGACACATGAATTTGGGTACAGATCATTCTGACTCGCCATGTATTAGCAAAATGTCACACAGGTTCAACCCTGGCTAATCAATTGTTTTGTTTCTCCCTCCTAATTAGGCAACTGGTTTCAGAATCGGTACCATCATCCAGTCAGCCACCACAGTTATTGCAGCTCTGATCATAGCTTTCTATTTTGGTTGGCAACTTGCCTTGCTGGTGTTAGCTTGTGTACCGGTCTTAGCCTTGGGCGGTGCAATTGAAATGCAGATTACTCAAAAGGGATATAATAAAGATAAAGAACTTCTTGAAGATGCTGGCAAGGTAAAACATGAGAGAAAGAGAGTGATGAGGGAGGGAGGGGGAGAGATAAAGATGGGGGAGAAAGAGAGAGATAAAGATGAGGGAGCGAGAGAGATGGGAGAGAGAAAGATAAGGGAGAAAGAGAGGAGAGAGAGAAAGATGAGGGAACCAGAGAGAGGAGAGAAACAAGATGAAGGGGAGAGAGAGAAAAGAGAAAATTAGGGGAAAGTAAGAGAGGACAAGAGAAAGATGAGCGAGAAAGAGACGGGAGAGAGAAAGATGAAGAAAGAAAAAGAGTGGAGAGAAATATGAGGGAGAAAGAGAGAGAGAAGAGTAAGATGAGGGAGAAAGAGAGAGAGAGAGGAGAGAGAAAGATGAGGGAGAAATAGACGAGAGAGGAGAATGAGGGAGAGAGAGAGAAAGACAGAGGGAGAAAGAGAGATGAGAGAGAAAGATGAGGGAGAGAGAGAGAGAGGAGGGAGAGAGAAAGACAAGGTTGAGACAGACAGACAGATGAACAGAATAAAGAAAAACCAAAACTAGCAGTGCTTTAATGCTGGTTTCATACTTTTCTGCTGCTTTTCCGCTCTGATGACGATTTTGCTCCACTGCGCAGTCACATCAGAAACGTTAGTGGTGACCAGCAGCAAGCCGATATATCAATCACTCCACCACTTTGCCCAAAGCGGCAGATCACTAGGAATTGAATTCAAATCAACACGGGAGCAGTGCCGCTCTGACGTATGAGAACATGGAATGATTTTTGGTGTAGCTGAAGAGCAGTAACATTGGGTTTCATAGTCATGCCGCTTGCAGAAAAGACAAGTGGCATGATGAAGCATCACACCGCCCAAGTGGCAGAAAGTATGAAACCAGCATAATCCAAGTAAATACAAAAGATGTACATGTCTTATAAAGTGAATATTACCATTTTGCTCTAGAGACCCATAAATAATTTATTCCCTAACCGAGAACCTGATCTTTGGTCATGAAAATAAAGACGTAAGTCGCCAGATGTAGAATTGTTGATTGGAAATCTTTGCAAATTAGTTCAGAAAGATGTCGTGTGCGGTAAACCAAAACACTTCATCCAGTCACACACTGGTGTGTTTGATGAGCATGTGGCATGGTATAGTATGTATCGCATCTTACTTGATGCATGTGTATCAAACACAGTGGTCCATTTTGTGGTAGAATACACCTTTAAATCACAGCAATTGACACATTACTAAGAACTAATAACATGTGTTTGATTTCTATAATGCAGATGGCAGCTGAAGCCATAGAGAACATGAGGACTGTGGCATCTTTGTCATTAGAGCAGCGATTTTACGACAAATATTGTGAGTGCCTAGAGGAACCTCACAAGTAAGTTGATATTAAAAATAGTAAATTTATGAAATATCAGATATGGCTTGTATTTGGTCAGTGCAGTTATATGATCATCTATACATTCCTGACTATAAATTTTTCAACTCATAAAATCAATGTTGCTTTTGTAAAAGCAATGGCTATCGGTATATTAACATGTTACTTCTGATGAAAAAAAGCTGTGCAAAGAACATAAAGACTTCGCAAAACGTAATGCAGCCGTTAAAGTTACAGTTTACAGCAAACAATGGTTATTACATATGTACACAAGCATTGTGGTATTTATTATCTTTGCAATAAATTCAAATCAATACAGATAACTGCAACTTTTTAATTCTGTTATTTTTCTTTAAAAACACTATTGTGTGGTAAATATTGAATGACATTGGATGAATGGGGTATCAAAATGAGCGCAAACAAAACATCCTTCTTTTTATGAATAGTTCTGAAGCTATTTAGGGATTCAATCATGTTTCACCGTTGTACATCACCGCTTAACAACGATGCGTCCGCGTCGTCTGAGTGGTTTACTTCACGAGGGCAGCTTTATTAACATGATTGAATCCCTTTCAACAACGAAAAGAAGCTAAAGATCGTATAATTCACGATTATTTTACGAGGAATGTCAGTTAATCATTGCCACTCAGCCTTACAAAAACTTCGATGATTTCTCTTTTGATATCAGCAATAAAACTACAGAATAAAACGGCAATGTTTAGCCGCTACGTGAAAAATACTAAATTCAACTTGTAAGCTTGCACACGCACAAAGGTTCCAGACATGACGAATTTTACGCGCTCTCGCGTAACGCGTAGTCTCGCTCGCATTGGCGTATACGCTACAGTAAAAGTGTGGGTTCATCACGGATTAACAACGGTTGGCTCCTGTACAAAGGTATAGGAATATAGGAGTTGTTGAAAGGCATATTTATAACGGCTGTGTTACTTTTTGAAGTCTTTACATTAAAATCACTTTTGCAAAAGCAATGAAGTATGTATGAATTCAACTATATGGTAATTCAATTTCTGTCTGAATAAGTGTGCAATTTTATCTGTTAAATCGTCGTCTGCTTGCATACTGTCATATCTGAAAAGGCTGCATTTTGTGATTTTAGTATTATTGTCATCTAATTGTGATGAGATACACTGTAAATTTAACTTCATATATCAATTTAGAGGTATTAATCACAATATTACAACCTATTGTCCATTCATGAAAGAAAGAAGCATGCTGAAATATACGATAACAGTATGAAATACAACAATGATAATAAAAATCACACAAGGCAGCCTTTTGAGATACAAAATTATGTGATGCAGACAACAAAATGAATAACATTTTTCTTCCTCTATGATTCATGATTTCAGACAAGGTCTAAAGAATGTCAATGTATTTGCCGCTGCCTTTTCCTTTGCTCAGTCATCCAATTTCTTCTTATACGCCGCTGCTTTCCGGTATGGTGGCTTTCTTGTGTCACAACAAGCTATGTTGCCAGATGAAGTCTTCAGGTAAGTCAGGTTTTATATGTGTGTTTTGTTTTGCCTGTTGTTTGTTTACTTTCTTTCTTTCTTTGTACAATTTGTTTGCTTGTGGGTTATTATAATCATTTTCAGTAAACCTTTGACGAGCGCGTATTATAAGTATACATCACATATTTACTGCGTTGGACGCACTTGTCTCTGATTGGCTGCTGAGGCAATCTGCTGTTGCCGAGTGGAAATTTATGAATGAACAGTGCGCCGTACGCGTTGTTAGCTCCGAATTTGCAACATAGCGATAGTCGCGCTCGTCAAAGGTTTGCTACATAATGAAGCACTAATTAATAAGCCATACATGGCCAATATACAATTTGTATATTGGCCATAGTAAGTATATAGGTAATGGGGCTTCGCATCTTACACATGAACATATAAACACAACAAGAAGAAACTAAATATAATTAATAAGAAAGAAAGCACACTTTACTAACCCAATGTGTTACAATTAAACAAGACAACAAATAAACGCAAATGCCAACACCCGGTTCCAAACCAATGTTTATCAGTGGAAGCTGGTGGCCTATCCATCTAGTGATCGGAAGGTCGTGGGTTTGAATCCTGTGCCGACACATCCCCTTGCTTTTTTTCCAGTTGGGTCGTGCACTGGTCGAGATTTGTGTTTATTTGTTTAATGTTTGAGAAAACAATGTCTTTTCTATAACTTGAACCTCAACTTGAATCTGTCACATTAAAGCAATAATGATCAATTTCAATAAAGAATAGATTCGTATTTGTTTCCACAAAATGTTAGTTTTCACTAATCACATTATGTCCCCTTTTAAAGGAGGATTTCGTGATCCTAGCATCCTCTTTTTATGACATTTTCCAGTACATATACATGAAAAAATTAAAGCCTATTCCCAAAATTTCAGTTGATTCCAATTTTGCGTTATGAGTTATGCATGATTATGTGTATTACACTGCTCCATAGACAATGCGTTGTAATTTCGTTCTGGTGCACCAGAAAGAAATTCAAATTTCACGATATCTTTGCAAAACGAATCAATCTGCAAGAAATATTTTGTACATAAAAATTACGTAGCCAGAGGTTTCCAGTGATATAAAAATCTCAACATTTTTTGAGAAAAGTGGGGGGATGAGGCTGTGGATCACGAAATGCCCCTTTAATTTCGAACAAATGCGGTAAAACAAAGTAAATTGCTGTTTCATTCCAGTGCCTGTAATTATTGTCAATGCTTGTATTGAGCTTCACGCAGCTGGGACATAATAAATAAGACATAAGACGAATAGCGATATATACTCAGTTTATACGTCACTGATTCATTGATACACATGCACAAGACATCTCGTCCATTACTCAATTGGTGACCTCAAAATAAAACCAGGGATCTCAAGATCTATTGTAAAAATTTAAATTTTACTGTAATTAAAGCACTTCAGGCTTAGTCTTTCATGTGATATTTTAATACACCATTGGGCATTACAATCATGCACAAAGTAGAAATCCAAGAAAAATTGCTGTGGAGCAAATGCATATTATGGCTTTAATCGATAGACAGGGAGGTCATCAAGTCACATGACTCCGGGTTTTCCTGTGAGTCATGTGATTAGCTTTACCGCTCCTGTCACAATTCTGATGTGGTGATGAAATATTAAAGTAAGTCACTATTTTGTTAAGAGAGCTGTTAACAATATTCATTCTAACGCTGATATTCCCTATTTATCGTTATTTTTCAGGGTTTTCTTTGCTATTTCCTTTGCTGGTATTTCTCTTGGTCAAGCCTCTGCATTACTACCTGATTATGCTAAAGCTAAGCATTCAGCTCAACTTATGTTACAACTCTTTCAACTTGTACCAGACATAGATGTCTACTCTAAAGATGGGCTTAAACCAGTGAGTCATGCTTTTGTTATATGGGACCGTCCGCCACAAGTGGGCTGTAATGTTGGCAATGTCACTTTTTGAGATATTGAACAGACAGCTCAAAATAAGCTTTACACTGATATATTACATGTCCCTGATGTTTCTTTGTAAGTTAGTAAAAATCAGTAAAACAGTTTGTTCAGGAAATTCTTTGTTTTCTACTGTTTTTTGAGTCTCAAAACAAGCTCTGCTGATGCCCATTCATAATATTGATGGTCACATAATGATGACTTGATTGACAAGCAGTATTTTTAGAAATTTTGTTAGATTGTTTTGTTTCTTGACATTTGTTTACCTGTAAGATAGTCTGATAATGTTATTATAAGTCACTTTAGAATGGGTACCATGTACTCAACACTGAAGTCATTTTCCTTATAATAAAGTATTATGAATGCTGTAAAAAGGATACGCCAGCCAACTACATGTGTTGGGCTATTCCAGTTGAAATCCATACACCCTCTATATAAGACATTACCTTTATCTTCCACACAGGGAGTGTGAATTTCAAATGGGATTACCTGAATGGGCGACTCCATTTGAAATCTACACTCCCTGTGTGGAAGATTAAGGTCACGTCTTCCATAGGGGTGTGTGGATTTCAACTGGAATAGCCCATTGGACACCTTGAAGGGATGTTGGATACCCACAAATGGGAATTGATTCATGGTAATCTGTCTCATTCAGAAATGGGGTTGCAATTAACTTGCAATTTTTTTCTAGTCTAAACATAATCTTCTAAGATAAAAATGTTAAGAAGTTTTTTTTTATTATGCATTCTATTGTTCTGGGTGCTTATACATGTATATGCTTATATTTTAAATTCAAATGTTTTGACATTTGTAAAATCAAATAGTGTCACTTATTGTTCAATTTTTGTTTATGGTTATTTTCCTTAATAGAAAGCAATCGGTGGTAACATCGAGTACAACAACATAGAATTTGTGTATCCAACACGTCCAGATGTGAAAGTATTAAAAGGTCTTGATTTGCTGGTCAACCCAGGTCAGAGAGTCGCTTTAGTCGGGGAAAGTGGATGTGGCAAAAGTACTTTAGTTTCACTTCTTGAAAGGTTCTATGATCCTGCAAGTGGTACTTTGGTAAGTTGAAATCAGTTCAGTTCAGTTCAGTTTTATTTCATCACAACACACATTGGTACAAGTAAAGAAAAATGTAATACAGAGTAAACATTTTTGAATTAAATGACGATTTTGGGGCTCGAGCAAACTGGCATATGAATATCTTGAAGAGGCAAAACATCAGGACTCAGCGGGGATTGAACCCCGATCGCTGGATTACCAGTCCAGAGTCTTAACCACTGCATTACCTGAGTTAATAGTTCGTATTCGGACAATCTCAACTAAAGTCCCCATGATAACTCTCTCACTGTGTCTAAGCGGCCAATTGGTAGTTTGCTTAGACACAGTGAGAGAGTTATCATAAGGACTTTAGATGAGATTGTCTGAACACCAACTGCCAGGGGGAAAGTGGGTGTTTTATAGGGGAATCAAAAATTTTTGAGCTCCTCAGAAGGAATGTGATTTTTTTACTTAAGTTTTAAATGGAGAAAAAGAAATTGAATGGTCCCATAGTAAGTCTTAGGTGAGATTACAAACCATAGCTGAGTGTGGTTACTGCTTGGCTTGATCTGCATCAACATTTCTTTACAAGGTGAACAGTGTTAAAGGTGTTAGGATTATACTTATACTACATCCTATTGTCAGTTCCCTCCGTCAGCTGCGACTGCCCCCAACTTGGGATGGGCAGTGGTGGGTTGGACGCTATGGTCCAGAGAACCTTGTCTCAAGTTGCAGCCTCCTTTGTCATGACATTAGGTCATTCCATTTAAAATCCACACTACCCCTGTGGGAGATTTTGAAAATATCTTCCACAGGAGGAGAATGAATTTCAAATGGAATGACCACATTAGGCAGCTCTATTTGAAACTCACTCTCCCTCTGTCAGAGATTCAGGTTGACTCTTTCTCAGAGGCTGCATGGAATTGAAATGGAACTGCCTAATGTGATTATTCCATTTGAAATTCATACTCCCCCCGTGGAAGATATTTCTAAAATCTTCCACAGGGGTAGTGTGGATTTTAAATGGAATAACCAATTACATGGATCTTTCTCCCTCTCCATCTCAAGTAAGAATAGTAATAAACCCCTAAATATGACACAGTGCATTTGTTTTGGCGGTGGTGGGTTGGATGCTTTGGTCCCGAGAACCCTCTGTCTCCATTTGCAGTCTCTTGTCATGACATTATATGGATCTTTCCGTCTTTCCATCTCAAGTAAGAATAGTAAAAAACCCCAAAATATAACATGGTGCATTTGTTTTGTTTTTTAACTTCAGACTATAGACGGCAATAGTTCTAAAGCTCTCAACTTGGCCTGGTTACGTTCTCACATGAGTATCGTCAGTCAAGAACCAATCCTCTTTGCGTGTTCCATCAAAGATAACATCAACTATGGCCTTGCACAAGAGATGACTATGGCACAAACTATCGAGGTTGCTAAGATGGCTAATATTCATGATTTTGTCTCTTCACTACCACTGGTGAGTTTCTACCTTTTTATTTTCTTTCCCACTTCATGCCTTTGTGAATACACAGCTAATTGTCTGCTTAGTGCCAGAAGTGGGTAAGTGAAATAGCTGTCTTGTGTAGCTGCCATGTGTGTACAGTATACTGTTGGAAAATTGCCAAATATTCACAGGGCAGCTATTTGCACTTATCCACTGCTGTGACTGCTTAGTGCCATAAGTGTGTAAGGTGTAATAGCTGCCATGTGTTTGATGATTACAATATACTGTGTGTAAATTGCCAAATGTTCACAGGGCAAGTATTTGCACTTACCCACTTCTGGCACTAGGCAGTCAAAATGCAATATATTTTTAGAACTTTTCAAAGAAAAATGCTCAACATTTCAAAAAATGATTTTATAACAATAACATTAATACTGTTGGGTTCAAAAATCATTTAAAACCATTACGTATCAACAATTACGGTAGTGGTGTTTTTTTTAATGTTGCCAATTTGTTATTTGGCAAAACGTAATTGAAAAGAAATGATTTTAACATTTTAATGGTATTTTGGTGTAACCATATGATTTTGTGGCTACATTTGGAAACATTGTAAATCTGTTTAAGGTTATTAATTATTTCAAACTGTTGCGATTTGGTAGTTCACAGCATCTTGCAAATGATAGTGAGCTTTGGCAAAAACTACATTGCTCATTTCATAGCGAGCATGTAGAAGAATTCAAATATCACAGATATATTTTTGTAGGTCCTGTGGTTTCTTGAGTTATGTTGTAAAGAGGGCTGAAACAACAACACTTTTGTAAAACGTGTATAACTCAATAACAACATTAAATTAAGCAGGTTTGCAAAGTATAGTATTTATAGAATGAACTTTTGCAAAACATCAAGGTGTTATTTGTCAATAATATATTGATCTAGATAGTGAAAATCGATTTTTTTTTTTTATTGCTTCGACCAACAACACCTCGTCTACCCTTAAACATGTTTCGTAATGTTTTATAACCTTTCAAATCTTTTCCACCAACCTTTGTGCTCCAAATTCAAAATATTGTATTTGCTTGATAACAAGACAGAATATAAGAATATTTCTTTAATTTCTTAATAAAGCAGTGTGGAATATGTTTCTTGAATTGAATTGTAAAAATACAAAACATTTGAGTGGGTGTATCTTCAGTGCAACACTTTTTGAGAAATATAGCAAAGTTTAAGGTTCCAGGTGGGTGAACCTACTGACAGCCCCAATTACCCCATCTGAAAAGCCCATATTTTCTCATGAACCTTGTAAAATTTTAGGCCTGATATATGATTACTTAATAGATGATATGAGAAAAGTAGTAGTCTAATCTCCCACATGGTTGTGTGTTACCCAACAGTATGTACTGTTCTATGTGCCATTGCAATACCCATTTTCCCCTTCTAATATTCAAACAATGGCAGCAATTTTATCTCAAAATTTAGAATGGGTAAATCCAGTTAAAATCCATACACCCCCCCCCCAATAGAAGACATGACCCTAATCTCCTACACAGGAAGTGTGAATTTCAAATGGGGCTACCTGAATGGGTGATTCCATTTGATATCTACACCCCCTCTGTCATGGCTTGAGTGTATGGATTTCAAATGGAATAGCCCAATCAGATTGTTTTGGTGTAATATCTGTTTGTAAGATAGAAAACACCAAAAAAACTGGACTATTAAGAATTAGAATATTTTGAATTTATTTGTTACTGTACATATTAATAGGGCTATGAGACGTTGGTAGGTGAGAAAGGAACCCAGCTGTCTGGAGGTCAGAAACAGCGTGTGGCTATAGCAAGGGCATTAGCCAGGAATCCACAGGTCTTACTGCTGGATGAAGCTACCTCAGCTCTGGACACAGAGAGTGAAAAGGTAAGAAGATGAAATGTAAAGGGTTTACTTCTAGGCAAATTTACACAAGCTCTAGCCAGGGTTTGAGTTTTGAAAATACCAGGCCTACAAATCACATTCCTTGAAGTGTGATGAAGTTAAGGCAATAGAAACAAATTAGTTCGATCTTTCGATCGACCATCGATGCTTGGTCGATCCTTATTATTTATGAAATCAATTAATTTACTATTATTAATTGTGATAAAATTGTAATTTGTGCCTGTATTGATATTGTCCAATATAAATTTAGCGTTCATTCGGATTAATTAGTCGATAGTTCATTAATAACAAGCATCGAATCAGCATCGACGGTCGATCCAAAGATCGAACAAATTTGTTTCTGGTGCCTAAGGCTCTGGCAGATTTGTAAGGTGAGCTATAAATTGCACCCGGGTAGGCGATTTAAGGTGTGCCCTGCTCGTGTGTTGCACTCGCATGCCTTAAAACTCAAAGCCTAAGGTACAAGTCCTGATCAAGTTTCAGCCACACAATTGAAGAAAAGCGTAACAAGGTATTTGCAAAAAAATACTTTTTTTTCTTTCTGTTTGCGCTTTGTGTCCTTTTAGTCAAAAGGCGCTTTATAAATGTCCTCGTATGTATTTATGTATTAACGCTTGTAAAGTGAAGGTATACTGTATTGTTTGTAATAATCAACCTGGGGGCGTCTTTGTCAATTGTCAATAAAAAAACTTAAAAATCTGGTTCAATTTCACGATGGTGCTCCTGTAGAATGGATGGATTTACGACTATACTATCTACTATCATGGCGCCGCCCACAGAAATCAAGTGGAAAATGACATTTTTGTGGAAAATACAACAAAATTACACCCGTAAGTGCATCATCAAGCAAGAATCTGGTGAAATTCTACCATAAATAGGCAATGAAGTGGATGGAAGTTTGAGTCATAATAGGTTTTGTCCATGCAATTTAGCAATCGTCACTGACATCAGTGATGCAAGTTTTAAGCTTACACAATATGGCATGGAAATGTTAGCATTTTTGTCAATTTTTCACAGAAAAATTGGAGGGGCGTTTACTAGAGGGGGAGCGTTTATTACAAACAATACGGTAAATGAATTTTTAGGGAGTTTTCATTTGCCTGAAAAATATGAAGTGTTTGAATGGTAGTATTTTTAACACACAAACATGCTTTGAACTCATTAACACTTTCATGTGTGAACAATATTAACACTTAAACACGTTCAGCTCCTTATTAAGGTTTACTCTGTATTTTTTGTAGTGTACTGATAGATGCATCATAGTAGATGAATTAATTATATTGCAATTCTTACCTTATAGATTGTGCAGGATGCTCTAGATGCCGCCATGGAAGGCCGTACCTGCATTGTGATTGCACATAGACTATCCACCATTCAAACCGCAGATATCATCGCTGTCATCCGGGATGGAGTGGTGGTGGAAGCAGGCTCACATCAAGAACTTCTGGCTAAGAAAGGCCATTATCACACATTAGCATCGGGACAACGTAACGAGAAATCATAAGCTGTAGCTGTGTAAGGATCCACAACATGCTTATCTACCAGGGCACAGTTCTTTAACCCCAATACATTTGTATATCCATTGAATGACCTCTGAAAATTTGGGTACAAAAACTCATACCCTGCAACTTAAGGTCAAATTTTGCACTGTGATTGTATAATTGAGGTTATGGAACTATGCAATTGGAATGAGGCCATTGTGTTCCATAGTAAATATAGGTCTGTCATGGTAACATTAGGCTATTCCGGTTGAAATCCATACACCCCCTATGGAAGACATGACCTTAATCTTCTACACAGGGAGTGTGAATTTCAAACGAGGTTACCTGACCACATAAAATGAGTTGTACTCTTGAGGTTCACTGTGATAAGCACATTAGAACAATTAGGCATGTGATCCACATGGCTTGAAATAAGCAAAAATGTTCAAGGGCCATTTAGGCCCTTACATCAGGTGTTCTAAGGCCATATATTAAAATCTCAAAATCAAAGTTGAGATAAAAGATGATAACAAGTAATCCTATTTTGACTTTAAAAAAAAAAAAAAGATTGATGAAAGTAGAAGACACAAGTCGGACAGACTCATTTAGAGGGTGACCTGCTGGCTTGGTTGTCAAGTGGGCCCTTGTAACTGTGAAGGGCATGTGATCAGAGGGCCTACCTTATTTCAAGCACTGGATCTCTTTCTGCCTAATCAACTGATTAGATTCATGATGTGATTAGACATTGCAGTGATCACTACACTTCAGCTTTACACACTACAGTGTTACATCAGGATAATAGTGCCAAAGAATTGGGCTATTCCATTTAAAATCCACACTACCCCTGTTGAAGATTTTGGAAATATCTTTCACAGGGGGAGTAGGAATTTCAAATGGAATGAACATATTAAACAGCTTTATTTGAATTTCATACACCCTCTAAGAAAGATTCAGCCTGAATCTTCTACAGAGGGAGGATGAGTTTCAAATGGAGCTGCCTAATGTGTTCATTCCATTTGAAAATCATACTCCCCCTGTGGAAGATATTTCCAAAATTATCCACAGGGGGAGTGTGGATTTTAAATGGGACAGCCCATTGTGATGACATGTTAATTTACATATAGCAAAACATGTAGAAAAATTTAAGTATTATATTAGTCTACCTTCATGGAGGTTGAAAACCTCATCCCCACATCATCGTCAATAAAATAACAAGTTTGATACCAGTGAATTACTTCTTGCAATAGATTCATCAGGATTGTTATGTCAAATTAAGTCAGTAATTTTGTAGACAAAAAGGAATTACTTTTGTCAATAGCCATGTTTAACCCTAACACCCAAAAATACCACAGAATACCACAATGAAAAATTAAGCGCATGCGTGAATCCCAGGGTCTGCGATGATGCAATCACCCTTAGTGTTATATGCTCACGGAATTGCTGCCCGGGCAGCTATAACCCGTGTAGCTACCGGTCTGTGATCGTGTGGTTGGCATGCGGGGGGGTCAAAGGTTCAAATCCCGGGGGTGCCAAGTGACTTTTTTCTTCATCTTTTCTCCTATTTCGTATCTTCTGTAACTTCCGATATCAAAAAGCAGGGTTTAGTGTTAGGGTTAATACTATATTGTACCAAATCATTGATATCTAAAGAAATTAACAATCAGTGTGAAATCCCGCATTTGGGAGTTGAGTGGAAGTGAAAACATTGTGATTGGTGCATCCTTCATGAAAGGAAAACTGTTGTTGTCAACAACTGTTTAAAATCATGGAGATTCTTCATGATTCTGCTAATTTTTCTGTCTCTTACATTGCTTGTCCATATAGGCAGTAATTCCATCACGCCATATTCACTTCTGATTTCCACATTTAATACCAAATAGTAAAATATACAGACATTGATCAATTTAAGAACAGTAACTACTTTGACAGAGAAGATACCTCCTTTATTAATGAGATCAAATATTTGGACCATTTGTGATTTTGTTTTGAAATGTGAAATGATTTGCATGTATTAAGGGAAGGGGTATGAACGTTTGGACAGTATTTATTGTGGGACATTAGAGCACATCAGACATATCGAATTGCATTCTGAATACGAAGAATGTCCTTCTGATATCAAATAATTTTGATTTTTGAAATTGGCAATGTAATACACATTTTATGGCAGATCATTAAAAATTGATATTTTTGATATTTAACAGTACTTGAAGTAAACTTTATAAATCTGATGATTTATACTGTGTATGTAGGTGGGATGAAAAGCCGATGATCAATTGAAAATTTTGACCTTTTGTATTGAAGATATGGATTTTTTCCCAAAACACACACAAAAAAAGGTCTTTTGGGGAAAAAATCCATATCTTCAATATAAAAGGTCAAAATTTTCAATTGATCGTCGGCTTTTCCTCCCAGCTACATACACTTTAAGAATATATCATTAGATTTATAACATTTATTTCGAGGACTGTTATATCTCAAAAATTTGAAAATTTTTAATAATTTGTCATAAAATTTGTATTATATCGTGAATTTCAAAAATGAAAATTATTTGATATCAGAAAGACATGCTTCAGATTCAGAATGCAATTCGACACGCCTGAGGTGCTCTCATGTCCCACAAAAATGTCGAACGCCATAAACGCTCATTCCAGATCCCATAAAGTGCCTTAAAATGATGTTTCTGAGTTAAGTTGATGATAGATATGTTGCCCAAAGACGCAGAATTGTTTGGTTTTTATTTCGTCTCTGTGCAAAGGACCCGAATACCCCCAATTTTCTCCCCATAGCTGACAACGCTATTGTATGTGGCAGTATAGGGAGTCCAGGTTCTCCTCCTCTAATTATGTTGTTTAGACAAGTTATTTGCAGATTGATGAATGCTGAATGAGCTTATCAACGTCATTTTATCAGAAAATTATTGGGGAAAGCAGTATTAATTATGTAGTATGAAAAAGCTTGTTTGTGTAAAAGTATTTAATTCTTTAGAATCAGAAGATCTGTGGACTTATTAGTGCAATATCTGTGTCCTTAAAATTCATAAGATCCATACAATTTGCCCTTACTACTAGAGTGAAATTTAAGAAAAATGATAATACCTCAAACAGCGTGTTTATAGTGGGAGCAGATGTGTGGTACATTGCGGTGTACATGTAATTTCTATCCGGTCAGAAGTTATCCGGAAACTTGCTCACTATAAACACTAGCTGTATTTGTATGTACCGCACATCGATATCCTTCTCAAGCAAAGGATATTGGCGCGAGACATTTGCACTATAAACACAAGAGGATCAATTGTGTGCTGTATTACCGGAAGTAGCAGCTTCTTCATGATGCGTAGGATGCGCGCAGGACATTTGGAACGCTTCTCACCCCCGAGAGTTATCAAAACAGAATGTACATGTTCTCCACCATGATCATATTGTTAAATGGGCTGTTTATAGTTCGCGCCACAATATTAACACATTCCACATGGGACCTCGGGGTCATTGCAAATGTACGGTAATGTTAGCTGATATATAATTTGTACGGTAACTGTGTCTCACTATAAACAGCAAGAGTTTCGGTATATATATACAAGGACTGTCGTATTCGTTATACTCAAAACTCGGTATATTCACTATAAACACGCTGAAAGTGTCAAAAACAAGCCAGCAACGCAGCCTTGTAATAATACTCTAGTGATTATCATCATAAATATAGGGTCCACAACTTACAAGTTCCCCCCTAAATTCTTTTTAAAATAAATCGAAAAATATTTGACGAAATGCAAATTTGTAAAAAGGTATTGGTAGCCTTATTTGTTTTACACATATGGACCAAATTATAGCGTCACACGTTATTCCGTTTAGTCACAATGGTTCATTATGTCAAAAAAGAGACCGTTTAAAAAGTGTTGAAAGTTGCATCTGAGTCCATAGGAGTCGGCTCTCAAACAATACAGTAGACCAGTTTAGTGAAATGGACCCCTGGTCTATTCATGTGTTTGTTAAACAAAACCTGACTGCTATGGACTCAGGTGGAACTTTTAAAACGGTCTCTTTTCTTACACAATTAACCATTGTGACTGAACGCAATGACGTATGACGCTATAAATTGGTCCACATGTGTAAAACAAATAGGGCTATACATACCTTTGTACATTTTTACGATTTGTAAAATATTTTTGGACTTATTTTAAAAAGTATTGGGGGGAACTTATAAGTTGTGGACCCTATAGCATGGGTGAGAACATTATTCAAATGAAAAGATCGGCAGGTAAAGTGTACATGTTTATATGATTCAGTATTTATTTTCAGTATCTATGTATATCACATAATTTTAACATGTAATTTGAAAAATAACAGTATTTTTTTTAATCAAACTATATTTTAAGAACATTTTTGAATAAGTCAACTTTTATTAATTGTGCGGTGATGAGGAGAATCATTGTTTCATCTATTTATTCAAATCATGAGAGATCAGGATCTGTAAACAGTCTTGAATTTTACTTGCAGTGATTATTATAAGGCCTTAAAAAAGGGTTTGATTGCCCTTTCCCGACCGACCCAAAAAATCAGTTCCCAGCACCAAATATTGGTGACATTTAGGTCTTAAAAGATG
The DNA here is from genome assembly GCF_039555335.1 of Amphiura filiformis. Classification (NCBI taxonomy): domain Eukaryota; kingdom Metazoa; phylum Echinodermata; class Ophiuroidea; order Amphilepidida; family Amphiuridae; genus Amphiura; species Amphiura filiformis. Next base: position 42,429,909 of record NC_092628.1, read on the forward strand.
CAGACCCAATATACTGTGTTTTACTTTTTCATTTAATTATAAAGCTTGGTGAAGGAACACAGAATGCATGCAAAAACATGTTTCTCTCTTCCATTGTACTTTTTAATGAATAGCATGTGAAGATATTTAAATATGTACACTTATATTGTGTATCCATATATTATTTAACTCTGCAACATAAATTCCATCAAGCTTTGCTGTAAAGTATCCGAACAAAAGTGAACAATTTTCACAAATTTACAAATTCAAATTCTTTGGGATATTAAAAAAAAATCAACTTCCCACCCCAAATAAATTTTGAGCTGAAAGGGCAAACAGACCTTTTCTCTCTCTTTTTTTTGCCTAATGCAAGGACATGTTTGGAAAGCAGTGCTGGTCTCAAACCTATTTATAAAGCCAAGATTTCTCTGTGACAACAAAACAGAAAAATTCACGGAATTCAGGGTTTGCTCACGGAAATAGTGAAAAACTGTGTAAAATGTCTAACTTTTGTGTTGTTTTGCAAAAGAAAACAAAGAAAAGTGATAATTTAGCAGTAACCAACCATTAAACAATCCATACTAGCATTTAATTATTCTAGGCCTACGATGCAAGATTCTGGCCGATACAGCTATCAGAAGTACACACAAGACAATTGATGATGCTTAATTTTAATGGGGATGTTGAGGGGAGACTACAGTAAAAAGTACATATAATTATATAAGACAAATAACACTTTTAAAAACATTCTTGTATTCACTTCTCAGTGCTGTATAATGTAAAACGGAAAATCACAGAATCGTCCAATTTGTAACACAGAATTTAAATTTTGTAACACGCAAAAATCATGGCTTTACCTATTTACTCTCAACAGGGATAGAATAAGACCAAAAATGCCTGCCATTCCATGTCCTAGTACAAAAACATTCAAATACAATGTGTCAAATATTTATATTATATGATTTGTACTATTTATATATATTTTATGGTGAAGGAAGCATATAATTGTTATACTATATTTTAAATGAAGTTTATATTTAATGCCAAATATTTTAAGTGTAATACTACTTTTTCGAAAAATATCCATGTGATTATTTGTGATGTTGAAATAAATTATGTAATAGTTTGCCAAAGCTTGTCTACTGCTTTAATATACAGTTTCTAGCAGAGAAGAACAGGAGTTATTAATATTATGAGAGCATGCACAGCGTAAACACGGAAGTGGGATTCTGATTGGCTGATTCAATCGTCTGACAATCATAACAACAAATCTGATTGGCAGAACTTGAACTATGCTGTCCGGCATAGATAGCAACCCAGCAAACACAAAAATGTTTAAAAACGTTTTAAACAAGTTATATTTTGGGTTTTGGTTTAGGTAAAACATTTTAATAACATTAAATATCGGGTTATATAAAGGTCATGAAAACATTTTAAAATGTTTTGTGTTGAAAACACACTACAACACTATTTTTTAAATGTTTTAAAAAATCTTATTGTAAACTATTTTTTGCATACATTTATTTTGTCAACTCTTAAATAGCATTATGTTAAAATATTTGCAGTAAGTTATCAAAAAATGTTTTAAATGTTATGAAAACGTTTTATACCCTTTATATAACCCAACATTTAAACATTTTCCGACAACATTTTATAACCTTTTGCGAATGATGTCAAAAACGTTTTTTTGTGTTTGCTGGGAACACACACTATACCATACATAATGTGCTATCAGGGGTAGATAGCAACACACACTATACCATACATAATGTGCTATCAGTTGTAGATAGCAACACACACTATACCATAAATAATGTGCTATCAGGGGTAGAGAGCCACACACTATACCATAAATAATGTGATATCAGGGGTAGATAGCCACACACACTATACCATAAATAATGTGATATCAGGGGTAGATAGCAACACACACTATCAGGGTTCTTGATTTTTCGATTTAAAAAAAAAATTAAAAATCAGATTTTTTTATTTAAATCGGATTTTTTTTTATTTTAATCGGATTTTTTTTTATTTAAATCAACTTTTTTTATTTTTTTTTATTCCAAGAACTGCTATACCCCATGATAAAGTCAAAAGACTACCAGTAGAATGCAAGTCATATGCACAATCCTACCAGGTAGGAAAAAAATCGAAACATGTTCTTACATGTGAAAATTTCAAAGAAAAAATTTGGTAAAATCATGGGGAACAAACCTATTGAATTCTGCACCTTGAAGATGAATTTTTAGCAATAGATAAAGTGACATAATAGGGGTACCGGGTATGTTAATTGTATCCAAAAGTTGTAGAAGCATTAAGAATGAAGTAAAACAGTAAATTTAAGCAAGAAATTAACTTACATTGATCAAAAATGGAAAAAGGTGATTTAAATCGCCTTGATTTAAATCAATACATAATGTGCTATCAGGGGTAGATAGCAACACACACTATACCATACATAATGTGCTATCAGGGGTAGATAGCAACTCACATCACTCGTATCAACCAATGAACTGTCTAGAATTGCAGATCTGCAGACTTGCAGATTTACTGATAGAAAAGACCCCTAAATATGAAGTGTGTCATGGGGTAGATAGCAACACACACTCTACCATATGTAATGTGCTATCAGGGGTAGATAGCAACACACAATACTTGTGAAAGAAGTTGCCTCATTTGCAATTGACCAATAATTGCCATAAAAATAAAGTGCCATAATTTGCTCATGAATATGTACATGTAGCTGCACACATACCATACATACAGTGCAATTAGGGGTAGATATCAACATACATAATACCATACATATGGGTAGATAGCAGCACATATACCATACATATTACATAATGTGCTATCAGGGGTAGATAGCAACACATAATATTCCGTACTTATACTGTGTTATCAGGGGTAGATAGCAACACACAATACGGTATACCATTCTACATTCTTCCTGATAGCTTATTTGCATGCCCTGAAGAAGACACATTTCAGAAAGATAACCATGGTAATACAGTTAGTAGAAATCAGTGTCATAATGTTAAAGGGTACAACAACAAAGTTATGTGTGATCCACAATATATTGATAAGTGTAAGCTTAAGTTTCCCCTAGACTGTGTAGCTTATCTTGGTGCCAGAGAAGTAGTTTATGAAGATTGCTCACATAGTCAAAACAGAACGGATGTGATCACCTACCCACTTTACACAACCCATTTAGATTTATCGAAAAATGAAATTGTGCAAGTGTCTGATACCTTTTTTCAAGACTTGCAATATTTAAAAGTATTAAATCTGTGGCATAATCGTCTGAGTTTGCAAAATCCAAAAACATTTTGGAGGTTGTCCTATTTGGAAGAACTTAACCTTTGTTTAAATCAGATATCAGAACTGGAGGTAGAATTCTTCCAAGATTTGTACAATCTCAAAATACTGGTGCTTGGTAGTAATTTGTTTAGCACAGTACCCGACGAAATATTTCAAGATTTAACAAATTTGGAAAATCTAGGCCTCGATGGAAAACCGATATCAGAATTGGGCAAATTGATGTTTCAAGGTTTGAACATTCTTACAAAACTGTTGGTTGGCAATGCATATCTCTTCAATTCATTACGTGGTGGAATATTTCAAGATTTGATAGATTTGGAAGACCAAGTTAAACTTTATCATTCTAGGATAACATATCTGGAGGTAAAAACATTCAAAGGTATGAAAAATCTCAAGACACTAGATCTAGAGAGCAATCACATAAATACATTACCCAATGAAATATTCCAAGATTTGATACATTTGGAGCACCTTGAACTCCAGGGTAATGAAATAAATGAGTTGCATGCTGAAATGTTCATTGGTTTAAGTGAACTTAACAAACTGAGTATTTTTTTAAAACGATTTAAATAAAGCACCCATTGGGCTATTTCGAAACGATTTAATAAATGTAGATTACATAGCCCTCACATTCAATCAGATATCAGAACTAGACAAATTAATCTTCAAAGGTTTGAACAATCTCACAGATCTGTTGCTTAGTGACAATCTATTGAGCTCACTACCTGATGAGATATTTCAAGATTTAAACAAGCTCAAAATACTCTGGCTTTTTAATAATTTGTTGAGTAAATTGCATGTTGGGATATTTCAAAATTCAAATAATCTCGAAACACTCGAGCTTCAAAATAATTTATTGAGTACATTACCTGATGGAATATTTCAAGATTTGATGAAATTGGAATACCTCGATCTTTCTTTGAATTTGTTGAGTACATTACCTGGCGGGATATTCCGAGACTTAATCAATTTGGAAAAAATGTTCCTTCATAAAAATCAGATATCACATCTGGATGGAGAAATGTTCAAAGGTTTGAACAATCTGCTAATCCTGCATCTTGGACAAAATAAAATAAGTAAATTACCTGGTGGGATGTTTCAATATTTTATACATTTAGAGCATATAAACTTGGATTTAAATTAGATATCACATCTGGATGTAAGAATGTTCCAAAGTCTGAAAAATCTCAAAATACTCCAGCTGTCTGATAATTTATTGAGCACACTACCTGATGGGATATTTCAAGGTCTAATTAATTTGGAAGAATTAGTCCTTAGTAATAGTAGAAATAATATATCAGATCTAAATGTAGGAAATAGGAATGTTCCAAGGTTTGAACAATCTCACGAATCTTGCGCTTTCTTATACGTTATGGAGTGCATTGCCAGTTGAAATATTTCAGTATCTGATTAACTTGGAACAACTGCATCTTGATGGAAATCGTATACTCAATCAATCAATCAATTTATTGACATTAAACCCAACATACAGGTATAGTCAAGAAAAATACAACAGTAATCTAGTTCTACAAAATACTAATTAATACTGTCTTACGTGTATATGGCAAGAGATACAAAGCTAACAGAGAAAACATATATATCAATTATCTACATTTCCACGATGTTCAAAAGCTGATTATCAGAAATATATCAGAAATTAGTATATCAGAAATATCGTATATCAGAAATTAGTAAAATAATGACCATGACTCGGAGTTTGAAAAATCTTACCAAACTCTGGCTTTCTAATAATTCTTTAAGTAGCGTACCTGACGGGATAGTTGGGATATATATATTTGGAAGAACTGTACCTTGATGGAAATCAGATATCAGAACTTGTTCAATTCAATTCAATTCAATTTAAAGGTTTAAAAGTCTAAAAAATCTTGAAAAACTCTCGTTTTCTGATAATATCTTGAGTACATTACCTGACGGGATATTTCCATATTTGGTAAATTTGAAAAACCTATACCTCGATAGAAATAAACTATTTAATCTGAACGCGAGAACTTTCCGCGGAATGAAAAGGCTCCAGCTACTTTTACTTGCAAACAATGCCTTAAGGGCTGGGGTATGAACGTTTGGACAGTATTTATTTTGGGACATCAGAGCACATCAGACATATCGAATTGCATTCTGAATACGAATGTCATTCTGATATCAAATAATTTTGATTTTTGAAATTCGCAATTTAATACACATTTTATGGCAAATCATTAAAATTGATATTTTTGATATTTAACAGTACTTGAAGTAAACTTTATAAATCTGATGATTTATACTTAAAGTGTATGTAGGTGGGACGATCAATTGAAAATTTTGACCTTTCGTATTGAAGATATGGATTTTTTTTCTCAAAACACCAACAAAAAATTAGGTATTTTTGGGGAAAAAATCCATATCTTCAATATGAAAGGTCAAAATTTTCAATTGACCGTCGGCCTTTTCTCCTGCTACATACACTTTAAGAATATATCATTAGATTTATATAATTTACTTCGAGGACTGTTATATATCAAAAATTTGAAAATATCAAATTTGTATAATTTGTCATAAAATTTGTATTATATTGTCATTTTCAAAAAATGAAAATTATTTGATATAGAAAGACATGCTTCGTATTCAGAATGCAATTCGATAGGTCCGAGGTGCTCTCATGTCCCACAAAAAATACTGTCGAAACGCAATAAACGCTCATTTTAGATCCCTTAAGTTCAATACCTGATGGTATATTTCAAGATTCATTGTTTTTGTTTTTTCTTGATTTGAATGGAAATCGACTGACTTCCATACATAACCAAGAAATGCGCAAATTGTGGTTCCTAAAATTGAGTGGAAATGAATTTCTTAGATTAGATGCGAATTCATTCTCCAATTTAGTAAGGCTAGACGTTCTTGAAATTTAACCGAAGTTAACCGAATTCCCTAATGGTATCTTCAAAAACATGGTACGTTTGTCGTCCCTCTATATTCGCTCTAACCAATTACGATGGTTAAATAAAAATGTGATGGAAGGTTTAGTGAGGTTGGGATTTTTTACTGTGTCAAACAATTGAATATATGAATACAAAACCCACCCAAGTCCATACGTTGGCTATATTGAGTTAAGCATGGGAAGTTGTTGCTATACATAGGCATGTCATATATGAAAGAACAACTCAAATTCATCCTCTGTGTCTGTTGAGAATGTGAAAAATAGCATGTATGAAAGAACCACCCAATTCCATGATTTGAGTCTTGTAACACATTGATTGAAATCCAGTATGTATAAAAGTCCACTTGTAACACATTCACTGCTAGAGAATGACTTTTGAAAAGAAAAATGGGTTTAATAAAGGAAAGTGTGTGGTTTATATTACATGGCAGAATGCTTATCAACATTATACATACCTGTGTGCTTTATTTTGTATTATCTTACTAGTGGTAATCTCATTCTAACATTGTTGTCTTTGTATATGATTCAAAAACCACCCAAGTCCAAAATTTAAAATGAACCCCACGAAGTCCCTGAAATGCTAATCGTCATACCTAATAGAGGTTAATCCACTCATTTGCACGTAAAACTTACCATATTGACCAGGTAAATCTAACTGAAGGAATTAAAATGATACACAGGTTTTTCTCTCAAAATCACTTCCCATGGACTTGGGTGGGTTTTGTATTCATGTATTCAATTATCTGACACATTTAGATAGTGACATATTTAAAGACACAGTCAGCCTGTATTATGCTGATTTGTCAGCAAATAAATTGAAGGAAATTCCAAACATATATCACCTGATTCTTCTGCGTTATGTCCTTCTAATATCAACTCATTTTGATTTTTTGAAATTCGTGATATAATACAAAGTTTATGGCAAATTATTAAAAATTTATATTTTTGATATTTAACCTCGAAGTAAACTTTATAAATCTAATGATATCATTGTGGTTGCGCATTTGTGTTGAGTTGACATTTTTGCCAGGACAATTTGACAACAGCGTTCGCGATCGATAAATATCAGATGCAATAAATAATACAACCACTATATATTTTAAGGCCAAGTAAAAACAAAATACCAGTTGATGTTCAGATTTATTAAAAAGAGGAAGTGGATGGCCTTTTTATTTTTTTTACAATCATTATGTTTCGATATTATTAGTTGTTTAAAGCTGCGTAACTTGAAGAGGAGAATCGAGGCTCTTGTTTAAATATTTGATATGGTTCTCTGAGAGGATGGTTTAAACAAAGCCTGTAAGGGAACAAACCAAAAGATCGATGACGTCTTATAAACGAAACTAGTTTCGTTTAGGAGGGAGGGGGTACAAATAGTCGATTACGTTTGTACAAAAACATCGGTCTGAAGAATGTGTCATTATTATTATTATGTCAAAATTGTCAACATTTCATTATTACGTTTCTGGCAGGGAGGGAGGGGGTCGGCTGAGAAACGAAACTAGTTACGTTTATAGGACGTCATCGATCTTTTGGTTTGTTCCCTAAATTGAAATGATTATTGGACTGAAGCAAATCTAATCTTGCCAATATTATTACCTTTTGAAACAGTTTTACAAAAAAGTTATGCCTGAATTAAAGACAATTTTAGAATCCCTCAATGGCAATATTGTGCTATCAGGGGTAGATAGCAGCACACATACCATACATACAGTGCAGTTAGGGGTAGATATCAACATACATAATACCATACATATGGGTAGATAGCAGCACATATGCCATACATATTACAGTGCGATCAGGGGTAGATAGCAACATAGGTCTACATAATAATGTGCTATCATGGGTAGATAGCAACACATAATATTCCGTACTTATACTGTGTTATCAGGGGTAGATAGCAACACACAATATACTGGTACCATTCATAATGTGCTATCAGGGGTAGATAGCAACACACAATATACCATTCATAATGTGCTATCAGGGGTAGATAGCAACACATATACTGTACATACAGTTTTTTAATTTTTCTGTTCATTTGAGGTTGAGATTATCTATAAAAAAATCATATGAATTATTAAATTTCTATTTACATAACATTAACATGAATATGTGCAATTTTTATACATTTCCAGCATGTTGTATCGGTCACCCTATATCTATGCATGCGCAGATTGTTGTTTGATTTGCATCAGTTATCATCGTACTGAGTACCAGTGGCGTAGCCAGTGGGGGGCCGATGCCCCCCCCCTCGTCATGGCCGTCGGTTCATGTAAGGCCGTCGGTAGATGGAAGGCGTTGTTGAAAAAAAAATTGGTTAACAATAGACTATTTTTCACCCAGAGTGACAGGAAAAAGGGGAGAATTGTAAAGAAAATGATGAAAAATTGTGAATTACACATAAAAATTATGTGTTTTTATGTTAGTACCGCCTATTATCCTTTTTTTTTTTTTTTTCTTTCTTTTTTGTTTTTTGCTCTTCACTTTTTCAAACCATGCAAGATATTTTGGGTCAACAAATCGGTAAAAAATATTTCCGTCGGTACATCTTACAAGTTGTGCCCCCTCGGTTCCAAAATCCTGGCTACGCCACTGCTGAGTACTACATTAGCTCTCACATGTGACCAGTCATTATATTTTAATCTGTTTCATTTTGGAGAGAATTGATGTCATTTGTAATAACAGTTTTTTCATTTTCGCCAGTTTTGCAGAAAATGTTTGCTTCTCTTCAAGTCCTAAAGTTGTTAAAGTTCAAAGACGTCCCATTTCCACCCAAGTTTAATGGCAAGTCTCAGATTTTACCAAAGGCAGGCCCAAAGACCTGCTGTTAATTTCTGCTCAAAATAAGCTATATACACCATGTACTTTTGCTATCGTTGGACGTTTTATACACATGCCTTTGATATAATTTAAAAAGCCCGCCTTTTTGCGTGATTTGGCAATGTCCCTACTCTATTGATTTTATGCTAATGCTGTTACGCAATCAAGCATAATTATGATATCATTTACACATAATTTGGTTTGAAAGACAAAGGTACAGTCCTTATGGGATCATAAAGAAATTCCATTCAAATATTCAATATATGGGGTCAAAGGTCAACTCTCATTACATACTGACCCACCCTCCACCTTTGTTCCATAACCATTAGGGTATAGGACATTTTTTGTTTTTGATATAGCCCCCGAATGAAATGTATTTAATTATGTTTGTACTCACTCAGGTAGCATTGTGTGTGAATTTTACATCCGAACTAGAGGCTATTCTTTTTTTATGGGCATTTTAGTGTTTAAAATGGCCCAAAATGAGGATTTTCAATACTGCCGTCCATTTCCAATCGTCACCCCCATAGGCTTTACATGTAAAATAAAAAGGCTCGTAAAAATTTAATAGCCTCTAGTTCGGATGTAAAATTCACACCAAATGCTTTTTGAGTGATTACAAAGATAATTAAATACTTTTCATTTGGGGGCTATGTGGAATTTTTTTTATGTATTCCTTGTACAATGACATTTCACAATAAAATGTCCATTGGAAACAAAGGTGCCTCGTACATAACACATATAGGCCTACATACCGTGCTATCAGTACCGTAGTAGATAGCAACACACATTCCGTATACATCAGTGCAATTAGGGATATCAACATACATTATACCCGACATACAAAGGTAGATAGCAGCACACATACAGTGCGATCACAGGTAGATAGCAACGCACATATACCGTACACAATGTGCTACCAGGGGTACTTTGATAGCAGCATACATAAATACATACTGTGCTATCAGGAGTAGATAGCAACACACAATATACCGTGCATACTGAGCTATCAGGGGTAGATAGCAACATACATACCATACATAATGTGCCATCAGTGGTAGAGAGCAACACACAATATACTGTACATACTGTGCTATCAGGGGTAGATAGCAACACACAATATACCGTGCATACTGAGTTATCAGGGGTAGATAGCAACATACATACCGTAATACCATACATAATGTGCCATCAGGGGTAGATAGCACACAATATACCGTACATAGGCCTACTGTGCTATCAGGGGTAGATAGCAACACACAATATACCGTACATACTGTGCTATCAGGGGTAGATACAAAACAAGTCGCCAGGCATGTTTTTGAGTTATAGGCCTTTAAAGATGACCTTAACATTTAAAAAAATCAAATTTTGAAATTCTTAATTTCATGGTATTTGACTGTGGGACTAAATAGACTTTCAAATCCTTGAAAGTACTCATTAAAAAGAGGTTTACTTAATCAATAATTAACAGTTTAACTATGATAATCATGGACATATCACCTAATTCTTTTTTAAAGGGAGATGGGTGAGGGAAACATACTGCAGTTACTGTCCGTTTTCCTATACACAATACACAGTGCTGTTTCCCATTGACGAGTGACCTCTAGAAATAGCCCTACGTTAACAGTATGGGGATATGACTAGTTAACGTCGCTGTGTGAAATACAACCGGCCAATATTAAAAGTACTCTTCTAAAGTTCTAGAAAATATAGTTTTTAACATGTCCTAAATTTTAGCTAATTTAGATGTTTGGAAATATTCGTACTTTGGTGTTTTAGTTAATGTTATATGTAATAGTACATTGCCTAGTTAACGTCGCTGTGTGAAAAATAACCGGCCAATATTAAAAGTACTCTTCTAAAATTCTAGACAATATAGTTTTGTAACATGTCCTAAATTTTTAGCTAATTTAGGTGTTTGGAGAGGGTCGTACTTTTGTGTTTTAGGAAGGACACGTAAACGACAGATAACACCATAAATATGAAGAAATTATTTCTAAACCGTGTTAAGTCAAAAATCATTATGTTGCTCATTTTCAAGAATGCTGGTTTACAAAAAGCACGACATTGTCTGATTTCGTGAACAAAGCCACACATAACATTGTTTCCTTTCGTTTCCTTTATAATCGGTTACCCAACTGAAGCTATGAATACCAGCTTTATTGCGATATCGCACATGAAAACAGTCACTTGTGCACAACCAGAGAAGATCCGATTTAATCAGTTGAGCTGTTTCAATGAGTGTTATCTTGGTTTAATAGCTTTTAATGGGGTTAAGTCCTGCAAAGGTCGAGATGAATTCTACTGTAGACATGACTGCATCATGTGAGGGAAATAGAAAGAGGGAGGGAGAGAGGGGGAGGGAGAGAGGGATGAAGGAGAGAGGGAGGGAGAGAACTAGAGAGCAAATAATTTATATACACCTTAAAGTAAACGAAAAGAGAGAAAAACCGCTAAAAAGGAAAAAACGGACTATGGATTGAAAGATGGAAGTAAACATCGTCGCAGAATATAAATACTCGCAGCATGCAGCACTACGCCTGCATTACGCGGCACACACAAATAGCGCCCACTTACACGAACTTCTTATTTATATCATCATAGAGATTCATGAATCCATTTGTAAGGCGCCTGGCCAGACGGTATTCATATTGAAATAATTTTATTTAAATTAATGAAGTAGGGATGCTCCAAACTATAATTTTGCAGGATATGAAATTTATTTTTCAGCTGAACAAACTTGTTAGTAATATTCAACTTCACTGCTTTTGTTTCAGCTTGCTCACGTGCTTCCTCTTTTCCAGAGTACGGTTTCTTGAATATGACTATAATAATGAGTAGCTATGAGTCCGATCAAAACATAAAAAGAAGGCATTGTTCAACATTATTCAGGATTGTTTCAATAATACGACTTTAACATAAAAAGAAGTACTACTTCTTCTCCTTTATGTTATTTTAGTATGTAAGTACTAAAGATAATAATTTGAGGAAAACACCAACTTGATTTTAGGTAAATGTCCCTGCACGATAATTGCGCATTGTTTCTAGAAAGTATTCTGACCCAATATTTGACAGAAATCATCTGCTACGCCGCCGCCGCTGGATCCATGCACCATCTCACTTGGTTGCTGTGTGTTCACTCTATTCTGTACTATATATTTAGCTTCCCAGCTTTAGTGGGCGTTGTGTGCAAAGATCGGAATATTATACTCTCTCCCCATCGAATTTGGTAAGTATTTATTTCATATCTTTTGTCATTTTTGATACAGAAAGATTTTCTTGTCACCACGCGCACCACCATATTGTGCTAACCTATTGAACTGAATCCGTGCACGCGTTAAAACCAGCTCAATATCGGAAGCTTTTGCTTGCTCCGATTTTATCAATATGGTCACCAGTCGCGATCGCTGGTTGTAATTGTATCGCAAAATTAGCCAACATGTTACTAAATGGTGTGAAATCTGCTAAAATAATGAAATTAGAGCTTATAGTGATGTCGGATACGATTGGGAATAAGGTGAGGCGGTTTATTATACCACTACCACCATCAGTTCACGATACTCCCCTTATCTGTAACATAAGCATGTCTATGAGTATGATAATTAAAATGTAAATGGGTTTGACATAATGACCTGGCAATGATGAATTATGGACCCAGAAGCAATGTAGGACTAAGACCTAGAGATTCTTCAGCTAGTTCATATAAATTCTTGCTAAACTGAAGCTTAATTTTTTGACAAAATTTATATTTGATAGCAATTGACTGGATTAAATTATAAGCAATAATTAATTAATTGTTTATGTGATAGTTCACTGAATATATTGAATTGTTTTGGTGCAGGAGCCTATGTATAAGTATGAAAATATAAATCTGATCAGTGACATTTCATATACCGGTACTTGTGCATTTTAATAGCTATCTACTGAAGATAGCAGTTCTTTGTACCATTTTCATTTGTATTGAAATATTTATTTATTTATTTATTTATTTATTTATTTATTTATTTATTTATTTATTTATTTATTTATTTATTTATTTATTTATTTATATATTTTACATCAATTTTAATAAGTGATTTGATGCATTTTAGCTATCTACTGAAGATAACAAAGCTCTATTAAATTTGGTATGAATTCAAGTCAGTCTATTTAGAATTGATATATTACATATTAATGAATCTCTGGATAATTATTGGCTTTATATTTATTTATTTTTATTGGCTTTATTTATTCATTTATTTATTTATTTATTTATTTATTTATTTATTTATTTATTTATTTGTTAACTTATTTATTAACTTATTTATTTATTTAGTGATTAATTTTACATTTAAATTTTAATAAGTGACTTGAATTTGCATTTTTATAGCCATCTACTGAAGATAGCAAAGCTCTATTAGATTTTGCATGAATTCATGTTAACTATTTAGAATGTACTAAATTTTGTAATTTAGTAAATTAATTTATCGCTGGATAATTATTGGCTTTATGTATTTTTTTTTTATTTTTTTATTTATTTATTTTTTATTTATTTATTTATTTATTTATTTATTTATTTATTTATTTATTTATTTATTTATTTATTTATTCTTGTATTTTTTAATATACAAATTTACAGCTTTTATATTTTATACTTGCTCACTTCCTACAAACAAAATGAAAAGTACAAATTACTGTACTCTACAAAAAGCATTTGTGAGGAAAGTAAAATACACAGGTGTACATGACAGTATATCAATATTAGATACTAGCAACCATAAACATTAATGACAACCTATACATATAATTAACATGCCCTTAGCATGATGGTATGCATGTGTAATTATGTGATACAGACATGTACTGGGGGCTTATAAACCTGACTGGTTAAAAACCCTGCAGCTTTACAGCATGTAAATAACATGACCTTTTTACATGAACATGAACTATTCAGTAATAAAATCATATTTATTGGTTAATTTTTTAGAATTTAATCAAAACAGGTATGTACAAGGACAGCAATAAATATTGGCAGTATAATTTTCAAAAATATTAAAAGCCTGCTATCTAAAAAATCTGAAATGTCAAATGTCTATAAAGTAAATTATTGTCTACCATGGAGCTTCCAATGTACAACATAGATTGCAATTTAATTTCACAAGCAGATACTTAAAGCTATTGATGAAAGAGTTTGTAAACTGTATACAGTAGTTTCAATTATCATGAAAAATGTAATGAACTGTAGTTTTTAAATAGTAATTTTTAATATAGCTAATAATATTTTATGGAAAGAAAACTAAACGCTGTCTTCAGTAGATAGAGTAATCTATCCTACACACAGCAGTAATCATTATATGTTTATGGAATAGGTCTATATTTAGCTTTGTGAGTGAGTGTTTTTCCATTTAAACAATTTTTTGTTCCGACTTGACTTTGAACACATAATATGTATACAAGCCCTTCCCACACTTAAACCATTGAACATTAAAGCATTATTGTTTCTACAATGGAATCATTAGTTATTGACCGATGTCTCAGACAATATTCACATAGATTATGTGCCTCAATGACTGTCAGTGTTCAAATTGTCACTGTGTTAGCACTGCCTGCCTGCACGTGGCTGTACCGGATATATCTGAAGCATTTGACTAAATTATTATGATATATGATAATAATCACAGACCAATCTCAAGAGCTGATGAACCCATACTAGGCATATTAATTTGTACTTTTATAAATGAATATTTTTTATGGTACAATTTTAATATTTTAGATTTTTGCAAAAATATATGGTATTTTTGGGTCCTGTCTGCTGCAGGGTATCTCATCAAGGAGAGGTTAAAAGGTGAAAAATACACTGCTTGGTGCCAGAAGTGGCTAAGTGCAATAGCTGCCATGTGTAGCTGCCATGTGTAGATGAGTACAGTATACTATGTATAAATTGCCAAATTTTCACAGGGCAGCTATTACACTTACCCAATTATGGCATTCAAAATGTGATGTCTGGTATTATGAAGCTGGTATTATGCATGGCGAATAACAAAAAGGTAGCAATTAAAAATGGAAGACAATTGAGATTATACCGGTGGTCACTGTCTTGTTTAAGTGCACTTTTAGAAGGAGAGAAATATTAAATTATGCAAGGAAATGATTGATTGCTCTAATAAATTTAAGGGAGCATATCTCTGTATTTATTTATGGAAGGCATTAAGGTATTGACCAAGCCAAGGTTGAATGAGCAGACTGTTTCTATAGCAACTGAGAAAACAATGATAGAAGAGGGTGTTAGTCATTGCTGACAGGACTGAGACGACTAAACCGCAAAATCAATCTGATATGGACTGAAGATCTGATTTAATGATGTGACCGTCCCTGTGGTATAATCTAAAGAAATATTCAAATTTAACATATCCATTATTGTAATGAAGAAAGGCCAAAAAAAAAAGTCTGTCTCGCCCTGTGGTATAATCTAAAGAAATATTCAAATTTAACATATCCATTATTGTAATGAAGAAAGGCCAAAAAAAAAAGTCTGTCTCGCGCATTGCTATGTGAACACCAATTTAGCGCTTTAAGCGCTACATGTTGGCTGTAAAATTCTTTTTATTTTTTTGCCCATATCTTATTTTTTGTTTTGTTTTTTTGTTGATATTTTCAGTATCGTATCGCAATCCATTTTTGTCTCTTTTTTTGCAGTTTGGTAGTTGTTTTTTTGTACACATTTTGCCAAGATTGTAAAGAGACAAACAAAACTATTTATTGTGTATGTATAATTACCATATGTTTCTGTACGGTATTTGAATATCAAAATATTGTGCCTTGACTGTAAAAAAAAATAACGCACATCGGCTAGCTCGTAATTTTTCTTTAAAAAAATTTAAAAAGCATAGCATTTAGCTTTTTTTACCAAATGTGTCTGAGACAGACTTTATTAATTTTTTTTTGCCTAAGTTAGTGCTTAGCAGAAAACACTAATTTTCCAGCATTTTGCCATGCTATAAAATTTGAAATTTCTTTGTGTTCAAATTATAGGTGCCTGGATGGGTGATGTATGTTATTGCTAATCAGTGATCCAGATCTCAAATTAAACAGTATGATAGAACAATTTGCATACTTTCCAAAATTTCCCATATAATATAATAAACATAATGGTATGCAAAATTGCAATACATTTTTTAGAAAATTCTTTTACAATTCATAAGCCAATATTGGAAATCCATGACTCTAAAGTGTCAAGTGCAACACAGGTTATAGGAAAACTATTTTTTTGTCTAGTTGATTTTGCTAATTGAACAGATATAGACACTATATGATACTAGCATTAGTATCACCAATTTTGGACAACAAAGCATATTTCCCTTCAAATGCCATCTCCATTACACATATATCCACCCACATTCGGTGACATTTCTGTCACAATATTGAGATTTAACCTAGTTAAACAACCCGGAGGCGTAGAGGCTTCCTTAAGCTTTTGTTTTGTTAACTGTCCGTTTTGATCAAAGGATTCAACCAGTGTACATAATGCACAGGTTACTGCAATCAAATAGAGCAAAAAAAGGACCATATTTATTTATTTGCATTAAAGGAGTATTTTGTGATCATATCATCCCCGGGTATCATCCTGTTTTTATGACATTTTTCAGTAGATATCCACAAAAAAGCTTATACCCAAAATTTCAGTTCATTCTGAATTTGTGTTTGCGAGTTATGCACGATTATAAATGTGTATTACACTTTTCCATACACCACTGTGTTGTTATATTTCGTTCTGGTACACCAGAAAAATATAATAAATTTGACGATATTTTTGCTAAACAAATTAATCTGCAAGAATTTTTTTGTACATAAACATTATGTAGCCAGAGGTTTCCAGTGGTATAAAAATATCAATTTTTTTGTGAAGAGTCGGTGGGGGGATCAGGCTGTGGATCACAAAATGCTCCTTTAAATATGTATGACTGTGTTATCCTTGTTTTATGTTTTTCCATCAGAAAAAGATATTGATTTAAAAAGTGCTAGATTATTTATTCTGTTAAATTATGAATTATGCAAACATGAGGGTAATAAATGAATATTTCCATAAGACCTGATATCCCTTACCCAGGAGGAAGGGGCAGTGTATTGGAATTGGATTGGGTTTCTGCTCATGCAATTAAAGGTGGGTGACCTGATTGACAGCCTCATCCCCAACTTTCCCCTATCAAATTGCAGATTTTGGTATCAGGTGAAAGCTCATATGTTTCTCATTAACATATTGAAATTAGATGTTCCAAATCGGTATATTTCCGAAGAAATCGTCACAAAAACTGTCGAATTAGTCTCAAATGTGGTATACCATATTTTTGACTAATTCAGCAGTTTTGTGATGATATCTTCAGAAATACACCAACTTGGAACTCCTAATTTCAGTATGTTAATGAGAAAAATAGGATCTTTCATTTGATATCTATTTATTACATAATCATGATGATTATCATTAATAAAGACCAGGGTCTTAGCTAGAAATTGTGGGTTGCCCGTCATTTGAATAAAATTGTCTGTCCTAATTTGACCTTTAAAATATTTACCAGACATCTATAGCCCATTGGGGGGTTCAAAGAGTTCAAATACATGTATGTGCTGATATGGCCTTGTTCTACAAATTGGGTCTACTAAAAGGGCAATTAGCTTCTCAAAACATACAATTTATAATATAGCATCTGTCAAAGACATTAATTTTGCCCGTCCCAGGAGCAAACTGGCCGTCTAAAATGACGGCCAGACGGGTGGCTAGCTAAGACCCTGATAAAGACACTGCACTGTAGACTACCAGTTTTACGCTGTATTAAATGTTAGTAATTCCATGAAGAATTAGTCTTATTTACAATGAACATTTACATAATCTTTTTGCATGAATGCTTGAAAGGGACAACAGCTTATGTTATACATAAGTTTTAAAGAATTTGACTTTACAAATATATCAGGTCACCTTCCTTTAAGTAGTACTTTGATTGGATATCAAAATCACAATTTGCCACATTTATCATAGAGTTGATAATGGCAATGCCCCATGGATGTTTCGTTATTCCTTATAATAATATTGTACATGTTTCTGGTAAAAATACCACTCTAAATTTATGTTGCAGTAACATTAGAATTAATTATTTGATTTCAAAGAAGACATTGCAGATATGTACCCCGTTATAATGCCCTACAAGACAAAATGGATACATTTAGCTATAGGCCTACTATCCCTGAAAGCTCCTGAATATTATTTTGACAGAAAAAAATGTCAGAGTGTCCCTGTAAAGGAGTCTTTATAAAGTGTGTCAAATGCTGCGGCAACACTCAGAGCTAATGGATCTAAAATTGAACTAAAGTATGAGTATATGCCTTCATGCCATTGGTAGCTTGTATTGGAAAATGGCACAAGTTATGCTACATTATCTTTGTCATGCATTTTAATCTGAATACAGGTGCAATGATATAAAATTCCAACAATTTTGCAACTCCATGCAAATGAAACTTTCTCAATCTCAAGAACCTGGCACTTACTCCCCATTCCAGAAAAATACTGCACTAATTTTATGAGATTACTAATTTCTTGAAAAAAGAGCCAAAAACATGCATTTTCGGCACGTTTTCTGACAATCAAGTCACAAAAATCAAAGACTTGGAACAAGTCGAAGCATTCAAAATCTTGAGTAGGCCCCCCTATATGCCGAAATTTTGCTATAATTTTCACTTTTTTTGTGTTACTTTAATTATATGGTTGCTTATAAGAAAGAAACATGTCTTTTCCAAAAATTAGAATGCATAAACTGAAATTAGTCTTAGTACAAGTCTTTGGGCTTGATTGTCACAGCATACGAAAAACACATGTTTTTGGCTTGTATCTCCAAAAATTAGCCAAATATTAAAATTTGACATTTATTGCTAGTTAGGACTAACTAAAGGATTAGGATTTAGCTATGTTTCATTTGGAAAAGCAGGATAATATTTCATTAATCCCAAAAAAATAGTGCTGTATTTTTCTGGAATAGGGAGTAACACCTGGCCTGTTAATGCCTTTCTAAAGAACTTTCTTTATACATGCATGTATGTTACTTTCACATAATTTACAAGTAGCATTTAAATGCCATTGATAATTTAAAACATAATGAATTTTGGGAAAATTTAAAATTATTATTTGTAGCCTATTTGATGCACTTTGTGGGAAGGGTTAAAGGCTTGTGGTTATTTTCTTTCCTCAATCGTTTTCCTTTGATTATGAACTAAGTATGGAGAGGCTTAAATGTCAGACCTAAATTTGATCATGGTGCATGCATTTTAATATCATCCATGGGCATGTTGTGCAAGATGATGCATGAATTGGAACACACACAGACAGATTTGCATAACCAATGGCATCATTACCTATAATCACCAATTAGTAAGATTTTAAAACGGCACTTTCCCGTCATTAATGTTTAAATGACCTAAATTACAATTTTAGTTTCATAATTTCCTGGGCATAATTTGAAATGATAAAATCAGAAATGAGTCATTTATCAGAAAATTGATCATGCTTCTTGGAGTAGTACATTTCTACATGTAAGATGTGATTATTTTCACATTGCTGAAAATGATTAACTCCAAATGAATTAGATCAATGTTCTTTTAGACAACCATCTGAAACATGGTTTTAGTAAGAAAAGCTCATTTTGCCTGACTGCATCAGATGTGTAATGTAATTAATCAAAATAAGTTGCATGCCAATTCAATTAATTATGACCAAAACAAGTTTTTGTTTATTTATAAATTTATTGCTATCAGAAGCATGGATTTTATCTAAGGAAATGTAAGCCTTTGATACTTTGAAATTTTTGTCAGGGATCATTATTGGACAGGCACTTTTTTATTTGTCATGGTCTATATCTATATGCATGGTCAACATGCTACTCATGCTAAGCTTCAATCTATGATGATGGCTTGCATTCAAATAATAGAGGTTATCCGTGTTCTATAAGCTGCATATCCTACCAGCGACTCCTATACCTTGTTTAGGACTTTCAAAAGAAGTACCTGCATGTGCAACCATGACTATTTCAAAATAGCCCGCCAAAGTCATGCAGGTAACTCCGAGGTCGTGCATTGAATTAGTTTGAATGAGGAATACTACGAGAACCAGCGCCTTTTGTTAGAAGTCACGCATGAGTAAAGTGGATAACCTCTATTGCTTGAGTGGGGTCTAATGTCTGTGTTCATCACTGAACATTCCTCCGTCTCTTCATTGTTTTTATCTTCATCTTTATCATCGGCATTGTTGTCGTCAGCATCCTCATTATCATTCATTTTCAACCCCATCTATGTCATCAGTTATGTATATGGTTTGGTATAGAACACAAATTTAATTGTTCTCAAAATGTGACATGATCTGGCCCATGGGGGCCAAAGGAGGCATGTTTGAAAATTGAGTTACTGTAATTAATACATTATAGGCTATCATTTACTGAAAACACCAAAGGTCTAGCGTACTTTGTTCTAAAATTATGAAGTTTTTTATGTCTATTTTCTTATGTATTTTATTGTTTTTTACTCCATATTTGTACCTTTATCTCAGTTTCAAATTTGCTGCCTTTGACCCCATGGACCAGATCATGTCACAAATTATGTAAACTTGTATAGAAACATCAAAATCAGCAGTATTTCTGGATACATACATAAGAAGTTAGGAACAGTAGCTAACAGTCCGTCCCAACATGCATTCAATCACAGAGGCCTCTGGTTCAAAAGGTGATTCAGCCAAATTTTCTTGGCTACTTTAATAGGTCAAACTAATGTAGTTGTCTGATCACATGTGTCTTTAATTCACTGGTCTGAGAAATAGTTGACATTAAAAATCATCGCACTGTTGTCATATGTTCTGCTGTCAATCTGAAAAGTAATAACCAATTTCACGATTGGAGACTCCTCAACAAATTCACTCAAATTAAAATTCTTACAAATGAGCACCTTCTGAAATTACCTTTTGCTATTGTTATTATTAAAAGCTAATTTGCAGGCTTGTTAGACAGCTGCTATGCATAATGCTTGGAATAGATGGTGTACTTGATCTTTAGCCATCAGTGTAACATTAGCAACTCTGCTGATTGCGTCTTATTACATCGTAACATGAAGACAGTGGCACAGTATGGTCAATTACATGGCATGTGTCATTTGATAAGGGAAACTAAAGAGGAGTAGGCCTCTTGTTGGGTGTTTTTGTTTCTTTGTTTGTTTTTTTGTTAATGTAATAAGTAACATATAAATGTGTCGGCTTATTTGCTTGGGATCTCAGGTTGTGATATGCCCGGTGACATTGCAGTGGGACTGAAATAATATGATGGATATTAAAGGCTGAATAGCAATATATTTGCAATTTTGTCATCTAAATATTAAATAAACACAACAAAAATTGCATGTTCTTTGTGCAACATGTCTACAACAAGTGCTGTGCACATGATGAGGCCCTTATGTAGCTTCTCTGCTGGTTTGGTTTGATAAAAGCAATAGGCATAACCCCTGCATATTGTACGATTTCTGACAAATTCAGATTTTTTTTCTTCATAAAATGATAAAATAAATATATGTCCCCTTTTATGGACTTAAAAGGTCCAAATTGGAAATGCTTATTTTCCAGGAAAACAGCAGACAGTAGGCCAGACCATGGCCAGAGTATAACATGAGTAGGTTTATTTCAACTTGTTCCCCTGGGCCATCCAATATGCCATGAACTAAATTTGTTCGGCTTGTAATAGTACATTGTATATTGATATAGAGTGGCATGCAACCAGTTGGGTGCAGCACTTACGCTAGTTGCGTGTTGCGTAATGTGTGACTGTGTAGTTCTTTCCAGCGCCTATTGTGAATACATATATTAGCGAATCTGATTGGCCAATCAAATATCGGGATATTGCGATTAATTTGAAAATCTCAGACGTTGTATAAAATACATCACTTTAGGCCTTGCTCTTTTGCTTTGTATTTTGGTTCTTAATATGGCATTACAACTGTGTAAAAATCTGAATATTGATAAAAAATGGAGGATTCCTCTTAACCAAATCTTATAATATTATAGACCGTTAGAATTAATGCTTTTCAAACCAAATAAAAACATAATATGAGCACTTAGTGAACCACTAATTTGAATTTATTATTTTGATTATTGAATGCACACTATAGTAGCAGCTTGTGATAGCTAGTATAGTGAATACAAATTCTTGTTTTAGAGGTCATGCTTACTACATTGCACACGTCTGTATTACGCTTTATGTGTGGGCGTTGGTTGCTTGGCCTCTGTATAAGCAGTGCAATTCTCATAAAGATTTAAGCATTTTGGATTTCAAGTTACTGATTGGACTCGAGTATCACGAATGATGGAGTAAATGCAGTGGCGGCACCAGTTGGCCCCCAGTAAAAACTCTAAATTACGATTGAGTGATTTTGCCCCCCCCCCCTTGAAATTCACTTAGGGTCAATACGCCTATTCTCGGTCACACGCCTATTCTCGGTCAGTTAGCGATTTGAACAACCGCTGACGATCGTTGCTTTAATTTCAGCCGTGTCTTCCGAATCTAATCATTTAGCCGCATCGGTGCTGCAGGTTTTGGTGACTTTTTAATATCACGGCAGCACAGTTCACCTCAAATGATAGATTTTGAGATTGTATGGTGAACTGAAATATCGGCATTTAAAAAAATAAGGTCATTTAAGAGGGGATATTGTAATATAATCAGTGATGCGAAATTGTACATGCATTTTAAAGCTGTAATTTTAACAAGTTGATCCACCTGCATCGTAAAAATAACACCATAGCAAATGATTGGTGTTGTGTTTATGTAAATTCCCATAGAAACAGGGGTGTCCGAGAATAGGCATACGAATTCCGTTGGCATTCCTATTCTCGGTCAGTGTTCCCAAGTATGAGCTATGTTGACATTGGTATTGCCATGTGTCCTACAAATGATCATGCATGAGCACATGAGAAGTGTTGCATTTGCTCTGCAGGCTTAAATTAGGCCTATAGCCATTTGTCAAATACAAATGAGCGAGGAGAAATTATTTGTGACCGCCCGCCCCTCCTCCTCTACCCCTTACCCCATCCCCTAACCTGTCGTATTTTTGAGCTTTTTCGGTCGGAAAAATTGGGTCAACAATGTCACATTTCTGGCGGCAAAAATGGTTCCTGCCCGACCGAGAAAGGCGCTATAACTGACTTGCGCCGATTACATACACTATCTCCTCGGGCCTACACGTGCTATTAGCGCAATTTTGTCATTACTTTATATACATGTTAGCACAAATAGCACCGCTATTTTTATGGATATGCTATCTGTGCAATTGACAGTGTTATTTTTTGAGGACTTAGAAAAAAACCATTAGGGACATTAAAAATAGCTTTAAATGTTAATTTTAGTGCAGTTATCATGGTTATGCTATTGTTGAGTTCTCCTATTACTTGGAGGGGTGTTATTAGCGCTGTTGTGCTATTCTTATGGTTAGACCTTATAGCGTGCTATTAGCGCTATGGTGCTATTCTTAAAATGGTTAGACCTTATAGCGTGCTATTAGTGCTATTATGCTCTGGAAATTGTTCTTGGCCTTAGGCGGCATATAGCGCGTTATTATCGCAATAATGTTATTTATTATCGCAATAATAATTCTTGTACACTTGGAGGGGTGCTATTAGCGCTATTGTGCTATTCTTAAAATGACCTAGACTTTATAGCGTGCTATTAGCGCTATTGTGCTATTCTTCAAGGGGGCACAACACTAAATCCTTCCGCATTTGGTGTAACATTGTATAGTTCCGGTTAAAACTAGCGCCTGAGCAAAATGTATCAGCCTCTCGTGGGTACTAAATTAAAGTGAATCGTGCTTGTTTTTATGGGAACAACAGAGTAGGACCTCAACATTAAAAAATCTATTCAATAAATGTTTCAAATCGATTGTGAATTAGTGACAGGCTGTCGGAATAATATCAAGGCCGGAACTGGTAAGGAGGCAAAATTGTCGGCTGAAATTTTTGAGGGCGCTGTTTAGGTGCCCGTAGCGCAAACATTTTGACTTTCATCGCTTGGATGCTAATTTGGTCAATTTGGCGCCCTAAGGTATGTAGCCCCCCGCCCACCGTGAGTTACGCCACTGATCGATCTGCAGTGGTATTGATACCAAAATGAATTCATTTTCATCAGTAAAACGTGAGTTTTGGTGATTTGTATGTCCCCTACCCTTAATATTGTTATTATTTTATGTTGCTACACATGGAAATTAACCCTTTTTTCACATTTTATGTCTATCTACCTGACAACTAATGGTTTAATTGCTTTTAAAATAATTACTAGAAAGTTAGAACAACCAATTAGCTACATATTAATACCAAAATGAATTCATTTTCATCAGCAAAACTTGAGTTTTTCGTGATTTGTATGTCCCCTACCCCTTAATATTGTCATATTTTATGCTGTTAGATATGGAATATTAACATACTTCTCATATATTATGTTTAACTACCCGACAACTAATGGTTTAAATGCTTTTAAAATAATGCTAGAAAATGAGAACAATCAAATAGCTACATATTGATAACAAAATGAATTCATTTTCATCCGCAAAACTTGAGTTTTGGTGATTTCAATGTCCCTATCCCTTAATATTGTCATATTTTACGCTGTTAGACATGGAATATTAACATTTTCAGATATTTTATGTCTATCTAGCTGACAACTAATGGTTTAATTGCTTTTAAAATAATAATAGAAAGTTGGAACTATCTATTAGCTACATATTGTTACCAAAATGAATTCATTTTCATTAGTAAGACCTGTGTTTTGGTGATTTGTATGTCCCCCTACCCATTAATATTGTCATATTTTACGCTTCTACACTTGAAAAATGGATATTCTTTTACATTTTTAAGTCTATACAGCTAACAACTAATGGTCATTTTGCTTTAAAAGATTACAAGAACCAAATAGCTATGTATTGATGCCAAAATGAATAAATTATAATGAATAAACATCGAGTTATGTTGGATTGTATGTCCCTACCCCTTAATATTGTCATATTTTACACTGTTACACACTGGAAAATTAACATTTGTTCACACTTTATGTAGACCTGATGGTTTTTCTGTTAAAAATAATACTGGAAAGTTGAAACAATCAATTAGCTACATGTTTATACCAAAATGAATTCATTATTATGAGTAAAGGTTGAGTTATGGTGGTTTTATTTCCCTAACCCTTAATAATACCATATTCGACATGGTTATACATGAAAAATTAACCTTTTCTCACATTTTATGTCTATCTACCTGACAAATAATGTTTGTTTTGCTTTAAAATAATACTAAAATATTTGAACAATCAATTAGCTACATATTAATTCCAAAATGAATTCATTATCATGAGTTGAAGTTGAGTTATGATGGTTTATATCTCCCCTACCCCTTAATATTGTTACACACGCTGCTACATGTGGAAAAGTAACTATTTTTTTAAATTTTCAGTCTATTTTCCTGACAAGCAGTGGTTGATCTCACCCATTATATAAATATTCAAAATATTATATGAATGGTAACTTACCAAACAAATTTTGTTAATGGAACTTATATAGTTCAGCTGAGTGACATATTTTAATATGTTGGGGTGTTTTACGTGTCTTAAAAGACACGTAAAACACCCCAACCCGAACCCCGAACCCTATACACACCCACACCCACATACACACCCCACCTACCCCAAACTTACACAACACAAACCAACATGCACGCAAACATGCACTTATATAAATATTTGAACCAGAACATCAATGTTTGCCTAGACATACTAGATATGCTTGATATTAAAACAAAAATTAAAAAATGGAGCTTAATTAATTTTGAAAATAGAAATTGGCAAAATAGTAAAATTTGAAGCCAGTGCCATAAAAACACCCACCCTATGCATTGTTGTGAGAGTCTGATTTTCCACTAGTGTATGGACTGGCCACTTCCAATCATGATCTAATGAAACCTAAGTTTGCTTTCAAATAATACTAGAAAGTTAGAACAATCAATTAGCTACATAGCCATACCAAAATAAATTCATTATTATAAGTAAAAGTTGAGTTATGGGGATTTATATCTCCCCTACCCCTTAATTTTGCCCTATTTTTTGTGATTTTATGTGATTATACGTCCATATATAAAATGACCTGTAAAAAAGTGTTACCACAATTTGAGACCACTGCCTACCTAGCAGTGATCTAGAGGGTCCATACTAACTACCTATGGTGTCAAACCTTGTATGTAGTGGGGGTGAACGAACTCCTTATTTAGGGCCCTGTGTGATCTTGCTCCTGGACTAGTCGGGCGTGCCACCGCATTCCGCTGTGCGCTCCCACAAAATAGGACCACCTCGGACCCCGATCGGATGGTACGAACATTTTGCCAAAAACCGTTTTGAAAGGATTGCTCCTTGTCAATATATCTGAGAATACTGCACGCGTATTTTTATTATGCGTTTAAGTTATCAAAACCGCATCATACCGATCAACCAGGCTTCCAAAGAGAATGACCGAGAATAGGTATAGAAAAACTATACGGTGACCGAGAATAGGAGTTTAGTGACCGAGAATAGGCGTTGTCGTCAACTTTGACCTTTTGACCTTGTACTTCCAATACAAGTTCAATGGAAGATGTCATGCAGGGTATGTTAAACCGGATGTTGTGGGGAATACACGTTCCCATATAGCTAACTTTTATAATTATTTACACAAGAAATAGAGCGGGTTGTTTCTTAAGTGACCGAGAATAGGCGTATTTACCCTACCCCCATGCCCCCAAAAGAATTCCTGGTGCCGGCACTGAGAAAATGATAATACCAAGGTTCTTGGAAACATGTTGATGATGTTGATGGTGATGTTGATGTTGATGATGATGATGGTGATGGTGATGGTGATGGTGATGGTGATGGTGATGGTGATGGTGATGGTGATGGTGATGATGATGATGATGATGATGATGGTGGTGGTGATGGTGATGATGATGGTGATGATGATGATGATGATGGTGATGGTGGTGATGGTGATGGTGATGGTGATGGATGATGATGATGATGTTGAGGAAGATGATGATGATAATGGTGATGATGATGATGATGATGATAATGGTGATGGTGATGATGATGGTGGTGATGTTGATGATGATGATGGTGATGGTGATGATGATGGTGATGATGATGATGATGATGATGATGGTGATGATGATGGTGGTGGTAATGGTGGTGATGATGGTGATGATGATGGTGATGGTGATGGTGATGGTGATGGTGGTGATGGTGATGGTGATGGTGATGGTGATGGTGATGGTGATGGATGGTGATGATGATGTTGAGGAAGATGATGATGATAATGGTGATGATGATGATGATAATGATGATAATGGTGATGGTGATGGTGATGATGGATGGTGATGATGATGTTGAGGAAGATGATGATGATGGTGATGGTAATGATGTTGATGAAAATGTTGATGATTACATTGACGATAATGAAAATGACAGTGACATTAATGAAGATTTTCATGATGACAAAGAAAAATGATGATAATCCAACTACCCCTCTTAATCCCCTATTTTTGGACAATGGTCATAGGCCCCTGCCCATTGACATTGCCCAAAATTATGATAATTTGTATTATAATCATAAATGCCTAGTTTTGAAACCTTTACTATAAAGTTTTGTGTATGAAAGTACTAACATGATTTCCATTTTTCTTTCTCTGTACAGTTCTGTTGCCTTCAGACCAACCATGGCATTGTAATGCCTGGGATGCATCGAAATATACACCATCATCAATTATTCTAGATATGATCAATGTTAGTAGATGACATTTGCAAAAAATAGTAAACTACCAATAATTTGCCCAAACATCAGCAGTGCTTTCAATAAGGAAACTTATACATATTATACAATGTCGCGTATACCTGAGCGTCAGATAAAATCGCCAACAGAGGTAGCTCCTGGAGCACACTCGGCAGCTGCAGAATCAGGAAATCGGAAACCAGATACAGCCCCGAAACCAGAAACAGCCCCAAAACCAGAAACAGCCCCAAAACCTCGCAAAAAGAGTGGTGCTCAAAGTGCAAGTGATA
The DNA here is from genome assembly GCF_039555335.1 of Amphiura filiformis. Lineage (NCBI taxonomy): Eukaryota > Metazoa > Echinodermata > Ophiuroidea > Amphilepidida > Amphiuridae > Amphiura > Amphiura filiformis. Next base: position 42,458,088 of record NC_092628.1, read on the forward strand.
CTGAAGGTCCAACGACACCGGGTGATGGCATACCGAGTGAAACCGAAGAAGTCTCGTTCAAAGGCGCTCTGGTATACCAGAAGCCACTTCTCCAGATAAATTGCCCAGACCACCATCAAGAACAAGTAGAATAGCACGGTCAAGTCAGTTTATCAATCCTACATCTCCAGAAAAAATGGCATATGTACAATCAGGAGGAGGATCAAAATCGGCAGGGGATTGTTCCACATGGCCAAGAAAGACTAAGATTCGCACTCCAAGTCTAATCAGTCCTGGCACCTATGGAGAAACTCATCATCATTCCGGTTCATCCAAGTCACCTCGTCCACCCAGAGCATCGCGAAGTGGTCACGACTCCCCCGTGACTCCCGGTCCGGATAGTAGCAATGTTAAGCTACTCATGGAAGAGATGCGTCAACACATATTGCAGCTTAAACATGAGTTAGAACAAGAAAAGTGCTTTGCTAAACAAATAAAGCGTGAAAAGACACTAGAGGTGAAATCGGCGAAAGAAACTGAGCAGCAAAAAGCTGTGCTTGGCATAAATGAGTTGAGAACAAGATATCACCAAGAAAAACAAAAAGAGTTGGGTAATCTACGAGAAACACTCAACAAAAGACATGAAGATGAAATTCAGAAAATTCTTAGACAAAAAGAGGACCAGATCTCAAAATCCCAAGGAGAACTCCAAAGAGAACATGGAAGTATTATGCAGCGGGCAAAACAGCAGGCATTACAGGAAGCAAGAGATGAGGCTAGGAAATCATTTGATAATGACAAAACCAAATTAGCACAGGAAATAGATGAGTTGAAATCGCAGAAACGAAAGCTAGAAGAGGAATTGCAAACTGTCTCAAAGTCAGACCGCACAAAAGCTAATGATTTGAAGAAATTGGTGGGTGAGCATCAGAGAGCCATGGATAAAATACGTAAAGATGCCAGGAGAGACATTGTTAGACTGGTAGGTGGATATGTTTGTCTGTTTGTTTGTTTAATCAGTGTTGATCTGTTTATCTATACCGTAGAATTCCGTCTACAACCATGCCTCTAAATGGTTTTCTTGACGAAAGTGATGAAAGGCAGACACTCTCCACAAAAAATACAATATATTGGTCTTACTACATGTACAATAATACATGTTTGTACAACTGCCTTCTGTAAAAGTGGAAATTTTTGGGATACATTAATTTTCACGCTTTTTGCATGCAACACAGCTACCGTGAAAATAAAAACATGTGAAAATGTTCTTTTATAGTATAGTTCTATGTAAGAAAACTCAAAATTGCAAAATTAAAAACAAGCAATGTAGTTCAAAATCGGCAAAGCGCAAAAAATTATACACACAAAAATTACCACTTTTACAGTATATCCTAATATAGCTGCTTAAACTCCAAATAATGTTTTTTGTGGAGGGTGTCTGCCTTTTTTCTCTCTTTCATCAACAAACCTCTCATTTTGAGGCATATATTCTTGTAGGTGGAATTCTATGGTATATTTGTATACTACATTTAGTATATAGTGATGTTAATTCATACATATAAAGAAAATGTAGTTTTTAAATTTCTACGTTCTAAAAATTCGTCCATTCATCCCTGGCTCAAACGGTATCACAGATGTTATTACTCTGCAGGTCTTTTGTTGCTAGTGATGTTCTTGAGATATCTCTAATGACGTCACAGAAGAAGATCTTGAACCCCCGGCTTGAACCAAAGGGGTGCAACATCTTCTTGTATGATGTCATCAACACCTGTGATGTCATTGGAGGTATCTCAAGAAAAGCACTAAACAAAAGATCTTCAGAGTAGTAACATGTGCTGAAGATGCGTGTGACTCCCACATGTCCGGGATTAGGCTGTATCTCTGAAAATTTCGTTAATTTTTATCAGCTCTGGAAATGTTTTCCAAATCTGTCACACGTCCCCTTCAGTGGCGTAGCCAGGGGAGCCAGGGGAAAGTGCCCCCACAGAAAAATTTCAAGTATAAAATGGGGATGGCAAAGAGTAAAGTGTCATTGAAATGACTAAAATTAGGACAACTAATTGACAAATGGGGAAAATTTGGTATTTGCTCCCCCACACTAAAATCCTGGCTAAGTTACTGGTGCCCTTACCCCCCTACCCAGCCCAGCGGGTCAGTTGCCTAATGAAGTCTGGTGGTTCCAGATGCAACGTCGCAATAGTTGTAAAAAGTAAGTTCCAGTATTAGATTTAATTCCAAAAACTCTGTTTGAACTACTGGATGACTAAGAACATTCACTCACCCCTACCCAGTGTTTAAGCAAGGTATCTTCTTATATGCTTAGCATTGGCATTGGTCCTTTAAACCAGGGTTAGAATTTCTGTATTGTTAAAAGGAACAAAGATGTATCTCTAGAGATGACTTCGTCACATAATCTTTGATAACTAATTTGGCCTCAACCAAGTTCTCAAATGTGTGCCCTGGTTTATGACACAAGAGAGTTTTCACCATGAAAGCTGAGTTCTCTTTGCATGCTTTGCTACTCAGTACAGTGCTTTTACTATAAACATTTCTCATTATGTTAGTTTGGCCTAGTGTGGGTATTTCAGTACTTGAATAACAAGGTATTAGTGGTATAGGTTTCAGTCAAGTCTAGACTAGAAATTACACTACAAAATCACTGCTCCCCATTCCAAAAAAATACAGCACTAATTTTTTTGGATTAAAAAGATATTGTCCTATTTTGCCAAGTGAAACATAGCAAATCCTAATCCTTTAGCTAGTCCTAACTAACTGACAATGAACGTAAAATTTTAATATTTGGTTGATTTTTGGAAATTAGGGCCAAAACACACATTTTTAGGGCATTTTTCGACCTCTTTCATTTTCTGTGACAATCAAGCCCAAAGACTTGAACAAAGACTCTTTTCAAGTTATGTATTTTAATTTTTGAAAAAAAAAAATTATCCAATCTTTTTCATAACCAATCAGCAAAAATAACATATAATATTATAATTATGAGCTAACTCTTACCCTATACTTATGATTTTGAGTATAGCCAAGTCTTACAATTTTGTGACTGCAATAATTGTAAGAAAACATGCAAAATTGCACATTTATGGACCATTTTCCCTTAAATTGCAAAAGTATTAAAATTTGACTTTTATTGCCAGCAGTTAGAACTACATGTATAAGGATTAAGATTTAGCACAATCATTTGGCAAAACAGGATAATATTTTTTAATCCAAAAAATTAGAAATGTATTTTTCTGGAATGGGGAGTAGTACCTATATAGACCCATGCAGGTCTCAGATCAAATGAAGTTCTTTGAACTTGTGAAAATAATGTTGGACAAACATTATGCGTCATGTGAAGAGAGGGTGACAACTTTTCACACAAGCTGTGTAAGTGGATAATTCAATTTCTAACATTTCACCAACTTTGATTGGTATAACATGTATGTAATGGGATCAAGCATGGTGAATTTAATATTCAATTTGGACAAAATTAATTTATACATCATTATAAGTAACATTTCCAGAAAATAATATTGACATTGAGTGTTCCTTAAAGGATTGGAAACAAAAGAAACTTAATGTTTATTTTGGATGTATCTCAAAAGAAACTTAATGTTTATTTTTAATGTATCTCAAAATTCATATTATGCATTTGACCTACTTAGCTCTACTTGCTTTCTTAAATAAGAAGTGAGCGATCAGATTTTATTTATTATTATTAAGGAAATAAGATAATGAATATGATACTGATTCTAAAAATTTGGGAGCTTGAAGAGTTGTAGTAAATTTTGGGGTCATAGGTCAGCCCAACTAATGAGGAAAATCACAGGTTGTACATGTAGACCTCAGTTTAAATTTGTTACTGGTACAGATTTAAGAGGAAAGCATTTTGACACTTTCAGGCTTCAGCATGATTTGGCAGATAATCAGGAAGTGTCAAGAATATAGCCATATTAAGAATGAAGGATGGCCATGAACTTGAAGTCTCATCACTTAGTTGTATATTGGTTTAATATAAAATCTGCATGGTGTTGCTGCAAATGATTTTTGTAAGATTTTATCAATATAGCACTTCAAAGCGCATCATAATGTATTGTATTTTGTAATAGTATTTCCACAATTCTTTCATTGGGTCATCTCAAGTTCCAGGGACTGTCTTTTGGAATATGCAAATAGGTCTTCTGGAGCCTTCAATTCAAGGAGAGCTGTTTGTTTACAGGCATGAAAATTTTCAGCGTTTTGGCTGATTTCAGCTTTTTTTGTTATTGTTTTCAGTGTTTTTCAGTCTATTTTTGAATCAAATTCACAGAAAATGGTAAAAAAACCCATGGTTTTCAGTGTTTTTTCCAAGACCCGTTTTCATGCCTGTGTTTAGAGCATTTACAATAGAATGTAAGGGAAGAATGGTCAACTAAGGAGAACTAAAAATCACTCGCCTGTATCAGATTTAAGGAGAGCCGTAGAGAGCAATTGCTCTTGCTCTCCTCAAAAGGCAGTCCCTGAAGTTCGGTAGTGACTTAAGTATGTATTTGACTGGTCTCAGTATCAAATCGAGAGTGTAAAGGGTGATTTGTCGGCACACTTACAATGCAACCGCGAAAGGGCATTGACGTTACTACCAAACTCGAAGCGAAACCAACGTATAGATTCTGGCCTCACCTGATTACAACATAAAAATTGAGATTTTTACATAGGAAACATTAGGCAAAAAGAAAAAAATGTTTTACGAATGACCTTATAGCAATAATTTGTGCAATTTCAATAAAGAATAGATTCTTATTTTGATATTGAGCCAACAAATGCGCAGGAGACAAAATTGTCTTGATATTTGACCAGTAGAGCATTAAATAGCTCTTCTGGAGTCTTCAAGGAGAGCTGTTTAAAGCACAATAGAATGTAAGGAGAGAATGGTCAACTAAGGAGAGCTAAAAATCAATCCTCTCCAATATCAAATTTAAGGAGAGCAGTAAAGAGTTATTGCTCTCACTCTCCACAAAAGGCAGTCCTTTGTAGTTATGTCTCAAATTGAGAAAAATGCATAAAATCTGTTTGTGCATCTGAACTCTTCATGTCATGAATAGTGTCGTCTGGGAGTGGACTTTTATGACATCACAAAACATAGAAATACTATTACAATGTGCATTACCGTACATTATGACTATGAAGTGCTATATTGATAAATTCTTTACAAAACGTCATTTGAAGCAACACCCTACAGATTTTATATTAAACCAAAATACAACTAAGTGATGAGACTTGAAATCCATGGCCATCCTTCATTCTTAAACATAGCTATTCTTGGCACTTCTAGATTATCTGCCAAATCATGCTGAAACGCAACCTGAAAATGTCAAAATGCTTTCCTCTAAAAATCATTTGTGGCAACACCATGCCAATTTGATATTGAACCAAAACACAACTAAGTGATGAGACTTGAAGTTCATGGCCATCCTTCATTCTTAAACATAGCTATTCTTGGCACTTCTAGATTATCTGCCAAATCATGATGAAGCCTGAATGAAAGCGTCAAAAAGAAGAAGAGAAACACTGTTTATGATCAAGCAGAACAAGTGATTTATTGCTTAAATTGATTTTAAGCTAATAAAGAGGGGTTAAAATTCTTTTGAATCAACGTTTTAGTAGCGTAACAGTCAGTGTTTAGACTTTTTTCCCATGTATTTTATTTGATTCTTAACATTTAGTATGAAAAATTTGGCAAAAATAACTGTTTACAAAATATTTAAAAAATGTGCTTTTGAAATGCTTAAAGGAAGTGTCCGGCAATCATAACATTAGGTCTTATATGTTAGAAAAATAATTATCAAGCACGAATCACATGCTTGTATTTAAAACCAACTCATATTAACCATAAAAACGAATAAAAATAGCAATCTCTCAACACGTGATATTCAAAATTCCCGCGCCGTAATTGTCTAGAGCATTGACGTCCCAATAATTCAATGAAGCCTGATGACAAATGAGCACAAATAATCATGACGTCATTGCTCTAGAACATTTCGGCGGCGGGAATTTTGAATATCGCGTGTTGAGAGATTGCTATTTTTATTCGTTTTTATGGTTAATATGAGATTGTTTTAAATAAAACCGTGTGATTCGTGCTTGATAATTATTTTTCTAACATATAAGGCTTAATGTTGTGATTGGCGGACACTTCCTTTAAGAATATTAAAAATTCTGACACTAATTTACAAAGAAAATCAAATCAAATTCCACTAAACAACACCATAAACACACAGCTCTTGTGTCCAGTGGCATAGCGGGGAGGGGGGGGCAAGGGTACCAGCCAGCTGCCCCACTGGCCGCCTTTGGTATGTAAGGTTTTTAGCCCTTTCCTTGTACTTTTTAGCCCATTTTTGACCATTTTGTCAAAGTTTGCCCCCTTAAAAGTTGGCTTACTCCCCTTTGCCCACCCTCTGAAAAAGTGCTCGCTATGCCACTGCTTGTGGCTATCCCATAATGAGGGTAATTTGAAAATGCGATTTCAAAATTGAGCATGAAGCTAACAACCTTGCAAGGGTTTCTTTGAGTTGAAGCGATTTTGGCTATGACTTCCTTCGTGCATGCATTCACATTTGACATCCAAGTGACACAGAGGGGTAAATTGCAAAGTGACAAAATCATGGGGACAGCACCTCTGATGGGGATGCAGGGAGAAGAGGCTCATGGTGGGGGTTGACACAAAATATGCCGGAAACTCATACCCCGAACACGTAATAAATACCTTTTGTTCATTTTTATCAGCAAAATTATTGACTGCTCAGTGCCAGAAGTGGGTAAGTGCAACAGCTGCCATGTGTAGATGAGTAAAATATATTGTATGTTTACAGGGCAGCCATTACACTTACCAACTTCTGGCACTGAGCTGTTGTTATGTTTTACTTACAAAATATTAAAATATATAAATATATAATGTTGTCTAAATGAATCATGCGCAATGTTTTTCTGTTTGCTTAATAAAGCACTGAGTTTGTACGCAACATTTTAAAAATAGCATTTTGAGCCAAATCTTCAGCTAGGTGCAATTGCCATGCAGTCAGTAATTTTCAAATTAGCTCTACATTATGGTGCATTGAGATGAGTCAGAATGGCATGATGTGGAGGTTGCCCCAGTCAAGTAGTCGCCATCAGCTGAAGCAGCAGCAAGCACTGACCTACCTTCGAACTAACCCTGGCAAACATAAAATTATGCACACACCAGACTGTGGATGTTGGATGTGTTTGTAGAGCGAACATGCAGTTCAAAGAAAAGACAAACACAGCTATGTTTTAGCCCTTTGGTTTTGATGACAACTAACTCATTACTTGTGATTTTTCTTGTCAGTGTAATTATCAAATTGTAACAAAATTCAAATTTGGTTTGGTTAAGGGATCTGGAATGAGCGTTTTGACAGTATTTTTTGTGGGACATGAGAGCACATCAGACATATCGAATTGCATTCTGAATACGAAGAATGTCTTTCTGATATCAAATAATTTTCATTTTTGAAATTCACGATATAATACAAATTTTATGACAAATTATTCAAATAATTATGTTATTTTTCACATTTTTGATATTAACAGCCCTTAAAAGACCTTTTTTTTGTGTGTTTTGGGAAAAAAATCCATATCTTCAATACGAAAGGTCAAAATTTTCAATTGATCGTCGGCTTTTCATCCCACTTACATACACTTTAAGTATAAATCATCAGATTTATAAAGTTTTTAATAATTTGCCATAAAATGTGTATTACATTGCGAATTAAAAAAAAAAATTTGATATCAGAAGGACATTCAATTCGATATGTTTGATGTGCTCTAATGTCCCACAATAAATACTGTCCAAACGTTCATAAGCCACCCTTTAATAGTGGACATTTTTTTTATTATCTGAGGCCCAGATTCTTGGCCAAAATTTAACATAATTTCACAAAAAAATGTCAAAATTAAAAAAAAAAAGATGGCATTTGGGCTCCAATTCAAGGTGAAATTGGGGTATTTTGTTCAAAATATTTGAAAAAAAATGTCAAATTTTATACCAAAATTGACCTCCTAGACAAATGGGGTCATATTGTAAACCAGAGGCCCAAAATGAGACCCATATTTGTGGCACATATAGTCATTTGTATACAGAACACTAAAATGCACTTAAAGTTGGATGCCACTTTGAGCGAATGCATTTATGTGTCATGCAACTAACTATCCTGCAGATGTAAAATACAACAGCAATCTAATAAGGTCAAAATCAAATATTTATAAATGGTACCGGCTGATAGAGGTATTTATAACATACTAGTGTTGCTATCTACTGCTGATAGAGGCATTGATAACATGCTATTGCTATCTACTGCTGATAGAGGCATTGATGACTTGCTATTGCTATCTACTGCTGATAGAGGCATTGATGACATACCAGTATTCAAAATCAAATATTTATAAATGGTACACACTATTATCAGGATTATCCATCTTCCGAAGTGAGGACAGCTTAAACATCAGTATTTTGCATAACGTTTTCTCAATCTTAAATGTGTCATGGAAATGAAAAATTGGTGTTATGAAAATGTTGAAAAATTAAAGCGTTAATCATGATCCAGTTATCTCTTTCCACAATCATGCTTTAGGAAGACAGTGATGTTATGTGAAATGTAGTGATTAAAATGCAAGTCTTTGCACCTCTAATTGATGGTGAAGTGACCATCAGGCACTTCACCTTGCAGATGAACTCTGCTGGAGAGAAAACCTCTTTAAATCTCTTGAGATAATCATCTCATATTATAATCATATTATAAAGTGGAGTAATTTTGTAAGTACTTTAAGACATAACCATGTATGCATTTCAAATAAGTACTGTGACTCTAGGGAGATAGCACCGAGGCACTGACATGAAATTTGGTGTAATGAGTTGTTATTAATTACTCATTAACACCCAAAAATGCATTGTGCCTCACCTTCCACTTATTCTTTATATTTCTTTTAAATTAGGGTCTGTGCAATAACTATGAACCCTGGGGTAGGGCAAAGATTTTTTGGCAGGTGGAGGGGGGCAAACAATTTTTGGCAGATTGGGCAGAGGGAAAGCAATTTGTGGCACATATTTATGGGGAACCTTTTAAATAATACACTCTAAAAAGACACTACAGAAACGTTCAAATATGCAAAATTTCCTGCTCCTGATGACATGCTAGTATTACTACTGCTGATAGAGGCATTGATGACATGCTAGTATTGCTATCTACTGCTGATAGAGGCATTGCTAACATACTATTGCTATCTACTGCTGATAGAGGCATTGATGACTTATTGTTGCTATCTACTGCTGATAGAGACATTGATAACATACTATTGCTATCTACTGCTGATAGAGGCATTGATGACTTGCTATTGCTATCTACTGCTGATAGAGGCATTGATGACGTGTTAGTTAGTAGTGCTAGCTACTGCTCATAGAGGAATTGATGACATACAGTATTGATATCTACTGCTGATAGAGGCATTGATGACATATAGTTGTATCGCTATCTGCTGTTGATAGAGGCTTTGATAACATATTAGTATTGCTATCTACTGCTGTTAGAGGCATTGATAACATACCATTGCTATCTACTGCTGATAGAGGCAATGATGACATAGTATTGCTATCTACTGCTAATTGAGGCATCAATGACATGCTAGTATCACTATCTACTGCAGATAGAGGCATTGGTGATATACTGTTGCTATCTACTGCTGATAGAGGCATTGATGACATGCTTGTATTGTTATCTACTGCTGTTGTTAGAGGCATTGATGACTTACTGTTGTTATCTACTGCAGATAGAGGCATTGATGACATGCTAGTATTGCTACATACTGCAGTTACTGTCCGTTTTCCTATACACAATACACAGTGCTCTTTCCCATTGACGTGTGACCTCTACAAAATAGCCCTACGTTAACAGTATGGGGATATGACTAGTTAACGTCGCTGTGTGAAAAATAACCGGCCAATATTAAAAGTACTCTTCTAAGGTTCTAGAAAATATAGTTTTTAACATGTCCTAAATTTTAGCTAATTTAGATGTTTGGAAATATTCGTACTTTGGTGTTTTAGTTAATGTTATAGGTAATAGTACATTGCCTAGTTAACGTCGCTGTGTGAAAAATAACCGGCCAATATTAAAAGTACTCTTCTAAAATTCTAGACAATATAGTTTTGTAACATGTCCTAAATTTTTAGCTAATTTAGGTGTTTGGAGAGGGTCGTACTTTTGTGTTTTAGGAAGGACATGTAAACGACAGATAACACCAAAAATATGAAGAAATTATTTCCAAACCGTGTTAAGTCAAAAATCATTATGTTGCTCATTTTCAAGAATGCTGGTTTACAAAAAGCACGCCATTGTCTGATTTCGTGAACAAAGCCACACATAACATTAAGTTTCCTTTCTTTTCCTTTATAATCGGTCACCCAAGAGAAGCTATGAATACCCGAGCTTTATTGCGATATCGCACATGAAAGCTCATGAAAACAGTCACTTGTGCACAACCAGAGAAGATCCGATTTAATCAGTTGAGCTGTTTCAATGAGTGTTATCTTGGTTTAATAGCTTTTAATGGGGTTAAGTCCTGCAAAGGTCGAGATGAATTCTACTGTAGACATGACTGCATCATGATCTACTGCTGTTGTTAGAGGCATTGATGACTTACTGTTGTTATCTACTGCTGATAGAGGCATTAATTTTTAATTGATGACATACTAGTATAGAGGCATTGATGCTAGTATTGCTATCTACTGCTGCTGATGGAGGGTTCTACCTCATTGGTTATTTCAGAAATAAGTAGCTACCACTTCAATTTCATCAAGGTAGACACAGTGGCGGCACTAGGGGTGGAGTGAGAGTATATGGCCCCAAATATTTTCTTGTTCCCCAGTCCCCCTCCCCACCTTTAAGGACTTGACAGCCTTAAAACCCCCAAATTACGAAATTTCAACTGTTTGCAGCAGTTTTACACAAAATTTGCACTTTTTTCCCCATGTCCACCCCCCCCCAGAAAAAATTCCTGCTACTGCCATTGTAGACGCAGAAGTATGCCACAAAACATTAACAAAAAACACACTATAATAAAAGTTACAATTATGTAATATTGAAAATACTACTAGTTGCTAAAGGTTGCCACTAAAGGTGTGTCAGCCATGACACTTTCATCTTCTGCCTTGTATGGCAGAACCCATTTGTAAAAAAACCACTTGTGGTGATGCAATATTTTATGCCAAAGTGAAGTGGGCAACAAATGATGTAGAATTGAGTCTACAGCCGTGAAAACACAGGCAGACAACGCAGGACTACTAAAACAAGCCAAGACCTGTTTCTGGCACACACAAAATGTAGGTTAATAGCAAATGAGAAAAATAGATCATGATTGAAAGCCAATTGTAAGTACAAGATTTGTCGGCATATCTTGTTGCATTTGTTGTAATTGGAAGTGATCAATTTAAAGTGGATTTGGATGATTGAATGTATCTTTTAAATTTAGAATTTCAATCAAATTTATTTATTTTCCATCAAAAATAACAAAATATTTCATAGACAAAGAAAATGATGACAGATAGATTCTGCTTTGAGAAAAAGTAGGCCCTACCACATACTGGTGTAGACTTGAAATTATTCATTGTTTAACATGTTGAAGGGGAGTAGTATACATAATATTGAGTACCTAATTTGCCATGCTGTTATTTCTCCTTCACAGTTCAAAGGTGGGAATAAAGATTTCGTTATAAGTATTTTTATTTGAAAGCTATCCTATTAGATAAAGCTATAGCAAGAGTTGATCAATTATTTACTTGGAGAGAGGATATTGCAACTATATTGTCACGATTGTAGAGCAAAATTGATGTGTACATCTCATGACAAACCCTGGCTGGTGGGATATGATGCCAGGATACGATGTTGGTATCATGATTATCAAGAGACACAGCCATTTAAGTGTATGCTATGGGCTGTATTGCTAGGAGCTAAACAGTACAGATGAATTAAAGATAAAAACAATACTGAAAATTGTGTGGGTGTGTGTGTGGGGGGATATCAATTATAAATGGTATATTTTGTTTGAAATGTACATCCCAGTTTTGATTTGAAATCTTCTATTTCAGGGATGAGATTTCTCATTGGATAGGTTTCAAATTTTCTCCTTTGTACAAAAGCATAGGAGATCATTTATTTTTCAAGTTGACATTTTCCTCCTTTTTTGCAAAACTCCTGTCTCATGCCTGCTATTTTTAGATATCCAATGACATCTACATTGATTAGGCATGAATCATGGAAGCTAATACAATTTGTTCCTGGTACATGCACTTCTGTGTTTGTGCATGTGTCTATGTTCAAAGTAATTAAGGTACTGGTACTCGGCAGGCTTTTTGCTATGTTGTCTGTTTTGGACCCTTCTTGTACAATGCACCATCCATTCTTCAAACACCTTAAAAATGATATCAAAATATGCCTATGCCTTTGATAATGCATACCGTACCCAAATCATTTTGTTCAATGGCACAAATCATTATGGAACACACCAATTTGTGATCATTTTGTGCAATGCATGATCATGATGATGGGATGCCTTAGGTACCTTTCCTCGGCATAGGGTACATGCTCTGGGACTGCCCACGTAGGCTAGAGTCCGAAGTTTACCGTTTTCTAAAATCCATTTTCCGTGTTGTAATCTGTGTTGTCAAATTTGTGAATCCGTGTCATGAATAAAGCTTAAAATGTATAAACAATGATATTAATGTCACAATTAAGTGTTAAATATCGCCATAATGCTCTGATTGGAATATTCTCACAATAATATGCCGACTATTACGATGTTTGGGTGGATGGGTGTTCATGCTTTGGTAATATACCGTTATTTCGGTATTATTAAACACTATTTTTATCATAAAAATTGACACACACAACTCAAGATTGTTTTTAACATTTATTTCTCTTATCTTTTAACAATTTTTGTCACATCATACAAAAATGTCATTTTCCGTGTTGTACCTCCGATTCCATGATTTTTTTCTGTTTTCCGTAAAACGGAAAACTTCGGACTCTAATGTAGGCCTAGGTATATAGAACAATTTTTTTTTCTATAGTTCAGGGTCTGTGCCACCTCAATGCACAACTAATCCAAATCTGAGACTAAACTAAGCCGACATGTATACTTCATGTAACACATAAGTTTCTCATGTTTAAAGGTGCCATCTACAATGTTATCTTAATACCGAGGGACACGGTGACATTTAAAGCCAAGGGCAGGATGAGTGAGGGACCATTGTCTACCTGGATTAAAGATTAAAACAGTACAGAATTAAGCATTAGATACATTAAAGTGACACTTCATGATCAAAGATTTTTAAAAGCAATGTCAATCATATAAGATATGTTCATGTTGCGGTTTATCATGAATCATCAGGTTTGTCAGGGTGATGACTTTTCCCTCAAGTTAATTCAGAATAAATATATAATAAGGTTTTCATGTATCAGATTTTAAGGTGATGCTGATCCATTTGAAGATAAAAGAATTACCGGTATCTGTATTTTTAAAAGCCTAAATAAAATCATTGTATATAAAGTCAATATAAATATGTATAGTTCATGGTATTGAGACATTTATCAAAATTATGATAATTTTTATTTTAGTACATTTCTGAGAAGCAATTGCATTGTTCATATGACCATAAAGCATACTTATATCGATTTGAAAACATATGTGAGGAACAATGATTCGGATTTGCCCAAACATGATAAAGCTCATTCTCTGTTCCGTCACCCGACAGAACCTAATTTGTGTCGGTAACATGCAAATAGACAGGCACATAGTTTCATATAGCGTAATCATTCTGCCAGAATGTACAGGATGAGCAACCCAATAATGGCATGTATATTAAAATGGCTGGTAGCGATAATATTATAGATAACCACTGGGAAAGACGGTCTATTATAAAAGTACTTATATTTTCAAATTTTGGAAGTATTTTAGCTTTTTGAAAACCTGAAATCATCATCTTGAATTCAAACAAATAGTATAGATATCTTATTAAGTTGTCATGTAAACTAGTAATTGGATTTGCTCTAATCAAATACATTGTTAATTTTCCAACCATTTGTTGCTTCAAAATTTATGCAGGAAATATTTTGCATTGGGGGTGATTTTGCCATAATTGAATTGGTAAAATTGGTAAAGATTCCTTAATATATTTTGTGATATACTTTTATGTAGGCCTGTGTTTGTTTGGTTTGGTTAATTGATTAATGAATTAAGACTACAAGAAGACAGACAGATGTTTATTTTTATATACCATATTTTGTGTCTCATCTTTTGTGTAGTAATTGTTGAAGAATTTTCGCTCAACATATAACGGCATTTTCTAGCGGGTAGTGGATGTAATTCAGGCGTTTTCTCCTACATCATAATGATTGCTTTGTATTACAAAATAACATGTGCATAATGTGCAGCAATGAGTTCCTGCATGCCGTTCTAGTACAAGTAAGATTGCCCCATTTACCTCGTATCTAAATTTACATAAAAGGCTCGGCTTGCCATGCCTTGCTTGTTTGCTATATAGCCATGTCGCCATACTGCAGCAGCTAAGAGCTATAAGGGTTTGGCTCTATCCGATCCTGTGTTTATAGCATACAGAAAAAAGCTAAAACTACAATATGGCGAAGGATTTGACGCTGAAATCCATATTAGATTTCGCCAATTCATCAACGTCGGTCTGTAATCAGTATTCTAACTTAATGAACACACACACATCTTATTTGCAAGCTGGGCGGATTGCGGTCGTTGTTGCATGAATCGTAAAAATGAAATTTGTGTAAATCTTTTAGCACATGTGCTAAAATGACACGAGGTTATTTTTATCTTTCCACACTACGTCATCTGCTGTGTGCATTGAATAATATATTGACATTTAAATCTTCTTCACTCGTAAAGTGACCGCATATTTTACTCGTACTATTTTGTTAAGTAGGTACAAGTGGTTTGACCCTTGGCCATTTACTTCAATATGTTTGCATATGTTTTCATCTGGAGACTAGGGATGATGATGCTTATCTTAATATTTCACTGCTACGGTCTGAAGAATTATGGTCATGAAGATGAAAACGTGCATGGCCATCTTTATTTTTTGAGATGTAAATTATTTGTTTGCCAGAAAAGTCTTAAGATTCGGCCAATACTGTGATGCCTATCTTGTGCATTTTGTTATGTTTAAAAGACCAATAATTGTAGAGCAATTCTTGAGCAAAAATGTAATTTTTATTTAAACTTTTAAGAAACAAATTTTGAATGGTTTTGAATATTTTATGCAACATGAGACTTCATATCACATTTACACATGGGGTTAGCATAGTACAGCCCAAAGGTATGGCACTAATCAAGCTTGCTAGAGAACATTAACCCTAAGGTCTCCTTATATCATACATATGGCAGAACAGTTAACATATTGCAATTTTTTTAAAACAAAATTGTGCAAAATTTCACAAAAGAATCATTTCACATGAGTCCAAGTATTATTAAGCTTGCTTCAATGCAAATACTTCAGATGTAAGCTTTAATATTTGGTAAATGTGGGAAATATTATAATATAAATTATAGATTCTGTTATTTTTTGTTAAAGTAGTAAGGTGCAGAAAATATCTGAATGGGAAGCATCAATTGTTATATCGTGGATAATGTACTATGTATTTTCAACCAAATTGTCATAAGAGGATGAAGCTCCCTCAGGTAAAAGCTACTTCACTTAAAATTGTATTTTCTTAAGCCAAAATCCTTGGACCTACAGATGATATGACTTTAATAAGCAAAAATGAATGTTTGTTGCAAAATTTGATTTGAAGTATTGCTGAAAGAAGTGTTTACAATTCATTCTGTTATGATTTCATTTTAGTGAGTGATGAAGTAATTATATCTCATGAAATGTTAAGGGTTCGATGGAAAATGTATTAATTTCATGTGAAAGTTCACTAAAAAGTAAACAAAAAAAGTTAAAATTGAAATCCTACATCCTCTGAAATATATTTTGGCTGTGTCTCCCTTTATATGGCAGCTATGCATTCAGTGCTGTACGGTGCGACCATTTTAGGTGCATTGGCGACTAGATTTTTTCTGATGCGACTAAACCTTCAATCCATGGCGCCAATGGCGACCAGTTGTTGAAGCTTTTAATCGCCAACAAATGCAAAACATGTACGTATATGGATGATAATATAGGATAGGTCAAAAGTTTTGATTGTTTTTAAGCACTCAAGATGGCGTCAAAATCAAAAAAAACTTTGAATTTGATGGAGTTTTTGGGAAACAAGAAGGATGACGATGAAACAATTAAATCAGGGAATCCAACAGC
The DNA here is from genome assembly GCF_039555335.1 of Amphiura filiformis. Taxonomy (NCBI): domain Eukaryota; kingdom Metazoa; phylum Echinodermata; class Ophiuroidea; order Amphilepidida; family Amphiuridae; genus Amphiura; species Amphiura filiformis. The sequence continues at coordinate 42,474,433 of NC_092628.1, forward strand.
AGTTGATACTTTTAATCAACCTAGTAGAACCTGGAACTGGAAATGGAAGTAAGCCTAAAAAAACTTAAAATTGTTTTTTTTTACTGGGAGCAAAATTTGGGCGCCTAAATTGATAAAGTTAGGAGCCATTGGCTCCTCAATCAGTTTTTGCACTGTACAGCACTGTATGCATTTGTATCCTCTGAAATAAATTTTGGCTATGTCTCCTTTTATATGGCAGCTATGTACCTACCTCTTCTGAAATAGATTCCGGTTATGTCTCTTTTTAAGTTATTTTTATGGCAGCTATGCACCAGGCAAAATGAAATTACAGATATATGAAAATGTTTGGATGAGAGATGGACAAAATTGTTGTGCACTTAGAACTCAAAATGCACTGTCTAGAATAATTTTGTTGCTATACAACAAGAAGGGTTATTAGATCAAAATTAATTAACTGAGACAAATTTTATGTGGTCAAATAATAAATCGGTAAATTTAAGCGACTGGGTGTTATGACCATTCAGCAGATAGTGCCCAAAGTGCCGGCGTCTAGAATTGCTGTAGATGTGATGGAGCCGCGCTAATGGAGGTCAGATTATGGATAAAGAAAGGGTGTCATCAATGATTTTAATATAATTTTATTTTTGTAATAAAGTTGGATGTAGTCTTTATCACAGAAATGTGGTATTATTTGAATAGATTTTGTCATGATTTACCCGTTATAAAGATGCATCATTATGTAGTCCAGCAGTGGACAGATAACAGATGTTTCTGTAGATGATGATCAGAACTAATAATCATTGTTTGCTTGTTTTATTTTAAATTTTAATGTCATCTATTAATTTTGTTTGATTGCTTCGTTAAAGTATGGGGTATGAACGCTTGGACAGTATTTATTGTGGGACATTAGAGCACATCAGACATATCGAATTGCATTCTGAATACGAAGAATGTCCTTCTGATATCAAATAATTTTGATTTTTTGAAATTAGCAATGTAATACACATTTTATGGCAAATAATTAAAATTGATATTTTTGATATTTAACAGTACTCGAAGTAAACTTTATAAATCTGATGATTTATACTTAAAGTGTATGTAGGTGAAATGAAAAGCCGACGATCAATTGAAAATTTTTACCTTTCGTATTAAAGATATGGATTTTTTTCCCAAAACACAAAAATTGGGAAAAAAATCCATATCTTCATATGAAAGGTCAAAATTTTCAATTGATTGTCGGCTTTTCCTCTCAGCTACATACACTTTAAGAATATATCGTTAGATTTATAAAATTTACTTCGAGGACTGTTGTATATCAAAAATTTGAAAAATATCAAATTTTAATAATTTGTCATCAAATTTGTATTATATCGTGAATTTCAAAAAATGAAGATTATTTGATATCAGAAAGACATTCTTCGTATTCATAATGCAATTCGATATGTCTGATGTGCTCTCATGTCCCACAAATAATACTATCAAAACGCTCATTCCAGATCCCTTAAGCAAGTGGGTGAATATGTAAGTGAGTGAATGAGAGATTGACTAATCTAATAACATGCATGTGAATGAGCTAACATATTTCCAGTAATATTCCATTATTTGAATACAAATAAATGTGATTATAATTAAATGAGCCTATTTTCGCAGATGTATTTGTAATAAAATGAACAATGCATGCAACAATTTTATGAAAGCTTTGTTGAAAAAGATAAACTTCTTTTGTGTTGTAATGTAAGGGAAACCCATAAAATTTTTATTGGAATATGTAAAACTCTATGCCTGCAGAAATAACAAAAGGAAAATAACTAAAAACAGCAATTGACAGATCTATGTACGACAATAGTCATTATTATTATTATTTTTTCAAATTGAAAAAAAAAATGAAAAAAAACAAACATTTGCTGCTGTGCTTTATTTGGAATGTGAAACTGTAGGAATATAAGGGTTTTAAGCTAGAGAATTTCAAAAAATGACTTTTTATAGTATATATGATATGATCAACAAAATTAGTCGGAAGTCGGAAATATTGATTTTGAGATATAGCCAAACAAAGGAAGTATTTCCGTTTGTTTCCTTCTGTTATGGAAACTGCTCATATCTTTGGAACTGGTTGTCCGAATTCAATGGGGTTTTCTGCAAAATGTAGCTTTGCAAATGCTGTTTACAATCCTATAAGAAACTGAAAATTGAATATGTCCGACTTCAGACTGATTTTGCTTGATCACACCACATATCGGCAAAATAGTTGCAAAAGCTGCTCTATGTATCATATAAGGCTGCTCTATGTATCATTTAAGGACAACTGATGTTGTTGATCTTTTCCTTGCTTTTACCCTACAACAGTCTTGTGAGATTCCCATTTAGTAATTGAAAACCATTTCAATTCAAGAATCAGAGGTCAGTGCAAGGGAAGTTGGTTTTCCTTTTTACCATGTTTACAGGGGACGGTGCAGCAGGATCTTAAGAAAACCATTTGGAATTAAGTGGAAAATAGGAGGTCTCTGTTGACTGTTACGGAACAATTGCATCTTATAAGGGACTCAATCAAAACTAAATGAAAGTGGAGTAGAATCCAGAAGTAGGCTTTGCGGAACTGAATATGGAGCAACAGCAATGTTCTTTAGAAATAATACCAGGCAACTTAGATGGTGCTGAAAAGAAACAACAAATTCTTACACACACTTATTGTTTTAAGATTAAAACTTGTGTATTTCTAAGAAAAGTTTATGGAAAGGGAGTGTCTGCATGAATTGTGTCCAAAGGGTTAAGTATCCTACCGGCAGCTATATATTCTGGCAAATATGCTTGTCTTGAATTGGGCTATTCCAGTTGAAATCCACACTACCCCTGTGGAAGATTTTGGAAATATCTTCCACAAGGGGAGTATGTTTTTCAAATGTAATTGGCCAGAGTTATTCATTTTGAAACCCATACCCCCTGTATAATAGCTTCACCTATATCCTCCCCAACTGGAGTGAGTATTTCAAATGGAAGTTACCCAATTGTCTATTCCATTCGAAACTTATACTCCCTCTGTGGAAGACTTTAGCTAAATCTTCCACAGGGGTAGTGTGGATTTTAAATGGAATGGCCCATTGAGCAGGACAGCAGGTAAAAACTAACAGAGGGAATGAATAGGAATGACCCATGGGTACTAACATTTGATACTTGTGTGAAAATACATTCTAGCTGAAAATTTCCACTGTGGCGACTATAGGAACTGCAGAATTACAATGATGACAAAAAAGTCAACAAAAAAACAAGTTGTACAATAGTTTGAATATTTTTCAGGTACCTACATCTTTAAACTTTAAAGTATTTTGTTTATAAAAATGTTTACTTTTGAAAAAAGTTGTAATGCCACTTTATTGTTAAATGTTGTATAGTATCCTAATTTTGTATTGAAATATTGCATTATTTGACTCTGTGGTTGAGTTAGTATAATTACACAATACTGAATACATACATAAGTGCACAGTGAAAATTCGCACATTGTGACTATTCCCTGGGGGTACTGCCAGTTTGAATAATTACATCAGTTGATTAATCTAAATTAGAATTTTCCAAGATTGTGTAATTGTACTTGTGATTTTGTATTGTGAGTTTCGCAAACAGTTATTTAGTGCCAAAACGGTATGTGGCCTCTCAATTGCCAATGTTAGTAGTTTATGCATTGCTCTGATATACTATGCATGTTGTATTTCCACTACATCACAAATAAAACTTTCCAAATGATTGTTTTGTTACTGAGTTTTCTTTCCCTGGTTTCTTTGCTTCTGCAAAACATCATGGCACTCATATCACAGAACTCCACAATGAAAAGACATTGTTTTGCCACATGTGAATTTACTAAATGAAAGAATGCTTCTTTAAAGCATCTTTTGGTTAAATATAACATTCTGAGTGTTTTGAAAGGAGAGCATAGGTTGCCAATACCAACAGTAAGGCCAAAAAAGTTGTGCCTTTTTTTGACACTAACAGTCCGGAAAATTGACCGAAAATTTTAATGTAATGCACATAAGTCATAAGTGTGCCAATCTAACTGGTGTGATGTTCATACTGTGCCAACTTGTTTATATAATTATTATAGAGAAAGGCTGTATACAAAAAATGCTGACCTCAACTTTGAAAATTCTGAAAGAAATATTAATGTTACCAGCCCAGCCCTTACCCTTACCCCAGTAAATATGTAAAGGGCAACAAATCTATTTGTGGTCCAAGAAGGAGTCCAAGAAGTAAAGCTGATTGGACTATTCAAATTGAAATCCATACACCCCATATGGAAGAGACAGGGAGTGTGAATTTCAAATGGGTTTACCTAAATGGGTGATTCCATTTGAAATATACACCCCCTGTGAGGAAGATTAAGGTCATGTCTTCCATAGGGGTTGTTTGGATTTCAACTGGAATATCCCATTTGTTCCACTATCAACAGCCAAAAAGGTGTTTAACCATGAGTTCTTGTTTTAGTATGTATGGGCTGCTCTTCAAAGTGAACACAAAATCTTATGAATTATGATATGAATATATAATATTAAATGCATTACCTATTGCAATATACATGCATGTATGCATATTTATGGCGGACGCATCTGGTTACAGCACAGCAGCCTACACATTTCTTGTAATAATAAATGTACAGTAACTTGTTCAATTTCACAGATGATTTTAATATAAATGAAATAAGATTTAGTAAAATATAGTAAAACAAGATTTTGCAAGTATTTTTTGTAAAAATTTGCAAAATCAGATTGCTGTGATTTTTGTCTCATAAGATAAGAACAAGTGTATGATTGGCTAGGATGTAACACTACAACATGTTTACTTTAATATCAATTTTAAAAGAAAATTTTTGGAAAATTTATGTTTAAACCTGAAAAGAGTGGTTCTGACTCAGAGAGCCTCCCAGTAAACATGCAAGTGGTGGTAAAATGTTATGAGCAGGATAAGCAAGTTTTGGGTTTGGTTATAATATTTTAATAACATTTAAATGTCGGATTATATAAAGGTCATGAACATGTTTTTAAAATGTTTTATATGAAAATACTCTACAACAGTATTTTTAAAATGGCATCAAAATATTATTGTTAAATATTTTTTTGGTAAACATTTTTGCAAAATACTTTATCAATAATTAAATAACATTATGTTAGAATGTTTTGAAGCAATATTTTTAATATTTTAAAAACATTTTATACCATTTATAAAACCAGACATTTGAAAGTGTTCTATAAAACATTTTGTGTTTGCTGGGTTTGTTTCTTTGTTTAAATGGTCGCTCCATGTGGAAACACACTTGGATCCTGATGGAACCAGGCTCAAACAAAACAAGCCAGGCTAAAAGGCCCACATAAGCATGCTGGCGTATATGGAAAGAGCAGTGTAAAACAGATTGGAAGATAAAGAACAAGGAAAAGAATAGCCACTCTCAACAGTCATGTGAACAATATTTTACTGTCAGCCTTTGGGTCAAGAGAAAGGAAACGCTCCCGGGAAACGCTTAATCCAATCTCAACTACCACTGAGGGTTATAACCCTGTCTCTCTGATTACACCACTACTTGCTCTTCCCTGCATGTTACTTATACTAGAGAGACATGTTTAGGGTTACTGACACAATACTTACATATACTCTATTCTGTATGTGATGTTATTAAGCATATGTCTTTCAAATATAAATTTATATTTTTATTCAATATTCTTAGTCAATAAATATGCCAACATATGTTGTAAAAATGCCATCAAAATATTCATTGCATTAGACATGACTTAACTATGTAACTCTGTAATTTAAAATACATGCACAAAATTTAACACTTATTGCTACCATATTTCAAAATTACGTTTAGTGTCAAATACCTCACTTTGCTTATGTCAATATTTCTATTTCAGGTTCAACTGTTGTAAAGTAAGCAGATCCCTTCAGTGTTTACTTTTATTATAAATCGCTATCTTCAGTAGATAGCATCCATTAATACTTAACAACACAAGTAAACCAATTGCACTTTATTAGTTCATCCCTCCAGCAGCTCTACATCCTAACTTCATTATGCAGCTCAGAAAGACTAATATCAGTCTGTTAGTCAAGGTTAGCATGACAATTTGTTTGTTGACCAGAAAATATGGATGGAGACTGCACACAGTCACGATGTGGTATTTTATAGATGGATGAGTAGATGAATAGATGTGTAGTTTTGCTTCTCGTAAGTTTTGTCAACCATTAATGATATGGTTGTCTGAAATCGGGAAAATGGGGTATTTTGCATATATTATGGTATGGCTATTATATGTGACCTGTTCCTGTTATACACCAGAATTATTGCTCTGTCAGCCTTGCTTTAATTGAGCCAAAAGCCTGTAAACCGTTGGTATTAGTGGTGAAAATCATAATTTTCTCTTTAGATTTTGTCCACTTTAGATCTAGACATTCAGGTGATTGAGATTGAAAATTATATCCACATTTTATGTAACATGATCTGGTCCATGGGGGCCAAAGGAGGCATTCTTGAAAATTGAGTTACTGCAACTATTACCTTATACAAATATTAGGCTATCATATACTGAAAACATCAAAGATCTAGCATACTTGATTCTGAAGTTTTGTGATATCTATTATTTTCTTATGTATTTTATCGTTTTTTTACTCCATATTTTTGCCTTTACCTCGATTTCAAAATTGCCGCCTTTGGCCCCATGGACCAGATCGTGTCACATATGATCCAAAAAATATCAAGACAATACATTCACAAAGCATTTGCAAATAAGGACAAAGATATGTTTCAGCATTTTGGGATTTTCTTAAGTATAAGTGATGGTAAATTACATATATGCAGTGAGAAGTTTGCTGTGATGAAGTTTGCCATTCTTAAGGTAATACTCTGCATGTTAGCCATAGGCTTCAGCATAAAAAGTCCAAGTTTTGAGATATTTTCTAAAAATATCAAGCACTATCTTAAGAACCAATGAACCAATACTAGGCTTGTTTGTACTCATTTTAATGCATTTTTCATACTGATACTAATTCTGAAATAGTTGAATTTGTAAAGAAAATTTGAAACTTGTTGTCTGCAGTTGACACCCGCATGATGGAGAGAGTTAAGGATCAGAATTGTATATATTTTCGATCTAATAACTTATTTTGATATAAACACAAAAACAAGAAATCTTTTAATTTTGAAAATATTGTTGTGAATTATTAGAAACATATTATTGCCGATTACCACTGAGCTGTTAAACCCGTCAGCACTGCCTTTGTTTTTATGGTATCTATTATAATAGAGATGGTCTGTCTGAGCAAGTGATGCAGGAAATGTAATGCATTATGTAACTATGCAGCATATGCGTAGACAAATTAATCAAGGTTTGTTTGGTTCAGTAACTTGGTGTAAAGTACATTAGTCTGTGGATCGATAAAATAAAGGAAAAATGTTTTTTTAAATATATCACACCAGACACCTGCTACAAACACTGCACACACATATGGGGCCCTAATCAAAGTAGAAATTTTGAAAAAATATCTTTTAAAGATTTTCAAAAAATGGCACATTTCCCGCTCCCCAATCAAATAATGCTGCTTTGCAGCTAGATAGGCCTAAACTGGTTTGAATGTGAAAAGTCTTGCATTTGTCCTCCAATCACATGCATCCTGTCATATACCCTGAAGCACAAACATACAGATATTTTACATACAAAAGCAACAAATAAATAAACACACATTATCACATAGATAAAGATACCATATATTCTCTAATAAACACCCCTGGGTGCGTAACATTTTCAAAAGGGGTCATTTATTAGAAGTGAATTTTCCTGGAATGTTCAATGAAAAAAATCTGTGTGAAATCGCAAAATACAACTTCCGGTTTGAAATACAATATGGCACCACCCATGCAGGGCAACATATTTATATCAGTAAATACTACAAAATTGGAAAGTACAATTTTATGCAAGAATTATTTACTAAGCTAAATATAGTGAACATTCTACTACAATTTGGCAATGAATTGGGATGAAAATGTAAGTTGGAGTAGGGCTTGCCCATGCAATTTTGCAATTGTGACATGTCAGTTTTAAGCTTACTTTCCATGCTTGCAAGGATAAATCTTTAAAATTTGTCAGGGGGCATGTTTTGAAGGTTCTTTTAATCACAAAAATCATGAGGGTGTTTATTAGGGGGCTTTAGTTAGAAAATATGGTACAGGGAAAATAATTACTGGCATATATCAACATTTATGTCTTTTTTTAAGTATATCATCCCAATCTATACCAACAATAACATCCATTGATAAACAGCCATATAATTTTTATTAATTTATATCAGTTTTTGGGTCAATTTCAGTTGTTATTTTGGAGTGGTTCCAAATATCAGTGAGGCTATAGGTACATAAACACATGAATAAACAACTGCTGACATACACTGACATTTATAAGCTTGATCATTTCAAGCTTCAAAGACGTAGACTTCAAAATTCTATCCATCAACAGCTTCCTCCATATGCCGACATGTGTGCACGTGTAGTATACTGAACGGCCGGCCATGAACGAAAACGCATCAATACACTAATTGACATGAGCACAAAATGGCTACTACTTGCACTAGCAATGACCTGCTGATAGACTGATTACATATTCGGCAATTTTTAATTCATTACTTTTTTTTTTTTCATTGATTTGGGTTAGGTTTTGTGAATGTATGAGTAATCTGTTGGTGGTGTTTGCATATAAATGAGAAATTATTAAAATTACAATGAAGTGGTAATAAGTGGTAGCATTTGACAGACAACATATGGTCACAATTATATCTTAAATGCTTTTATAGATTTGTATCAAATGAAAGAAAATCTAATATTTGTGTGGCTATAACTTATAAGCAAATGTGACAGTAGAGCAAAAATGTCCTACAATAATATTCAAGGTGTTCAAATTGAAATAAACTGTAACAAAATTGTATTCAATTTCATGGCCATATCACTTACGAAACAATTCCAATGATACACATACTTGTAGACAATACCCCTTTTTCAAAATAATGTAACTCTCTCCACGCTGGTGTCGGCTGCATATGACAATTTTTTCCCAAAAGTTTCAGATATGTACATTTTCATGACCATATTTGGAATCAACATGAAAAATGCATTAAAATGAGTACAAACAAGCCTAGTATTGGTTCAACGGTTCTTAAGATAGCTCTTCATATTTTGAGAAAATATCTCAAAACATGGACTTTTTTTTATGTTGAAGCCTATAGCTAGCATGTAGAGCATTAAAGCCATGGCATTTGTCTTGTATGCATAGAGCACCTTCTGCACATCTCAGAGTTGCTTCAACTCAGTAAGGTGTTATACTGACTGTCCCAATCTGCCCCGGTGCTGGTCAGAAGCGCCTATTAATATACTGACGTAATCTGACCTGCCTCAAGGCTGAAAGGTGTCCTGGACGATGTGAGTTGATGGTGCTATCCACTATGAATTTAAATGGCAGCACTGAAAAACTAAGAAAATTGCTATTTGCATGAATAACATTATACAAAATGGTTTTTTTAAGTGTCCCATTCCTAAGCAAAACACATTATATTATAAATCGCCCTTCTATCAAAGTAAAGTTGTCAAAAACAAAAATATGGTTGTATAATCGTGGTGCTTTTGGAATTGTAGATGACTGCAGAAGTGGCTTAAAAATAATTTGCCATATGTTGTAAATTCAAATAGAAATATTCCTACAATGAATGGGATACAAATTCTTATGATATCATGAGAAAAGTAAATTAGATATTTAATGATATGAAATTGGATCGATTTAGCCCATATTTATTGGTCGAGCTATGAGTTTTAAAATATTGGACGAAATGTAATCGATCCAATCTTATCATTAGACCTAAAAAAATGTAACATTGATATGAAATTGGATGACAATGCATGTGAATATGGGCCTATAATAAAACCTTGGATAGCTTTAGTTAGAACCCTGGCAAAAATCCTCCACCGGGACCTTTGCTCATCTTGCACATTGTACCCACCGAATGCATCATGGCAGTTCAATTTGTGAGACATTCTGATCTGAAAGAACTGGGCCAGTTCAAAAACTTGGTAAATGTTAATAGGTCTAACAGAATTTACTATCTTTAATCAACAACAACAGTGGGGAAAAGGAGCTCATTTTGAAATAGAAAATGGGTTAAAACATTAAGATTTTGGCCTAATCAATCTTGTATAGAATAAGCAATATTTTGATTTGATAATGAATTGGTAAAATATTGACTTGGATTACTATTGTTGATATCAATCGATCATATAACATGTAATCAGGCAAAATCATCAGCCAATATTAATATTAACACAAATTTCGCAGTTCAAAAATCAACACGTTTTAGATTTTTAAAGTGTTATACATTATGCAGTGCATCAGAAATATCACCCAATAAAGATTTACAAATCAAACCCATATTTATATAATATGGATATGGGCAGAGTATGTATATACACCAATATTATTTTTCATTATTGTGTTATATTGTTTTGCAAAAGTTGCATAAACAAAAAAACGATGAAGTTTCAACTTGTCGTCAATCTGGTCCATATTGAATGACATTTTATATTTGTCCTGAACTCCTTATAAATCCCTGCTAGATTTGCTTACAAATACTTGTTTCAGTATATCAAGGCAATTCCTGTTACAAAACAGCTAAAATATCCAAATGGCCTATTCCAGTTGAAATCCATACACCCCTGTAGAAGACATGCCCTTAATCTCCCACACAGGGGGTGAAGATTTCAAATAGAGTTTCACATTCAGGTAAACCCATTTAAAATTCACACTCCCTGTGTTGAAAGATTAAGGGTATGTCTTCCATAGGGGGTGTATGTATTTTAATTGGAACAGCCCGTTGGCACCTGCCTGTAACCTCTGTTCTTGTATCTTCCCATGCAAATGAGGTTTATTTTGTCTTGCTGTGTTTCCAAAGAAGTTCCCTGTTATTTGTGCAGTAAGAAATAAGCAGTGACACATTTTCATAATCCAAGCATGCATTAAATGTTGTTGTGAATACAAATAGCTATGCTAGTGAAGAATTTGCAGTAAGGTACTAAAAGGAAGTTTAAAGACTTTCCCACAATGCATTGCAAACATGAAAAGGTTGAAAAAAGCATATTATTTTATAGTTGAATAAATAGCATATTGTATATAGTTTGACATAGTATGACAATACTTAGGTCAATGAAATTATTTTTTATTTTTATGAATATTTGCTTTGGAGTCATTGCACTATGAAATTGAATGGAAATATTATTTGTTGAAAATAGCACATTTGATGTCCTTTAGAAGTGCATTCTGGGTATATTTTCTCGAGCATCGATTTTAGATATACTGAGTGCAGCATTGTTGGGGACGGCTGTACGGTATTTACCCTGTTACTAGAAAATAATTGTTGGGGCAAAAATCTATAAAAATTAAACTGCTACAAAATTATGCTTTGCCTTACTGTGATTATGATGCTGGTTCTTAGATTGGTTCTGATGAAGAAAATTGTTGTAATTAAGCAATGTCATGATTATACTACGTTGCTCATTCTTTCAAAGCTGTTGTGGTAACTAGTATGCTCAAATGTAAGGGAACAACATGATTACTTAAGCCTATTTATTTGAATATGTTATTGAAGAGTTTATCAAGACTTAAGTCACCCTATTTGTTTTCTTCAAAAATCAACACATAGCTACAGCTTCAGCATTACAATTTATGTGCAGAAATTTCAGTAAAATTACACTTAAAACCATATTTTTTCATATGATAGAACCATGCAAGGTTTGGCATGAGATGGATACACGCATGGGCAATATGCCAGTCAGTGTCATCATACGTCAGCATTACCGGTGCCTGGTCTGTTTAGCATCTATGACTCATACGTGTAGATGAAGTCATGAACGTGTGCTCTGAACGAAGAAGCTAGGTTAACCAGTCAATGTATATATATGGACTGTGTTCATTTATACTGTACTCACGTTTGATGATAATCATCAGACAGTATCTTTCTTAAAACACAAATTGCAATCTCAAGAGCCACTAGACCAATACTAGGCATGTTTGTACTCAGTGGTATGCATTTGCGGTGAAGAATTTAAATATGGTATTGACACTGGTAAATATTTGACAAATAAGGGGAAAATCCTAAATGTGGTATTTGCTGCATGTTGACGTCCATTTCATAGTGATGGGGTTAAAGTTAGCTGCCCTGGATATGGGAATGAAACACCTGTAGTGTTAAATGTAAAGAGTATATACCGGGGTGTGTTTGTGTGTGTGTTTATGTTTGTTTATTCAATTAAGTAACAAGTAGACACATGTTGAATGGCCTTATAGTTGTATCCTTCAAGTATGTTCATCCATATGGTTACTTGATGGGTGTGTTCCATATTGACTCATGTGATATGCATAAGCATCTCTTTCCTCGCTCTCTCGCGCTCCCTCTCTCTCCTTCTCTCCACACACTATTGCTTTTTTTCTTTTTCTTTCTCTCACTCTCACTAGGGGTATGTATGAAAGTATATAGTGTGGGTATGCTTTATATTGGAGATATAGGAAAACTTGCTATCTACTGAAGATAGCAAACATAGTTATCTACTGAAGATAGCAAAAGTGTTACATATTGGAGGGTGTGTGTTGGGGTGTCTGTGTCTATGTCTGTCTGTGTGTTGGGTGTCTGTGTGTCTATCTGTCATTTTTGAGGGCATTTTTGTAGTAGTGTGGTGTTTGTAAGTATGCCCCATGCATTTATACACAAAATAAAGCATACTTATTTTGCTGTAAAATATCAAATGAAGATGTATTCAAATTAGTTTCTGTAATGTTTTATTACTCCTAGGCTGTTAGTTAATGATCAGGCCTCTTTGAAGTAGGAGTGTATGCTTTGTATATATATTGTAGCCATCGTAATTGATATTTATTGCCCATGAATACTCTGCCAGATAGAAATAAACCCAAGCTATAAATATATATGTTAACCTATGTGTGGAAACGTTTTACACAATTCTTTTCAGTTGAAACCTGTTTAACAAAACAAGAAAGGATAGATTTTCACATTTTTAAAAGCATAATTAGGACTCTATGTGAAACGGGATATTTCAGCAAGTACAAAAATGCCTATTATTGGATCAGTAATTCAAGAGCTATTTTGTTTCATTAAAAATTAAATTTGATGACTTTAGTATATAGAAATTTAAGTCCTTGCAAGGTGACAGTAATGTTAAGTGTGACATATAGCAGATAGTGTTTACAGTTATCCTTGCATGAATAACCATCATTGCGTGGATCACATGTTTGGTATTTGGTTTTATGATTCCTAAAAATAATGTTATGTTTTATTTCATATAAAATAATACTTGCATCTGATATTTAAAAAATCATCAACATAAATGTTACATTTCCTTCTTTCAGAAATAGATACAATGTTAACTCTCTCCATGCGGTGTCGACTGCAGACGACAAGTTTCAATTTTTTTAAATAGTCAACAATATCAGAATTATAAATTGTCATGACCATATTTGGAATCAGCATGAAAAATGCATTAAAATGAGTACAAGCAAGCCTAGTATTGGTTCAGTGGTTCTTAAGATAGCTCTTGTTATTTTGAGAACATATCTCAAAACTTAGATGTTTTATGTTGAAGCCTATGGCTAGCACACAGAACATTAATGCTAGTGATAAAAAGGGAGATATGTTAGCATATAGAAACTCTGAATGTCAATGAGATCATGAGTATACTTCCTAGGTTCCACGTCAGCAATCCATATACACATGAAATATTACCTTGGATGACGAGGGGTATTAGCTAGATAGACTGAAAGTAAATACAATGTAGCGAGGTACCAGTAACATAATAAAATATAGACAGACAGACAGACATAAATGTTTGACACAAACATTAATCATGTCTACTGGAAATTGGCTGTATTAATTTATTGGCTATGTTGGTAACCTTTTGAGTGTGAAATAGGCTATTCCACTTGAAATCCATACACCCTCTATGGAAGACATGACCTTAATCTCCCACACAAGGAGTGTGAATTTTAAATGGGGTTACTTCAATGTGTGACTCCATTTAAAACCTACACCCTCTGTGTGGAAGATTAAGGTCATGTCTTCCATAGGGGTGTGTGAATTTTACATATAGGGTATAATCTTCTTCCACGGTAAACCAAACAGCTTCCGTGGTAAACCTTATAGCGCCATCACTTGATGAAAGTACGTTATTAGTAGGCGTGAGTTAAAAGCTATCTGGGCTAGAACTATTGCGACTGTAGGGGTGAGCTTGCCTACAGGTAAAAAAATACTCGTGGCGGTTACCGGTATATTACACGTGAGGCAACGGGGGTGGAAAGGAGGTAGGCCTACTACGGGATGTGCGACAGATTCGGGTGCATTTTGGTTTATTGATGGCCCTCAATTTCATGAAAATTTGGTTTAAGAAAGATTGTTTTTATTTAGGCCTATTTAAAAAAAAAATTAATTTCGTTTCCCAAATTTTTATCGGAAAGTGTGCCATTTTTTTTAATTGTTTATACCATGGCGTGCGATAATAAATAGGCCTATTAATATAATTTTTAAATGCTATTTTATTATTTTGTTATTAGGCCTAATTGAAAATCTAAAATAGTATAAAATCGTAGGCCCTATATGATGCCTTAAGTTAAAGTTTAAAACGTTCTTCCAATATTAATAACTATTATTAAATAATTCCTAACATCTCGGACAACACGCCCCTCCCCAATACACACACCCCACACCCCTACACCAACAACCACATGCCAAGTTGCACATCGTGTACGCACGCGTGCACCATCCAGCATTGTCCCGCTAAAATACACTACCCTATTACGAGCAATGGAATAGCCCGTCAATCATGCACAGTGGTTGCTCCTGGAAGGAAGATTATACCCGATGTGACGCGGTTGCTCATGGAAGACAAGAAGGATTATACCCCTTTTCGAATTTTAACTGGAATAGCCCAATATGAATGATTAACCTCAGTTTGAAGATGCTTACTTTTTAGCAGTTATTATTGTAAGAAAATATATGAGTGAAAAAGTGCAACTTTATAAAAATTATAAAAGAGGAAGCACTGCTAGAGCAGTTGTTCTAGGGTGAACCAAGCCTGCCTGGTTATCAATTTAATCAATGAGTAGTAATTGATGTTGTAATGTTATTGTATCAACAAGCTGCTGTAAAATTCAGAGATAACGTTGTCACTGATTAATGCCTGACAGTATGCGGACGCATCATCACAATTTCCATTGTTTTTTGCCTGGCAGTATGCGTGCGCATCATATTTTGTTCAGGGCTCGTGTTTTTAAAACTCCCGCCACATCATAATAAGGCAATTGAACAGTGTAGTGGTTGCATGGGGTTCACTGAAGCATATCGATATACCAGTCCCTTGCCTTTGTTGATAAACATTGAGGTCAACTCATCTATACGTTAAAAATTAAATCATGCAAATATACAACTTGGTAAATTATTATAAATACAGAAAACTAGTGGCCTAACCACTCAAAAAAACATTGTTTTTGACTGTAAGCATCATCGTCAGCTATCTCGATATATAGGAAACCGCTGTAGTAAGTTGGTGTAATATCTCTTCCATTTTTAATCTCATCTTCAATCAATATGCTGTTTCAAGATGATTTATTCAGGTAAATAAACACATCAACGTTTGAGTATGATATTACTATGGCAGGATACAGGTATGATGTCAGTATATTGTTAGAAAATGACATCAAAGGGAAGTAGGGTGGATATCAAATTGAGGGTAAGGTTTTTACATACAGGATTTGTCCCAATAAAAATGGGTCAATCTTTTATGCAGTGTTTCCTTGTGTGTTAATAAATGATAGACACCTGTAACTGTGATGATGGAACATGATTGATGATGTTTTAAAATATAGGACTATCCAGAACCTGTGTAAAACTACTCTTTTCAACATAAAGTTTTTCATGCCTTCCATGTAAATGTTAGCAAATTGGTTTTTTGGCCATTGAATGAGAAACCAGGTAACAACTAAATTGATATAAAAGGTGTTGGCTCTTTTTAAAGTTGTTCCTTGTTATGCAAATGAGATAGTTTGAGCTCCGTAGCTTTTACACTGAGATTTTAGGGCTTGCTTTTTGTTACACCAAAACCGCAGGACTATTTGGTGCGGACTAAATCAGGGAATGTAATGTGGAGGAAAAGTTTGTTTCCCCAAATACAGAAATACATGAAAATTGTGGAGAAGCATTGCTACTTTTGTGGGAACTTTACGTAATCATCTGGGGTTGATATTTTTTCTGGGCTTGACTTTTTCCTTCCTGAGTGTTTTATACTTTACTTAAAATAAGGTTAGACCCCCCATTTTGGTGTCAGATTATACCATAAAGATTCATCTAATGGTGCTATGGAGTCACTTACCTAGAAGTATCCTCCTGTAAAATTCCAACCAGCAAATAAGAATACAGAACCTTAATTCTTGTTGGGATTTCAGAAGAGGCAGCTCTCTATTTGTACATGAAATTTACCACGAGGCAAAGGAGCCCAAGTGCACCATTAGGCGAATCTTTACAGTATGTTTACAATTATAATATCAGAGTATCTGTACAAGAACTTTTTCATCTTGGATAATCAGCCATTTCATCTGTAAGTGAGATGATATTCTCCTTCTGCAGTGTCCATAATTATTACAGCCAACATTTCATCACAAGATGTCATCATCTATTTCCTCATGGTATCTGTGCTGATGTATGCCTATCCATGTCAACTGTATCACTTGCATTAATCTTCTTGTATTTTTCGTTCAATAAAATTTGAATTTATGATGTATTGAATGTAATGTATCTTGTTTTTAGGATATCTAAATATTCTCATGTCATGTACTTGGAAAATATGATCTGCTAATTGGAAAATTCATATATCGACTGCTCATTGCCAGAAGTGAGTAAGTGCAATAGCTGCCATGTGTAGCTACCATGTGTAGATGAGTACAATATACTGTGTGTAAATTGCCAAATGTTCACAAGGCAGCTATTACACTTACCCACTTCTAGAGCAGTCCATATATCAAAATGAAATTGAGAACAAATTAATGGACTAATAAAATATGTAAATAACTGTAGATTTTTCCCTCAGCTCATACAATAAAAACTGGAGAGAAATAAATTTATAGAAAAAAAATTCTGTTGCACTTGAGAAAATATTATCGCATGCATGTAGAATTCAATTAATTAGTTGCCTCTGTGTGTGTATGCGCATCCATCGTGTGCGTGCATGTAGCAGGGTAGCATTCAATTGAGATGTGATGGTGGGTCAATGAACCTTGAGAGAGTGAAAAGACCGTTCATGAATAGAGGCTTCTTTGAGTATGGTGTGTAATTTTAATGATTGGTGAAGAAAATGTATTTGTGCAACATAAAATGTTTAATAAATTTGTAATAATGCTTTACTGGTAAAACAAAATATTTACATGCGTTAAAAATAGTCTGAGTCCTTATGTCAGTTGGCCAGCTTTACAGTATTTCATTTGTGTTTTCTCAATCATGAAAATGAATGTCTTGGATAATAAAATATTAAGTCATCTAAAACATTTTTGATCATTTTAGGGACCATTCAATATTTATGCCATTGGAGTGGGAGTTTTAAGGGGGAATCCAAATTTTTTTGGGGTCTTAATGGGGAAATCTGATAACCATGAGGGGATAGAGAAAAAGTGAAAAACTATAGGGGGAATACAAAAATTTTAAGCAGACGCAAGGGGAACGCATTTATTTTATTGAAACTCCCCCTCCCCGTGGCAAAAATATTGAATGGTCCCTTATCTCAGAATATGTTACAGAGATGTAGCAAAATTTATTACATGCACAAAAATATCCAGTGGTAAAAAATAAGTCTGCTTGTGCAATATATATGGCACAGAAAGTGTACTAAAATGTTAACATATAAGTTGTCATTGGTTTTCTTCCCATTGGCAGTCTGCATAGTAATAACAAGATTCTGATTTGACTTTTTCAATGCTTGTAGCAATTATAAATACAAACATAATATTTTCAAATTGGTGTATTTATTGATGTTCGAAGTTAATTAAAGTACATTCAACTAATGAACCCATCTTATAATTTGATATCATTACAGCTTGATGAAGTACGAGCGAAAGAACGTCTCATCTCGGATCTTGGAAAGGAGGTTGGCAATGCAGGTCATATTGCAGCAAGGATACAGGTGGAAAGAGACTCTCTGGATGCTCTCCTCAAGTTGGCTGAATCATGGGAGAAGAAACCAAGCTCACATGGCTCTAGTAGTAAAGCCTCTGGAAGCCCTGTCACAGAATCTTTTGCAGAATCTTTTGATTTCGGCATACCGGTATGAAAATTTCTTGCATGTAAATTATTCATTTATTACTTATTTGCTTTTATTTTCTGTATATAGAAAATATAGTTGGTAGCAGCATTGTTTAATCTGCTATCTTAAGTAGACAACAAATTCTAAAAATCTGCCATCTTCAGATAACAGTAGGCCTATTTCAAAATTTGCAATCTTCAGTAGATAGCAAAATAACAAAGTCTATAATTTCCAGTTAGGTAGGTATCTATCTTAAGTAGACAACAAATTCAAATATCTGCAATCTTCAGTAGATGGCAGATTTGTCAAAATCTGCTGTCTTCAGTAGATAGCAGTATTTCAAAATTTGCAATCTTCAGTAGATAGCAATTAAAATAACAAAATCTATAATTTCCAGTTAAGTAGGTAGCAGTAATATTGTATCTGCTATCTTTTAAAGTAGACATCAAATTTTAAAAATCTGCCATCCTCAGCAGATGGCTTTAATATTCAAAAATCTGCTATCTTCAGTAGATAGCAGTATTTAAAAATGTGCAAATTTCAGTAGATAGCTAAATTACACTATTTCCAGTTGATAGTATTTTGACCATTATACAAATTTAAGACAGTTAATATTTGTTTTATATCATTCACACATAAATTTTATTAAAATTACTATTCAAATTAGAATTCAAAATGGAAAAACAGCAAAACCGTACATGCTTTTTTTGCTGAATGAAGAAATGTTTCTATTGCATTTTTGGACCACTTGACAACTAAAACTCTAAAAAAAATCCTTGAAAATGAAAAAAAAACTAATGGGCTAAGTTCAAATTTTAAAAGTTATGCGCACAATTTTCTGAGATTAAGACATTTTTTTGGCCAAATAGATTGATAAATAGATTAAAACATTGTGGAGTCATGTAACATTATCTTGTAAATTTATTCATTTTATTTTAAAAAATAATTCCACCTTCTGTGCACAACCGCTCACTTCTCTCCTCAGTAAATAAAAATACTTTTGCTTTATGACTTTCTGTGCTTTATAGGTATAATTAATGCTATGTGTGTTGTAATGAATTGTAATTTGGTACAAATCTAAAACTATAGAAAACTAGACAGCAATTTTATATTTGCATGCATGAGACTTACCATGCCATCAGCATAGGAGTCGTATGACCTGCTTGGATTGAAATAGTCTCAATACAACCAACAAACCCAATTATGAAATGCAATAGACTCCAATATATAGAGGAAAACTTTCTTCATCAATCTAAACTGGTTCTACTGGTATTAATATCCTGGCATATTCAAAGCACATAACATATTTAATCCAATATAGGTTATGACTGAGCATACAGCAGATTTCAATATCTCTTAGTTGTTAAAGGGGCATTGTGCATCTTGTAGTCCACATATGTGCCCATCCACCACAAACTGGTCGTAAAGTCGGCATTTTCCATTTTGAGATACAATCAAAAACAGTATATGGATTTCTATGTAAAATATAGTAGGAATTTGACCTTTGATGAACCATAACTTCACTTCCAGATGTCAGATGAAGCTGGTTGAGGTGTCGTTTTAAAGCTGAAAGTGAATTCTTTCAAAATCTGTATAATAAACAGAAAATGATCTAGAGCCGACTTTACTACCACTTCGTGGTGGATGGTCACATATTGTTAAAGGTCTGTTCATACTATGCCACACTTTTTGCTGCAACTCAACGCAACTCATCGCATTTCCAAGTTAAAATATATTTAACTTTATTGCGATACTGCAATACAGTTCTTGCTGTATGATGCAGTGGGGCAACACACTGCTCCGCAAAGTAATTAAGGCATAGTATGAACGGACCTTAAAGGTGTAGGGTTATTGTACAATTGGTAGTCTGTATCTCTTTAAAGATTTTTAAGTGGCATTGTAAGGAGCCATCAAGTAGCAGAAAAGATAGTACAAGATTACAGATGTAAGGCTAGGCTTTTCTTTAGACCCTATGTTACAATGCTTGTCAAAAGTGTTGGGGACAGTTTCAACAGGGTAATGTAAATGTGTCCTCCATGACGGTAATGTTGCTCATATTTTGTGTCTGGTACCCAACATTGATTGGTAGAGAAGGGATAGGATTGGGAGGTTAGGGAAAGGTTTAGGCTTGACATCAAAGAAAGTTGCATTTCAGCATGTTAAAATTAAATGAAATACTCTCTAAATGTACACCCGAGTGGAAAGAGTGGGAAAAAAGAGTGAGAGAGTGAAATGGAGGACATCCCCTTTCACTCTAAAAGGATTGAAAAAAAGTCTGTCTACTCTCAAAAGAATGAATATTGCCTGAAGAAAATGTACTTCCTTTCATTTTAGAGTGTTTCCACTCAAAAAACGGGTTTGCCCTTCGTTCAACTCTTTGAAAGAGTGGAAATTCACTCTTTTATATTTAGAGAGTAAGAAGTGCTACAATAATTGTACTGTCTTATTTTACATGAAGTACAATAAGGCAGTAACTTTTGATGAGCATTGTAGCTCCTGCCAAAACATGATTATAAAATAACTGATGAAATATCTTAGATCATAGAAGTCAGCATTGTGTGCTTATTGCATTGGTAATCATTGGTACCTTTCTTTTCATTTTATAGCAAGGAGTTGATGACAATGAGCGGGAGAAGATCATGCAGCAGAAGTTGGGAGAAATGAGTGCCGCAATCAAAAGATTGGAAGAAGTTAACAAGAATCTTAACAAAGATAATTCACATCTTGTAAGTTTTGTTTTTAATTCTGTAATGGGATTATTGTGGACCATTATGGTTGAAATCCATACACCCACTATAGAAGACATTAATCTTCCACACAGGGAGTGTAAATTTCAAATGGAATCACCCATTCAAGTAACTCTATTTAAAATTCACACTCCCTGTGTGGAAGAGTAAGGCCATGTCTTCCAATGGTGTATGGATTTTAACTGGAATAGCCCATAATGTTTACAGTAAAGACATCTTGCTTGGTGGCCGGTTTTGTTGTAATTGTTGTTATTTCAGTTACCTAAAAAATTGATTGGAATGGTTTTGTATATTAAGACTAAGGTCAAAGGTAAACCAAGTTCTGTTTGATTTTGACCATAATATATGTATTAATAATAAGCCAAATCGGCATTGGAAGTTTGCAATGCATTGTGGGACAGTTTTTGCAGTTTTGGGACACTTTGTCCTTTGACCTATTGGGAAAATTCAGAAATATTGGGTTTTTTACATACAAAATACCATCTAAAATATTTCACAATAATTGAAACAAACATAAAAAATATTATTATTTTATAAATTAATTATTTAAGTATTTTTAATGATAACATTATGACAATAATAAGTAAATTAAATAATAATTACGTCAGTTTCCCCGATATGTCAGAGGTCAAAGTGTCCCAAAACTGCTCTCAAAAACCGGAAGTTAGAATGGCGATTAGGCTTATTCCAAACCTTCACAGAACTGAAATTGCAAAATCCATTTTTTGACTTTCATTACTCTATGCATTACTCCCAGGGTAATACTTTTTTGCGAATTTTAACCAAAAAAGAAAATACATTATTTGCAGTACCTCAACTTAGAACTAAAATAACATGAGATAGATCCCTATGCACTGATTTACAACTGACTTTGTAAAGCTGCTTCTTTTTGAAATATTGATGGTAGCTTTATTAGGTATTAAGAGTACATGTGAACCAGACAAGAAGTGAACATCCACTAAGTGTTCTATGTTGTCTCTAATATCCATGTAATAAACATGAAGCGTTTTAAGTGCTGTCTGGCATGTTTTATCATGTTTCAATTAAAATTCTTTTATACTCTTAAAGAGTAACCAATGCTTTCGGATTTATTGATAAAGTGCTGCAATAACCTCAACATTTTATGGTAAAACAAAATCATGGTAATTGAAGTATCCAACTTACCAAGGTCTAGATCAGTGTCAAAAACATTGGATATGTAAGGATAAGACCACCTGCCTTAATCCTAGTATAAACTGGTTTTCATTTTGGTGTTACAATTGTTGGTAAATAGATACTGCACAAAACAGATGTTGACTACCTTCCTGGCCAGAGAGCCTCAGAGTTGGCCTGGCCAACAATGCTTCCCCTTTTAAAACATTTTTGTTATTTAGACACACATTCATTACAGATGGGAAGGGAGGGTGTCAGCTTTGTAAAGAAACTAGCCGTTATTGTAACATTTTATTAAATATAGAAATGAGTAACTTGAGAGGAATACCAAGAATGCTATAGGGTCCACAACTTAAAAGTTCCCCCCTAATATTTTTCAAAATAAATTGAAAAATGTAAAAAGTTATATGTGACCTTATTGATTTTAAACATGTGGACCAATTTATAGCATCACACAATTGCGTTCAGTCACAATGATTAAAACATTGTGTAAAAAAGAGACCGTTTTAAAAGTTGCACCTGAGTCCATAGCAGTCAGGTTTTCCTTAACAAACACATGGATAGGCCTTACCTACTGTATTGTTTGAGAGTTGACTCTTAAGCAGTAGTCAGACTTTTTATTGTACGTACAATATTGTATGTAACATATATACGTTATTTAATCTATTGCTATTCTATTTCCAGTAATGTTTAAGTTCTAACGAATGTTTGATGACGAAAAATCGATAATATATTTCTGCTAGATATTGTATGTAACATATTATCGATTTTTCGTCATCAAACATTCGTTAGAACTTAAACATTACTGGAAATAGAATGGCAATAGATTAAATAACGATATATGTTACATACAATATTGCGTATAATACTCGGAGTCTGTGGAGCGCTTTATGGACTCAGATGCCACTTTTAACAATGTTAAAAATGGTCTCTTTTTTACATAATGAACCATTGTGACTGAACGCAATGATGTGTGACGCTATAATTTGGTCCATATGGCTACGCATACCTTTTTACACTTTTACATTTCGTAAAATATATTTTGTTTTATTAAAAAAAGTATTAAGGGGGTAACTTATAACTTGTGGACCCTATAAGCAGAGATATCTATACTGTTTATATAGCAGTGAGGTAAACAGTTTCAGACACCAGTTTCTCTGTTTTCTACTTCAAGCAGGGTGGTTGCACAATTTCACTTGCAATCACAAAAATGGTGCCTAAATCAAGCAAGATGCTACTATCATTTAAAGATGCCATCCTAGGATGTCATCCCGTAGTACAATTTACTTTCATTTATTGTAATTTACACAAATTTGATTTGATTCAATTTTTAGGAGAAGAAGCTGAAGATGTTTCTGAGCATCAAGGGGATGGCGCCTCTTGTAGAGAAGAACAAACAACTGAACAAGAGGGTACGAGGTTTGGAACAAAGTAAGAAGAAGCTAGAGGAGAGAAATCGGGTGCTGGGCGAAGACAATAGTAGACTGGTAAGTGAAGTGATCATGTTAAATTATGAACAAAAAGATTTGTTATACAACGAAGTTGTGTCTGTACTTGGTCAAGTTCATGATAGATGATATTCATTTTATCTTATGGCACAGTTGTATGCAACATCTTTGCCAAATGCGCTTTGCGTATTGTGGGTGGGTGTGTGCTTGGGACATTATATTGCCCATCACAATAGCAAATACCAAATAGTTAAACAAAGTATAGAAAATCTAACCTTATTTTAAAGAAAGAAACGGAGCTCAGAGAAACTGGCATTATAATAAAGGAGAGAAAAAATCAGAACCGTTCGGATTTTTTTCGTTCTTATTTTAAAGAGTCGGATATGTGTCTAAACTTTCTTTCACCTCAAGTTTGGTCAATGGCATCTGCAGGTTTTCAAGAGTTGGAGCAAGATCTTGATTCCCCCGACTATTCAAAACTTTTCGCCTCGCTTTGCTCGCCTGAATAGGTAAATCCCAAATTTTCACCCAACTGGGTGCATTTCCTCCGACCCCCTTTGCGCACACCACTGAGTTTGGTAGTTGGTACATGTTTTAGTGGTCGCAGTATCAAATAAGGCACACTACAAAACAAAATGTATAAAACGCATACAAAGGCAGTTTGTTGGTATGCTTGTGGTGCAACCATGCAAGGCACTGATGTCACTACCAAGCTTGTAGTGGAATGAAAAATAGTATTTATCTCTTGAAGTAGTGGTTCTTAATTTGGGTTAAGAGACACTGCCCAAAGTGAAAGCCTTCTTGAACATGGTGATACAAAATTTGAATTCCAGGTATATCCTACTTGCAATAACAAAGTGATGTTGTTGGTAGGCTTCAGCAGGTTACTTGGAACTGGTCAACAAGGCTCTTTATGTATACCAATACTCGTTCCCAATACACTCTCCTTGAAATTGGCTTACTTTTATCGCATTTATAATACAATATCAAATTACTCGTTTCATATGACTACTTTGTTTCTTGGTGGAAATGTAGACTCAAATTGTCTAGTGGTGACAGAAAGAGACAAAATGGATGCTGAAGTTTGAGCGAAAATTTTGAGCGTAAATATCGAAAGAGGAAAAAACAGGAAATAGAAATGGTTGCATGGCTGAGGATTTGCCTTGATTTGGTAGTCTTTGTTGAAGACTTGGTTCTGGTTGATGTGCTTGCTTATTTATAATGATAGAATATTTTAAAATGAGATCTGTAGTACAGACTAGGATTTGGCAAAAATCTCTGCTATAAGAGGTAGGCAATGATTGACATGAATTAGAGACAGATGTAGAGCTATGTAGGAGAAATTGGCTGTTCCAGTTAAAATCCATACACCCCCTATGGAAGATATGACCTTAATCTTTCACACAGGGAGTGAGAATTTCAAATGGGGTTACCTGAATGGGTGCCTCCATTTGAAATCTACACCCCATGTGTGGGAGATTAAGGTCTTGTCTTCCATAGGGGGAGTGTGGATTTCAACCGGAATAACCCGTTAGAGACCGATGTAGGGGAAACGTGAGTGGGAGCTTGGGTATGATGTACTGGGTCACAGATGAGATTGAAAACTATCCAGAATTTTATGAAATAATGAAAAGAAAAAAATTGGAAAAATGTTATGCGTTTTTAGATTAATTTCCTGACTTGAAGTAGTATCTTGATACTGATTACATTTTCAGCTGATTTGGAATTCAGCTTTATTTTGCATGATGAATCAATTCTAATAATTGAGGAACACTCATAATATCTAAATTGTTGCTTAGTAATAATTTCTCTAGGCCCCACTTTTAGATGCTTTCATTTTAAAAACAATAATTTTATTCAAAATCAAAAATTCCTAACTATAACCTTTCCAGTGCTCAACACCTTTTAGTGCAAAGGTTTTTTTGAAAATTATATATAATCTATAGCTCTTATTGCCTTACTTCATGATATATATGTCACTTCTAGTGTGGAATACATGTGTTTGAAATTCAAACGTTTTGTGTTATGAAGTGACCATGATGGAAAGTCTTAAATTTGTACTAAACATGTTGCCAAGTATAATTTGTACAGCGAATTTACATGGCAAGTTTAGCAAATTGTTCAAGCGCAATAAGAAATCTGAAGATGCTAATAGATGGTCATTGACCTTACATTCCCTCAAATTTAATTAAACCATGGAGTGTGTGCTTCATTTTCATATTCTGCTCTCTGTGGTTTATTGTGATTTCATTATTTATTTTTTTATATCATTTGAACTATTTTTAGATGGCACAATGTGATTTTGTACATTATAAAACAGCAGATTGAAATTAAGATTAAAATGACTTGTCAAAATATTTGGTACACACTGTTTTAATTAATTCTCTTCACGCTGGTGTCGACTGCAGACGACATGTTTCAAAAATTTTTAAAAATTCAAAATTTCAGAATTATAAATTTTCATGACCAAATTTGGAATCAGCATGAAAAATGCATTAAAATGAGTACAAACAAGCCTAGTATTGGTTCAGTAGTTCTTAAGATAACTCTTGATATTTCGAGAGAAAAAACTTTTTCCGTTGAAATGCATGGCTAGCACGCAGAGCATTAGGCCTAAGGAGTATAATTTTAAGATTTCATGTTAGATTTGATTTTATATATGTCAAACCTTTCACATAATGTCTGGTATAGGCCATATGTGATGCGATCAAGCAAAATGAGTCTGATGTCGATCAAAATCAAAATTGAGTTTTCAGTTTTATTACATAAGCCATTCTCAGAGCTTTGCTTTGCTGAAAACCCTATCATAATTTGACTTACGGTTCAAGAGATATGGCCATTTAAGTGTTGCTCAGAACAATAAAATGCAAAGGAAGTTAAATACTAATTATTGGCTATATCTCAAAATCAATATTCCCGACATCTGACTCATTGTGCTTGATCGCATCACATATATCAGTAGACATGGAGGACATTTGTACTGGTGTAATACAGCCTGGGAGTACAGATGTAACCAGACATTCAATTTCCTTCTCTCTTGCGGATTCTACTCCAGACATGATCATCACCATTGCTAATAAATTATTGATGCTCTCGGTGTGGCCTTTCTGCACAACATGTTTGGATCCAGGACAATGTGGATTTAAGTTGTACATATGGTAGGCCTGTTGTCCATTTAATATGGCCTTAACATGGAGAGTCAATCTGGATCTACCTACAGGGGCAGATCCAGAATTTTCAATAGGGGGCACCGAGCCACAGCGGCAAAGTCAGGCGCCGCTCTGCAAAAATACACAAAGTCAGGCGCCGCTCTGCAAAAATTGGGGGGGGGGCACTGGGTGCCCCCCCCTTAAATCCGCCCCTGGACTAGCATGATTACCCAAT
Source organism: Amphiura filiformis (assembly GCF_039555335.1). Taxonomy (NCBI): domain Eukaryota; kingdom Metazoa; phylum Echinodermata; class Ophiuroidea; order Amphilepidida; family Amphiuridae; genus Amphiura; species Amphiura filiformis. The sequence continues at coordinate 42,501,504 of NC_092628.1, forward strand.
TTCTTATGGGTTATATATTTGACAGCCTCCCACTAGTAGAGCAGCCAAGACCCCAAATGCACCATGAGGTATACACAAGATGGTAGAAAAAAAAGCCACTGGTCTCAGATGATAGGCCCATGTATAGGTATTCAAAAATCAAAAACACACAGTCATACTGAATTGAATACTGAATTGAGTTAGAGTACTTTAAAGTTTGAACTCAAATTTTTTTCAAGTTTAGAAACAAAAATGTGTCTAGCTTTTCAAAACAAAAAAAAATGGAAAAAATTGCCACTTTTTATGACTGTTAATTAGAACCCATTAGGCCTATCTTTAAGTGGACTTGTTAAGTTTACCACCACTTTCCTTAACTTGATCTGGATTACTTTAGCATTGTAAATGATCTGCATTAAACAGGTGTAAGTAAGCCACTGATTACTGGTAAATGTATTTAACAGGTCTGTGTTGTCTTAAAAGATTCTCAATAAATTGGCCATGACTTTAGTTAAGAGTCAATCAAATATTTATTAGTGTAATACTGAAACCTTTGTTAACTTATGTGACTTATGGTTAAAGACCACTAATAGGCCTGGGCGATACATTGAAATACGATGAGGAACTATTTGTTTTCATGGCATTCAAAAGACTGCATTAAAATCGCTGAAATTGATCAAGTTATATAGCCAAAAAGTACTTTTTAGAGTTTGATGCTTCAAAATGGTACATTTTCTCTCATTATATGACATTTTTGATGTAATAGTACCAAAATTCATACGCACAGCTTCGGTTTTTAGTAAATAGTCGCCTTATCATATTGTAACTTTCAGCTTCGAGGGCGCACTGTCATTTTAAGGTGTTTACGGTTCAGTGCGTTAAAACAAGAAAAGTCTCAGGTCAACCTATGTTGAATTTTTGATCATTTGGCATCTAAATCATATAGTTTCACCTGATATTGGTGGCATTGAACTGTGAGAGTTCTGAATATGAGAAAATTCCACCCGAAATTAGGCATTTTCCCATTGAAACCCGTGTAATACATAATTAGTGGTATTTAACCTATAGAAACACTGAATTCTATGGATCTGATATTCGTCATGGAGACTTTTCTAGCTATTTTTTGCTTACATTTCTCAATATTTAACTGTATTTGCCCTGGCAAGAAAACGTGCATCTTCTTCGACTACTAAGGTATGTTTTTAGAACCCGTTGAGGTAATGTAACGGTTGAGGGGGGGGACTTGTGGCATTAGTATTGGGTTTACGGCTGGTTTCTGTGATTTCAGGGCTTCTAAATTCAACAACCTTCGCTAGCCTGCGTATACATATAGAAAGCTTAATGATGATGAAAAATCAATGTTGATGATCATTATAGACATGCCACTTTGTTAATTAGACCCACATGCACATTTTGTTGGTGATTTCCTTGCCCTAAATAACGTACATAGGCCTATACAGGTAAATACAGTATAGGCCTAGGCTAGGCATTTTGCTTAAGCTTTAAGGCGCATGTAAGGCCTATAGTCACGTGTAAAATAAAACCTAGTCTTTGTGTACACGTTGTCTATGGGCCTCTACAGTATCTTGTGTGGCCTCACTCTATCCTAACTCAAGCCGGAACCCTAACTTGATCCATAACTCTATTTTAAACCCATATTTAATCCTCGGACCTAGCCGTATCTCTATCCCTATCCATGAGCCTAGCCCTATAAAAACCCTATTCCTAATGCGAACCTGACCCTAATCAACAATTCTAACACTAAACAGCAAGCCTAAATCGGAACACTAACCCTAAATCAATCTTAATCTGATCTGATCGTGCTAGGACAGGCTACAGATACGAATCTCCAGATATAGTCCTAGGTTGAAGCAAAAACAGCGAAACAGTCATCATACAGGGTGTCCGAAAATCATTGATATTTTACTCGTCATGCTGTTTTCCAGAAATTTTCTTGTTAAAACATGTCTTGCAAATGTCAATGTTTACATTCATGGCATTTTACCGAGATTTGAGCACCTTTGTGCTTATATAGGTTAAAGACCACTAATAGGCCTGGGCGATACATTGAAATACGATGAGGAACTATTTGTTTTCATGGCATTCAAAAGACTGCATTAAAATCGCTGAAATTGATCAAGTTATATAGCCAAAAAGTACTTTTTAGAGTTTGATGCTTCAAAATGGTACATTTTCTCTCATTATATGACATTTTGATGTAATAGTACCAAAATTCATACGCACAGCTTCGGTTTTTAGTAAATAGTCGCCTTATCATATTGTAACTTTCAGCTTCGAGGGCGCACTGTCATTTTAAGGTGTTTACGGTTCAGTGCGTTAAAACAAGAAAAGTCTCAGGTCAACCTATGTTGAATTTTTGATCATTTGGCATCTAAATCATATAGTTTCACCTGATATTGGTGGCATTGAACTGTGAGAGTTCTGAATATGAGAAAATTCCACCCGAAATTAGGCATTTTCCCATTGAAACCCGTGTAATACATAATTAGTGGTATTTAACCTTATATGAAGAAGGGGATGATAAAAGGTTCTCTTTTAGGCGGGTGCTTGAATTTAAGAGCTAGCCATGTCCAATTGAATGACCTTGACAATGTTGAACCTGAAAAGCTTGGGAGAAAAGTGCTACTGCTCTATCTACAGCAGATAGCAAAATAAGAGACGAAACATATATATTTAGTTTGCTATCTACTGCTGATAGCAATATCGAATTACATGACAAAATGTGCATGCTAATGGATTTTCTTGGAATGTGGGTCTCAAAATGGTTTGGTTGAACATTTAAATATTTGCGGGTTTGATGATATGCCATAAACAGATGGTTGGAAATAAGGGTTGAGTTGGGCACAGATTTTAAATACTGCATTTTATATAAATGAACAAATATTAGAGGAAACTCACCTAATTATGGTGGGGTTGGGGGAGCACGGTGACCTAGCGGAACGGGCACTGACTCATAATCGGAAGGTTGCGGGTTCGAGCCTTGGTGCCGCCTTCGTGTTGCGCCCTTGAGTAAGGCACTTTATCTCGATTACTCCTCTCCACCCAGGTGTTTAAATGGGTACCGGCATTCTTAAATGCTGGGAAGGTAACAGACTTCGCTGTAGATGAGGTGTAGCAACATTACATGGAGGAGTCTGGCCCAATCGCCAATGAAAGAGAGATGGGCACTCCGATCACTGTTTATACAGGATCGTCTCCTTACCTTACCTTTACCTATGTGAAAAGACGATAGGTGAATTAACATTGTAGGACTAACAATAACATACAGTTTTACACTTAAGTAACATTTTGTTGAATTTCCACACACAATTTTGGTTTTATATTATGGATTTACAAAACAGTTGAAACATGAATCTCAGTGCTACTGAAGTCTCTGTGTTAATTGACTTTCATTTCGATCAAGGTGATTAACACCGATGCTTACTGATTGAGTGGTTTAAAAATTGAATAATCTATAATGAATAGTTAATATGGCAATGTGTGCATTAAAGTAAATATGTTAGGTGTAGAATAAATATATTTGAAATTTGATAAAATAGTCAAAAGGAAGACAAATTTAAATGATATGAACATACCATTGTTGATATTTACATCTGTATTCTGACATCTGCTCACATAAAAATTTGTCTGTACTCTAATGTCGGCATAATTAATTTGATGATGATTCTATTTTCCTGCCTTCGATATTGATATGATAAATGTAGCTGTAAACGTTATTGATTTGTTCACCCACGGATACACATTAGCCTATTGATTTGCTCTGGTTTCCATGTAGTACTGAGCTCAAGTGCAGAGTTCATCATATAATGTGAAAAACCTGGCTGTGTTGTATGCTGTGTTATGTTTTCATATAATGTAGTTATAGGTTAAATCTGAGACTTGAGTGGGAACAGGTTATATGAAATGAATTAGGGAGTTTTTCGTTTAGGGTGACGTATGATTCTGTGACAGTAAATTGATATCTCGAGTCATGTGCGCACATGCGTCAACTATGCAATTTCGTCATCTCTACTTTCTAGGACACGACTTGAATGGGAACAGGTTTATATGAAACACATTACAGAGTTTTTTTGTTTTGGATGACGGATTATTCTGTGACAGTAAATTGACACAAGTCATTCATGTATGTGCATGCGTCAACTTTGGCAATTTCATCGTCCTCCACTTTCTTGGACACTACTTGTGGGACAAATTTGTGTTGTTGTGAAAACAGCAACTTTTTGATGATGGATGTGGTAATTCATTTTTACCATCGCAGGACCCACTGTTTTCGAAAACAAAAACTCATTAATGTTTAAACGAAGCACATCATACTTATGCATATATTTACCCCTCACATGCCCCTCTCTGTAATGGATGTTGGCATTTTAGTGTTCAATGCCTTAATGTGGACTCAACTGCGGATTTGACTACAAGTCCACAGTTCCTGTGCATCCAAAATTACATGTGTGTAATAGCGTGTGTCCTCATTTACCAGTGTCTACAAGAGCAATCATACAAACACACATTTGTGTTGTACAAACATAATACATATACAGACACTCAGTTGTATACAAATATTTCATGTATATAGTATGCTATCTACTGCTGATAGCAACATCAGAAATAGAAAGTAGTGTATGGTATGCTAAATTTGTTAGGCCTACTGCTGATACCAACATTGGAAATCCAACCCAATTAAGAAATCTAATTACTGGCATAGTTTCAGTAAAGTAATCCTGCTGATGGTTGCATCACAAAATGGTGTCATAAAACTAATCTTGACATAGTTATAAAGTTTGCTCTGCACTATATTTGCAACATCAGAAAGCTATTTGCAGTGTCAAATAGATTTCTGTATATGATTTCTAGCAATTGAGCATATGGATTATATTATTATGCTCTATAAACATTTTAATGGTAAGCTTTAAATCACATATACATGTAGATGCATTGACATTTTCCCAGTTAGACGAAAGTTGCTTCAATTCATCTTCGAATTCATTCATTAATATTAATTTGCCTCTTTATATAACCTAATTTCTTTACTTAGTTTATTTATTTACTTATTTATGTACTTATCAACTTGCAAATCTACATATTGATCAAACATGCTGCAAATTGATGATACAAATTGCATGCACATGCAGTCATACTTAAGTAAAACACATTCTGTACTTGGTTTTCATTATATCTCTTTTGCCCACAGCGTAATATAATAACACAAAGAATAATGACTATGAAATGTTTTCTGCTGAGAATAGCAGTATAGCTCATAATAGAATAGCCTTAAGAAAAATATACGTGGAGTATATAACACACTATCAGCATACTGTACCTGAAATCTATGGATATATGATGAGAAATATAAGCAGTATAAGTTATCAATTCATTGCTGATATTATATATTCTTTCTTTATGTTTTTAGAAAATAAAAATTGATTGGATAAAAATTAACATTGATTTTGCATAATGTTTCATGAAGCCAAATATCACACAGCTGCATATTTAATTCTTTATGGGGATTTGGTCATAAACAGAAAATTTTTGCTACCAATTATTATGGTTCAATTTTATCATGTTATTTATATTCATGAAAGTATAATAGTTATTATATGATCTGTAGCAATTTTATGATGTCTGTATGGGTATCTATAGGAGATGACAACGCCAATGTGGCTTCAAATGTGGTGGGATATTTGACCTAAATTGTCAAAAAGTGGCTGAAAAGAACAAAAAATGGGTCATTTTGCTAAAAGGTGGGGACACCTCCCCCTGTTCCTTCCGGGATTGACGCCCATGACTGTTAGGTCACATGCATTGGGCTATTCCAGTTGCCCACACCCTCTCTGGAAGATGTGACCTCAATCTCCCACATAGGGGGGGGGGGTGTAGATTTCAAATGGAGTCACCCATTCAGGTAACCCCATTTGAAATTCACACTCCCTGTTTGAAATTCATATTCCATGTGTGGAACATTTAAGGTCATACATGTCTTCCATATAGGGTATATGCTGAGACGATGGATATCATCTGAAATTGCCCATTATAGTTTACTGTTCTTCATGACATGCAACACTAACTACTCTTAGGGGATGAGCTAGCTTTGTATTTTTCATTTCTAGCAAATGATTTGATGCTGAGAGTTATTGCTGTTATAGAAGTTACGGTGATAATTGGTCATATGCACAAGCCAATTAAGTTACAACATTTGACATTTGGTTCTATATTGAAACTATAAAATTGCAATAAGCATTTTAATTGTGTGTAGACCTATTTAACCATTTTCATATTCTGCAAGATATCATCGCAATTTGTTTCTGTAAAGTATTTGGCATATATAGAAATTTACCAGTGAATTGTATATAGAGAAAGTTGTCACACAACATGTGTGTCTTTGATGAAATGTTTGTGCACAAACTCAAATTATGTATTATACTTGCATAAATGACTTTGACCTCATGCAACACCTGTGTAATATCATGTTTATTATTGGTTATATTTCTTTATTTATAGGAAATTCAGTTACCTGCAGTGTTGGATGTTAAATAATTTTGTCGGCCATACTGAAAATATCTTTATTTGTACCATCCATGGAAATAAATTTCAACCCTAAAAAGAAAATTTCCGGTTTCCACTGGCACAGGCCTATATTTGACATTGATATAGGAATGAGGATAGCATTTGGTACATACTCATTTAATTTAAATTTTCATGACCTATATATTTAGTAAGCTTACCAAAATGTCCAAATTTAATTTGAGCACGAAGTGTGTCATCTTGTTGTGACAAACGTGAAACATTTCCCCAAAGAACTATCAAATTCAGGAGCAATTTGCTTTAGGTAGCAGAAAATTGAACAAATCTTGGGACTGAGAAATAAGCATCAGTGTCAACATGGCATAGGTGTAATATTACTTTATACTCGCTCTCAATTGGAGCATGCTTATCGTATAACACCCAATAAGTTCAGGTTTGTTGTTTCTCACAGAGCAATGCCAATCTGCATGGACCATGTATTATCAATTAAGAAATCTGCTATTAAATTACCCTCTTTTTGCCTGCTTTTTTTTTCGGTCATGCTCATAAATGTTATGCTCTAGTTCTGAAATAGGAAGTTGCTTGTATTAAGGAGATTCAATGGGCTATTCCAGTTGAAATCCACACTACCCCTGTGGAAGATTATAGAAATATCTTCCACAAGGGGAGTATGTTTTTCAAATGTAATTGGTCAGGTTAATCATTTTGCAACCCATGCTCCCTCTGTATTATATCTTTACTTATATCTTTCACAACTGGAGTGAGTATTTCAAATGGCAGTTACCCAATTGTATATTCAATTCTAAACTCATACCCCCTCTGTTGAAGACTTTAGTTAAATCTTCCACAGGGGTAGTATGAATTTTAAATGGAATAGCCCAATGCCAGGGTATACCTTTAACCTTAAGCACCAACCAGCTGTGCTGGCAAACAATAAATGATGTGCTAGACAACAATATTTACATTGCTCTAGATTTTGGTTAACTCAAAAATATAGGAACAATAGTGGTGATATGTGAGACATTGAGCGTAGTAATGTTTCACATAACATTACATCAGTATCAGCTTTCTTGCACACTTTTTTTTTAATAATTGAATCATGAAATTACTGGTACATCATTCACTGAACAAGCTGCATCGTATTGTGTGATCCCTGTGTGACCTGGTTGTTTTCACACAATAAACAGGGTGAATATTTTCGGCAAGTACAAAAGAAATGCTAAAGCTTAGTATTATTGCTATAATAAAAGTGGGAAAAATTTCTTTCTGACATTGGGTGGAATGGGGTTTGTGAACAATTCTGAAGTAAAGAGAATCTAGTCTCTTATGCGCGCTGAAGTGCATAAAACCTTTTAAGCTAAAATGGTCAAATCTAATGTTAATCCTGAACAAATTTTTGCAATTTTTTAATCTTTTAAGATTTAAAATGGTTAAATATGCTGTTAATGTGATTCAAAACATGCACACACCTGGCGTCAACATTGGGGGATGATTGTATGGACAATCCACCCTGGTCAAAATATTGGGGAATGCATCCCCCACCCCACCCCTTGGATTTACACATATGTATAATGATGCTCCCTAGAATTTGAAGGGAGAAGCCATATTGGATGTGTCTCAGTGTAGCATGCTCAGTGTGTTCAAATAGGCTATTTTCCACCTGTTTGTTATAGAGTTTGCCTTTAGAGAAAAAGGCCAATTAAACGTCTGATAGCAGACATGGCCACGGCAATATTTCCACACTTGATCTGCAGCTTAAAGCCATTATTATGATGAAATGGCATGATAACCTAGCTCTCTTATCTTGCACTGGGATTTATATCTGCAGTAAATAATATTACATGGTAAATTAAAGTTGGATTTGTCAGACAAGGGACACATCTTGATGGAACCACATAGATATGAAGCAAGTCTTGAATTAGCTGCACTTACCATTAAAGGCTAATGCTCTCATCTGGAGTAGTCAGTACTTAAATGTGTAGTTGGAAGCTAAAATAAGCTGTGACTTTGCCCAACTCATGTAATTCAATGCTACTTAGTTATCTACCAGACAATACTCTAACTGCATGAAATAAATGTGACCAAATACACAATGTAAAACCAGACATAGGAAATGTATAAAAATGGATGTCAAAAATGTTCATGCTTGTGGAATTTAATGCTACTAACCTTATAACACAATTTAAAACTTAGAATAATACAAAGGTTAACATGTTAGCAATGGGCTATTCCAGTTGAAATCCATACACCCTGTGGAAGACATGACCTTAATCTTTCACACAGGGGGTGTAGATTTCAAATGGAGTCACCCATTCTGGTAAACCTCATTTGAAATTCACACCCCCTGTGTGGGAGATTAAGGTCTTGTCTTCCATTGGGGTGTATGGATTTCAAATGGAAGAGCCCAAATACGGGATGTCAGTAGTCTATGAACACTGGGCATATTTTGAATCAGTGGATTATATAGGCCTGTTTTGTTTCTGTAGAAAAGAACTCAGCAGACAAATTGGTAATGCAATTATGTCAAATGAAAAAGAGGTTGATGTTTAAGGAAGATTCAATGATTAGGATCCTCTTTATGCAGTAGAATTATTATTAGCAAAATGGAGAGTAAATATCTTGGCATTAGCATTATAAACACAAACATGTCAATTTGGTGGTGTAAAATAATTGAATTATTTTCACTGAATGTATTCCTATAATGTGAATAATCAGACACATTTGCATTGCAACTATATCATATGCAAATATTTTGTTCTTTTGGGTATAACTCAGGGGAGACTGAATTTTCATATCATATTTTTATTAGTAGAACAGTTTTTTACCTTATTTATTTTGTTATGGTAAAGCATGTTACTAGTAGAGCTAAAAGTACAAGCTATTTCATATGTCGCTTGGGGACCACAACCTGGTCCATTTCTGAAATTCATTGAATTATACAACCACCGGCTCTCTGTAATGGGGGTAATAAGCAGACAAATTTATAATGCAGTTATATCAGATGCGATGTATTTGAAAAATACAGGATTATTATTTCAAAAATAAAAGGCAAAATATAAGGCAAAATTAGAAGGTTTGTTTCAGACATTCACATAGTTACAGGCCCGTACGCAGGGGGGGTGCGGGGTTGCGACGCACACCCAAAATTTCCAAAGTCCCAAAATTTCAGAAAATCAGGTTTTTTACGCTTTTTTGGACAAAAAAGGTCCAAATTTTGTCCACTTTTCACAAAATTGCCCCCCCCCCTGGAAAAAGGTCCACTTTTTCAAAATCAGCACCCCCCCAAATGAAATCCTGCGTACGGGCCTGCATAGTTATATGTATGTGAGTTTCTTAGACAACTCCTTTTTATCATTGTCCTAGATCATGTTTGCTGAATTCAATACATAAATACTTGATTCATTGGTCTGAATGAATTATCAGCAGTCATTAGTATGCATGTAACAATCATATAAAATGGGAAACAGCTTGAAATTGATCATGGATGGTTGTGTATAATGAGTGCCATGTTGTGTACTAATTTATACGAGTTCTATATGATGTGGTTCATGTTTACATGTAATATTTGATTGTTATCCTACTATGTGGAAGATTCGGCTATCCTAATTGTGATATGAATTTTTTGCAAAAATAAATAAAAATAAATAAAAGCCTTTGCAAACTTGCATTAGTTTTCAATTTGCAGATTTAAATTGCTGCATGTTTTTACTTAGAACTTGGTCAGTTCCTTCGGATCATGATGTCCAACAGTAGATGCGTGTAGCGCCGACATCGAGGTGCATAGCGCCGAGGTGTGAAGTGGCGCGTAGTGCCAACATCGAGGCGCGTCGTCAGAACTCAGATTGCTTGTACATGGTATAGTCAGACCTCATAATTACTTGTGCTATATTGGGCAGTGGTAGATGCTCTATACTAGAGCTAGTTTTTACTTTCTAGCAGGGTCAGATAAAAATCAAACAAACATATCAATAAACATATGGAATGCATATTTTCTCTATTTCATAACACTTTGATTAAACATTTTCACATTTATTACCCACTTCAGGGATAGACTCCGTGGATAGCAATCATTATAGTTCAGCTTTAAGCACATTGATACACTGAAATATGTCATATGTTGGTTTTGAGTAGTTGCATACTTGTAATTCATCCATAGATACTTGAGAGAGGTTAATGTATAACATGTTACCATATGGTCAAGTGAAGACAGGATCAGGCCTCAGGGGTAAGAAGGTTAAACAGTGAAATTAGATACCTAGCTTCATATACATACAATAAATGAGCGGGAACTTCTTACAAAGCAGAAGATTTGTTAACTGTTATCTAGGGAATATAATTATGATATAAAAAGAATTCTGTCATCTACTGCAGATAACAAACAAAATACTTTGCTATCTACTGAAGATAGCAAGGAATATAATTCTGATATCTGCTTAAGATAGTACACAAAATAATCTGTTTTGGATTGCATATATATCAGAATTATGAATTTTGTCGTCTACTGAAGATAGGCATATAAGGCTAAATGACACACTTCTGCTATTTACTAAAGATAGAGGGTAGATGTATGATTTGTATAAAAATAAATAAAATCACTTTGCTATCTACTGAAGATACAAATGGTTATGCTATCTACAGAAGATAGTAAATGAACTGAATTCTGCTATTCAATGAAGATAGCAGATAACAAAATATTGCTGTCTACTGAAGATAGCAGATAACATTTAGTGCATTCAATTATTCTTAAAATCATGAATCAAAAATTCTAGCTTCATTTGTATATAATAGTAAATTTCTTATCCAGTGTCCAAGATTAAAACAGACACTACTAGGACAGAATATAATGATGTTAACAAAACTGACATGGTACGCACAGGTTAATTTTGAAACAATCCTAGTATTTCCTTCCTGCAAATATATGTGACGTGTCATGTCAAAAGGAGACACTTTTGGGCAGGTTATCAATTTTGATATATCTTATCTTAAATATAGAGATATTTTGCTCCACAACACAGTTTTCCCCAATGAAATCGGACATTCCTAGGCGAAGATATTGAGTTCGTAAGTTATTGTATTATAAAATTGGAAATTAAGATATCGGCCTTTAAAAATAATATTGACAATGTTGAGAGTAGGAATTACCTTGAAAAATGTCTCAAAATATACAACATGCCAGTTATATTCTTGTCTGAAACTATCAGACAATATTTTCAACATTAATAACATCACAAATTCGCAACAAACCCAAATTGTGAAAAAATCACCCCCGGGCAGATTTTTGGCTATTTCTCCATTTACGATCCTGCCCAAAAGTGTCTCCTTTTGACATGACACGTCACATATACAGTATATAATCCTTTAATTTGATGTGAGCAATAAACCCTTTTTGCTACACTTCCCATGCATCTTTGCACTTTAACCCAGGGATTAGAAAAGGAAAGGCCAGGGCACGTCCATACATTCTTCTGCTGTCAGTTAACTTGTATCATTGTGGGCTACAGCACGTACAAGCATCCATCTGGCAATGAGGTCTCTCCCTCTCCTTGTACATAAACACTGGCATTGACCCTATGCTGCAGAATACACTCTAAAATATGTATTAAGTTTTACTTTTGATTAACACTGAAACATGTTGATACAGATGTTAAATTTTAAGCGAGTTTCAAGACTATAAAACATGTCATGTGGCTAGTTAAATGTTGCACACTTACACTTACACACCTAAACATTTTTTAAAAAGGTTCATTAACCCTAACCCCCACCGGGCTTTTACGCGACGGGAAGGGAAAGAAGGAAGGAATAAAGAGAGAAAAGAAAGAAAGAAGTTGCTTGCTCTGGGTGGGATTCGAACCTGAGACCCCTCGCATGCCAAGCACTGGGTCGGCGACACCTTGCCACAGGTCTTGGGCTTCGCTGGCCAGCGAAACCGTGCCTATATATCACTTAGGGCGTTTGCGTCATCACACCATGTGGGATGCACGCACGAACAGCGCATATATCAAGTAGTATTTTGTAGTACTTGGTCCTGTTAGGGTTAAGGGATCAGATAGCAACATTTGCACAGTATTTTTGTGGGACATGCGAGCACATCATACACACCAAATTGCATTGTGAATACAAGGAATGTCCTTCTGATGTCAAGTAATTTAGATTTTTTGATATTTGCGATATTATTAAAAATTGATATTTTTTTTATATTTTTGACATTTTGTCAAATGTTAAAACAGTACTCAAAGTAAACGTTATAAACCTAATAATATATACTTAAAGTGTGTGTAGCTGGGAGGGAAAGCTGTCCATCATTTAAAAATGTTGACCTTTCATATTGAAGATATACATTTTCCCCCAAAAGACCTAAATTTTTTTTCTTCATTTGTTCACTATTTATTAACATGTGAAGTGTTACAAAATAATGTTCTGGGCAATATTATTTTAGAGCGTAAGCAGATGGGAGAATCTATTTATTGTGCAGGAGATTTTCAAGACAGCTCATATTTGTCCATAACAGGGATTCAACTGAGTAATTATAAAGATTTTCCCAATGCTATACCTGTCATATTCGCCAGTATGCCGAAAGTGCAGGGCTTTTAGCGTTGCATGCATGATATAGGTTTTACTGTGGTTACCTAGATTCATATTAAGTATCTGTATCTGACATATAGGCCTATCTGACAGAAAAGTGTTAACTTATACTGCTGCAAATCTATATCACTCTTTATATAGATGCATGGAAACAGCATCAAGTTCAATTTGCAAAGCATGGAAATAAAGTTTAACACTGAATTGAAAGGAGCCCCTTTTTCATTTTATTTGGCTTTTGGCAAAAGTAAGTTATCATGAAAATGGTGTTTTACCACCCTTCCCCTGGGGGCAGATATGTCGGTTTTGAATCTAAGCAGATGTGAAGATGGTTAAAGTCTTCAGTATGTTTTGTAGAGGACTTTGGGACATTAATGTTATGCTGCTGGCTTATATGCACGTTTTAAAACATTGTATTCCATAGTCAATAAAATGCATCTGTAAATAGTTAAAATTCCAGAAAATCCATTTATAATTACTAATATACATATTTGTGCAATTTTGATGGCACTTCTGTTATGACAAACTTTAAAGCTAACAATGAAAAGCTTCATCTTGTTAATTTTGTGGGACAAAAATTGGTAGTTTCATAACAATTAGAATGAGTAATTCTAAGCTGCTACCTCTCTTTGTTTTAGAAGGAAACAAAACATTATCAATTGTATTATTTAGATTTTAAGGAGGCAAAGTTTACCCCAAAGCTTAATTATCAACCTAGTGTACATCATGCAGAAGTTCTATTATTTTATTCCATTTCAATCCTCACATATCTTGTATATAGTGCTATAAGATATAGACGAATCCAACAAGCCAAGTCATGGTCAGGATTTGGTCGGCCATGACGGGTACCCGCATGCACCAAACTGGTGTAGTGACTGCCCAATTGGGTGGATTAAAGCCGCTTAAAATTCGATGCTAGATTCTTTTGTGTTTACACTGTCATTATTCTTTTGTCTACGTGTAACACAGGTGATAGAATGCAGTTTAAAATACCCTCCAATGCCACATTATTTCACATTTTAGGTGAGATGGAGCCGCCGGGTACCCAACTTTGGCAGCCATTAAGGTGTAGGAATGCGTGAAATTGAATTCGTCTATAGGACATTTTGTACTTTGCTATTTCCAGGTGATTGATTGCTTTTTTTAATCATATGATTGGGGCACAAACATGTAATATATCATTCTAAAGCAGTATTTATATATGTCAAAGGATACTACTAAGTTCATACTGCATTTGTCACAATTCATTCTAAAACTAAGTTAATGAGATTGGCCATTTATGTCATAGCAGTAGATGTCTTCTTCTATTTCTGCTACAATTGTTTTCATTCAATGTTATTTTCTAAGTTGTGGCAAGATATCTTCTACTTGGTTTGCTTGATCTTTTGTCTTATTATGAAGTATAAGGCTAGTACCGTATTTCGTCAAATAAACGCCCCAGGGGGCGTTACATTTTCCCAAGGGGGCGGCGTTTATTCAAGGTCAATTTTAGAACAATAATTCCCGTTAAAATCATTAGGTAAACTTAAAACTCACGCTAAAATGACGAACTATGAACTAGAAACACTGACTTCTGGTTCACTTCCGGGTTTCTGATCCAGATTTTTGCCAATTATTGACGCTATTATTGACCATGTGGGCAACTTGGTAAGCTTACTACACAAGATAGCATGGAAATATCGGCATTTTGAAACATCTTGGTTGAAAAAAAAGTGGTGGGGCGTTTATTTGAGGGGGGGCAAAATTTTTTGACGAAATACGATACCGTAAACGTTCGCCTAATGGCGCACATGGGATCCCTTGCCTTGGTGTAAATTTCATGTACAAATAGAGAGCTCCCTCCTCTGAAAATCCCAACAAAAATTAAGGGTACGTGCCCTTATTTGCTGGTGGGATTTTTACGGGATGGCACTTTTAGATTGTGCCTAAAATTCCAGTTATGTCAAGGCAGCCAATAGCGCCATAGGCGAACATTTACGGTATATGATTTGCAAAGTATAAACCAGCCAGATGAGGAATCCCTTTTTTACTCGAATTCTCAACCATCATAAATTGAGACGTTCAATATTGATGAAGAGGAACTGGGGTATGATGCTGGCTTTGGTATTATGTGGGCGGCACAAAACACCATGACAAGTTGATACAATTTTGATTTCAGTTGTAGGCATTCATCCTTGTTGAGATCCGGGTTGGGGCATTCTATATGCAGTAAGAGTATTTTAAGACAAGCTGCACTTCTTTATTCCTAGCACACTTAGCCTAGTTCTTAAGCATTCTGTTTTCTAGGTGTGTAAATCAATCAACAGAGTCAAAAATAGATCGTTAGTCGATCTGTTGTAGAGAAGACTAAATCAGGCTTTTTCATATCAAGTAAGCTCAGTATCTGCATTGGGCTGTTCCATTCGAAATCCATATACCCCTTATGGAAGACATGACATTAGTCTCCCGCATAGGGGGTGTAGATTTCAAATGAAGTCACCAATTCAGTGGAATTCACTCTCTCTGTGTGGAAGATTAAGGTCATGTCTTTCATACACTCTCAGAACATTGGTTAAAAATTTTAACCAACTTGGTTAAAATTTTAACCAACCATGTATTTACAGGTGAACAGCCCAACAGTTGGTTATATTGTTAACCAACCTGGGTTGGTTAACAATATAACCACAGGTTGGTTAAAAACATTGACCAACTACTGGTTAACATTACGGTAACCAACCAGTTGGGCAAAGCATGTTGGGCAAAATATAACCAATAGTTGGTTAAACACTATGAATGGGAAGTTCATTTCATTGTTCATATTTTAACCAATTGGAGACATTTGAAGGCAGGAAATTATATTATGAACATTTTATCGGTATAACACTTAGTTTAAAGTGTATGCGAGGCCAGACTGTGAGCAAGACTTACGATGCTTTATCGACGACAGCTACCACCACAACCGGTAAGCTTAAGCTTAAGCTTTACCGGTTGTGGTGGTAGTTGTCGCCGATAAAGCATCGTAAGTCTTGCTCACAGTCTCGCCTCGCATAATACTTAAACTAAGTGTTATACCGATGAAATGATATACTTTATAATATAATTTCATACCTTCAAATGTCTCCAACAGATCTTGAAGACCCCGATCCACCGCTTTGCAGCAAGCCACTCATATCGGCCATCTTGTTTTCTGAAATGCATTTTTGCCCAACACAATGACCAATCACAGTTCGCAAAGGAACACCATGTGACCATGGTTGGGCAAAACCATACTTTGCCCAACTTTATTGGCGGGAAAAGGTTGTTTTTTACCAAGGTTGGTTAACTTTTAACCAACATTGTGTAAATACCATATTGACAGGTTTGACCAACCATGTATTAAACTGTATTTTGCCCAACTTCAAGAATCTTAACCATTGTTGGGCATTTTTTAACCAACTGTTTTCTGCCCATTCATTTTTTATCCAATGTTCTGAGAGTGTAGGGGGGGGGGTGTATCAGTATGGATTTCAACTGGAATAGCCCATTTTGAAGCAGACAACACTAAATGGGTGATTCCATTTGTAATTCACACTCCCTGTGTGAAAGATAAAGGTCATGTCTTCCATATGGGAGATGTATGGATTTCAACTGGAATAGCCCATTGTTTCCTTATTCTTAGTTTTCTAGTGTTCAGACTAATTCCTGTTGACGCCTATAAGAGGGGTTAAAAACCATGGCCATTAGAGTGGCTCATACTGGCTTGTTCTGCCTCCACACCTTAATTTGATGCGTGCACAGTAGAAGTGTTGTTAACATTATCAAGCCAAGGATCTTTACTTCAGGGTAGCTTTTGGATATTGTTTATGTCTAAAATCTGTCTTGAATAAAACAGTAGCATCAATTACCTGGCTTTTTCAAAATATCTGAAAAGTATCATCTAAGACTAGAGACTGTATGTCCCTTGGTACTCTTTAGTAAGCTGCTTATGTTGCAGTACACTATGGATATATCGACACAATAGTGTAAAATACTTGAGCAGCAACTTCAGCAATCCAGGTTTTATTTTGAAATTTGCCCATCATAGGTACCTCTCTCTACTTGGCATAATTGGTAGTGATTTGTGTAGACAAACCAGTTTCAACAGAACTAGTACACACAATTTTGTGTGCATTGTATGCAGTACCTCCCCTGCGCCACATTATTTAAAGTGAGTTAGGTTAATAAAGTCTGGCGGTAGCATAATCATGGTCTGCTCTGGCTTGAAGCTGTTTGGACAATGCACTTCATATTATAAATCCATATGGGTCTCTTTGTTTTATAAAGCAACTTTGGTTTATATTGAACATACAATTTATTAGCTGTCTTCAGTAGATAGCATTTTTGTAGTTTTAGTAGATAGCAGTTTATAGTAGATAGAATACTTGCTTCACTCCAGTAGAGAGTATATTTGCTATTTTCAATAGAAAACAATTTGATTGTCTTTAAAAAAAAGACAGATTTGTTTCTCCAGTTGGTGGACAAGCTATTGTTACTTTAAGTAAACTATATTGTCTTCAGTAGAAATCACAATGTATACTTCTTGTAGACATATTTATAATGCTATCTTCAGTAGAGAACTTATTGCTATCTTCAGTAGACAGCATATTTTGATGCTTTATTAACACAATTTCATCATATTCAGTAGGTAGTTAATGTAAGGGATAATAAGTCCTATTATTTTCACCATGTACCTGGTTCACTTAGAGATACTTATGGACTATTTAGGACTGTTCAGACCCTTGTACAAGATCAGTTCATCTTCATGGCTAATGGCACTTAGTTAAATTGATTGACCTTCAAGTTTAAAGCCCTTTTGGATTTAATAAGGATTAACCATGCACACAAATGTGATGTGATGAAGCTATCAATGAGTCAAAATCAAAATTCAGTTTTATTAAATGAGTCACTCTCAGGGCTTTATTTTTGTTGAAAACCCCATCATAATTATGGTTTCAGAGATATAGCCATTTTAGTGTGATACAGAACAATAAAATACAAAGGAATTTGTATACTTTTATTGGCTATCCAATATTCAAAAGGCAAACACTGCAAAATTAAATGGTGAATTAAAGAGATGTAACCCCATCAACAGACTCGTTCCCCATTTTTCTTCTGATATTTTGGTATCTGAAGAAAGTTCATATTTTTCTCATTACCCCAGTAAAATGTAACACTCAACATCTTTCATTAGATAGTGTAAACAAAGGTGTGTTGAATTGTGGTAACCACAATTGGATGTATATACTACCCTATGGGCCATTGTTATACATGTATTTGCTTCTCATATCAAAAACACTAGAGCAATGTAACTCAAAATTTGTAAACATTGTTTTCATGATACACCTCAATGTAAGATAGAAAACAGAAAATGAAAAAATCAGACCACGACCTTTAACTGATTTATGCAACCATTTAATCTAACCCTTCAACAAAACCAATTTTTCAGATCTGTTTTTATCCATCCTTTTAATGAACCAACCTCGGGTCAAATTATTCTACACAAAGGTCAATTTTTTTTTAGCTGTGATAAGTAGTATAGCACAACATCTGGAAGTAAATACCAATTCCATTAACTCTCATGCAGATGCTAAAGGAAGATGACATGCAAGTTAAAAATAGACTTCTTAAAAATCTTAAGAAATGCTCATTCTTATCACTGTATTTGAATTCATTTTGTGCCTTCAAATAAGAATAAACATGCCTAGTTTTGGTTCAGTTATTCTTTAGATAGATATTAAGATTTTGTATAGAATCTTGTAGACAGTTGACTATTGGGTATTGAAAATATAAACATATCGACTGCTCAGTGCCAGAAGTGGGTAAGTGCAATAGCTGCCCTGTGAACATTTGGCAATTTACACACAGTATATTGTGCTCATCTACACATGGCAGATATACATGGCAGCTATTGCACTTAGCAACTTCTGGCACTGAGCAGTTGATATGTGATGTGAGAAAACCTTTAAAATACCAAGGCATTATCTTGGAATCACAGTAGCAATATGTAACAATAGCCGGTATTGCGATGTTAAATGTTAGGGATTCAGTAATTTTGTGCGCCCTTCATGTTCTTGCTGTAGACAACCATTGCATGCAATGGTTTAAGTTTGATCATGCATCATATGCTAGCATCCAGATGTATATGCATGTGAAAGTAATTACAGACCACTACCAGCAGTTTATTTTCACAGCATAATTGTTTACATTCAGATTTTCCGATTGGATACATTAAAAAAACCTGTAATTTAGAGAATGTTTAAAAATATCTCATCTCCTTGTTACACAAGTTCCATAATTAGTATGGTGAGGTGAACATGACCACAGTTCCCAATATGTTGCAAAGCAATAGTAATACAATTAATTATCAATCTGTAAATGTCATGTTAGCACAGTTTCTCAATTCAACTGTATTATCATGGTTTATCATTTAAGGGTAGACGAGGTATTGTTGGTCGAAGCAACCAACAAAAAAATCGATTTTCGTTATCTAGATCAATATATTATTTAAAAATAACACTTTCATGTTTTGCAAAAGTTCATTCTACAAATCCTATACTTTGCAAACTTTCTTAATTTATTGTTGTTAATGAGTTATGTACGTTTTACAAAAGTGTTGTTGTTTCAGCGTTCTTTACAACATAACTCAAGAACCACAGAACCTACAAAAGTATATCTGTGATATTTGAATTCTTCTACACGCTCGCTATGAATTGAGCTATACAGTTTTTGCCAAAGCTCACTACCATTCGCAAGATGCTGTGAACTACCAAATCGCAACAGTTTAAAATAGTTAATAACCTTAAAACAAACAAACAAATGGAAAGGAAGTGCTGATGTGTCCATGTAATGGGCTATTCCATTTAAAATCCACACTACCCCTGTGTAAGATTTTGGAAATATCTTCAACAGGGGGAGTGTGAATTTCAGATGGAATTACCTCATTAGGCAGTTCCATTTGAATTTCATCCACCCTCTGAGAAAGATTCAACCTGAATTATCCCCTGAGGGAGAGTGAGTTTCAAATGGAGTTTCTAATGTGTTAATTCCATTTGAAATTCATACTCCCACTGTTGCAGATATTTCCAAAATCTTCCACAGGGGTAGTTTGGATTTTAAATGGAATAGCCCAATGACAGGAAGAGGCAGATTCATCAAGTATTAGACAGGCTAAGACTTCTGTTAAAGCCATATTATAACATTTGCTGAGGAGAACGCCCTCACAATTTTGTTTAAATTCTGGTTTTTACACGATTGTAAAGTACTTTAGTTATAAAGGTACTCTGTAAAAATCAAGACTTTAGGTGCTGTAGTTTTGTCAAAATCTGAGATTTTGAATAAAACGATGGAACCGGCGTTTTATTATTACGATGGAAATATTAGTCGAACACATATGCACAGTACATTACACGGCGTATGGGATACATACACACACCCCGAGGATCGTACCTTATTACAACCAAGGAGTAACATGCATGGGCGCTAGTAGTAAATTCCAATTTTCTATGCTTTACCTCACTTGTTCGGCTCAAAATTAAAGGGGGGACATATCTGACAGTAAAACTAACATTTTATGGAAAATAAATACTAATCTATTTTTACAGAAATGTTATAAAATGGCTTTTACCGGTCGTCTTGTGTGAGATTAACATGAAAACGTAATGGGAAAAGAGTGTTTATTTGACCTCTTTTACTATCTTTGTAACAGTACAGGAAACGGTCAAAGGTACACTTGGTAAGGGGGATGTCATTTACTTCGGAAGGGGGTGGGTCATGAATATAATGGGGGGGGGGTCATATAATTTTTAGACCCAAAATAGGGAAGGTAATAATTTTCCACATTTTCCATGGGCATAATAGAATTATTGGCTTTTGACTTAAAATTGTCGCGCGCTTCGCTCGCATTTTACCTTGCAGTAAAATATTTAATGCGCTCGGCATACTTTCTCCGCACTTAAGTTTGGCTGTGCTCTGCACCTCAGTTCCGGCAATTAATAATATGTCTTGAGTCTGTGAAAGGGGGAGGGGAGGTCATAAGAATTTTCGACCTGAGATAGGGGGGTCATAAAAGAATTTAGCCCGCGATAGTGGGGGGTCATAAAAAATGACTCCGGTCATCGACATATTCATGACCCACCCCTTCCGAAGAAAATGACATCCCGCTAAGCGTAAACCAAATGGTGAAGGGGAAGTATTTTTGTGGAAGACACTGGTGATTTAGGGGTCATTTGAGGATGCTTATAAATTATGGTGATGTTCAATTTAAGGGATATAAAGATATACTATAAATAAGTCAATTTGGTCATAATAGCTTGTGAGTTGTCATAAAACAGCTGGTGTAATTGCTGGCAATGTTACTGGTACGTCTGCTTGCATTGGTGTATGTTGAGATGGGTTATGTACTTTCTCATTCTACTTTAGTCCTCCAGCAAACGAATCAAACAAATTACATTTGTAAGGGTATAATAACATATTGAGGCAACCATTACTGCAACCATTAAACCTTTTAGTGCGTCCTCATTTAGAATTGGAAGGGACAAGTAATGTCCATGGTTTAAGTCACAATTAATTAACTTATGGATCTTAACATAACCTTACTCTCTAATGTAAAAGAGTGAAAAACTTTTCAGAGTGAATTTAAGTTAGCTCTAAAAGAGTGGGTTTTAGCTCTAAAAGAGTGAAAACAGTACACATAATTTCACTCGCGATTTCGAGTGAGCCTCACTCGCTCAAAAGTGGCGCAAAATCTCACTCTTTCTTGGAGTGATCGAACTGTCAGCCAATCAGAAGCGCCGAAATTCGGCCGATGTTTGTTGAACTTGTGTAACAAAATGGTGAACAGTGTGTGAATGAATGGCGAAAAGAAAGCGGATTTGATGAAGAAATAGACAGCATACTCAATAGTGATTACATTTATGTGTAGGTCATAACTCGTAGCAAGTATAGGCCTACACTTAGTCTGGAGACAACGGCGGCAGTAAGCTTAAGTCATATGTGAGCAGTTTGTTACCGGCCCACACTCTCAGAACATTGGTTAAAAATTTTAACCAACTTGGTTAAAATTTTAACCAACCATGTATTTACAGGTGAACAGCCCAACAGTTGGTTATATTGTTAACCAACCAGGGTTGATTAACAATATAACCACAGGTTGGTTAAAAACATTGACCAACTACTGGTTAACGTTACGGTAACCAACCAGTTGGGCAAAGCATGTTGGGCAAAATATAACCAATAGTTGGTTAAACACTATGAATGGAAAGTTCATTTCATTGTTCATATTTTATTTTAACCAATTGGAGACATTTGAAGGCAGGAAATTATATTATAAACATTTTATCGGGTATAACACTTAGTTTAAGTGTGTGCGAGGCCAGACTGTGAGCAAGACTTACGATGCTTTATCGACGACATCTACCACCACAACCGGTAAGCTTAAGCTTAAGCTTTACCGGTTGTGGTGTGAGTTGTCGTCGATAAAAGCATCGTAAGTCTTGCTCACAGTCTCGCCTCGCACACACTTAAACTAAGTGTTATACTCTTTGTAAATGATATACTTTATAATATAATTTCATACCTTCAAATGTCTCCAACAGATCTTGAAGACCCCGATCCACCGCTTTGCAGCAAGCCACTCATATCGGCCATCTTGTTTTCTGAAATGCATTTTTGCCCAACACAATGACCAATCACAGTTCGCAAAGGAACACCATGTGACCATGGTTGGGCAAAACCATACTTTGCCCAACTTTATTGGCGGGAAAAGGATTTTTTTTACCAAGGTTGGTTAACTTTTAACCAACATTGTGTAAATACCATATTGACAGGTTTGACCAACCATGTATTAAACTGTATTTTGCCCAACTTCAAGAATCTTAACCATTGTTGGGCATTTTTTAACCAACTGTTTTCTGCCCATTCATTTTTTATCCAATGTTCTGAGAGTGCAGTGCCGGTTTACATGTACACATATGTAAGCTTATAGTTACGCCGCATCACGCTTCTCCAGACTGTGACCGTAAACATGGTATTTGCCAAGTGTTATGTCCTACACCTAAGTGTACTCACCATTGAACAGTTTGACTATTAGCTTCACTAAATCCATAGTTTTTCATCATTCATCCCACACTGAAGTTCGACACATTGTGTATGTGCTTAAGCTTTAGACCAGTTCAATATTCCTAGACCGGGCCCTACCTAACCTGGGGCCTAGCCTCACAACAATTTAAAGCACATAGTAGCTGTTATGAACTGCTGTGATATTCTTGTATATAAAATAGGCCTAAATGAATAAATAAATAAATAAATGCTCTTTTCTGATTCACTCTTTTCCGGAGTGAATTTGTTCACTCTTTCTTGAGAGTGAGCTTCACTCTAAAAGAGTTGTCACTCAGATGGCTCTTTGAAAGAGTGAGATATTTCACTCTTTTTGAGTGATTTTTCACTCTTTCACATTTAGAGAGTAACATTATGGGCTTTTGTACTCAATTCAGAAACAAAATAAGCCAAAGGTGGAACATTGTAATTGTTTTACTCTGCACTTGTAAAATTGCATTCTTACAATGTTTTTATCATTTGGATAAGTGTGTGAGGTCTTTTTAAGTTCTCCTTGTCACACCTTCATGAAAAATAAATTATACCAGTAGCTTATGTGGCAATGATCCAATGAAAGATATATTTAAGCTAGTTAGAATATTTAGCCATCAGTTATAGTTTATTAAGGGTCATTTAAGGTCATTAATAGTTGAGAGGTGCAGGATTAAGAATCACAAATTAATTAGTTTCTTTAAATGCAGATTCTATTTTTCCTTTTGTGCATGCTTGTAATTGAACATTTTAGGTGGTGTTATAGTTAGTCTGAAATTAAACTTCTGCACTTTTTAGTATTTGACACTGTCCATTTTATATGGTGTTGTTGCAAGGGTGCTCTCTTATAATGCGGTTGTGACTGAATTACTATAGGTTTTTTGCAGTTTTATGTTGTTCTTTTGGATGAGGGAATGTACATGTACCGCTGTTGAAATCAAACTTCACTATAGATGTAGGACTGGTATACTCTTATTAGATACATGGAGAAAATTAACCATCTACAACATGTTCATCCACAGAGAGTCATTGCTCCAATAGAGGTTATCTACTTGACTCATGCGTGACATTTAACAAAAGGCGCTGGTTCCCGTAGTATTCCTCATTCAAACCAATTCAATGCACAACCTCAGAGTTGCCTGTATTACTTTAGCGGGCTATTTTGAAACAGTCATGGTTGCACATGCAGGTACTTCTTTTGAAAGTCCTAAACAAGGTATAGCATTCGCTGATAGGATATGCAACTTATAGAACACGGATAACCTCTATAGTTTAGACAAGTAAGAGCACACAGAAAGATGTGTTGTGAATCACTAGGGAAGAGACAAAGATATTTCTTCTCTGGATCACCTGATCGCTTATTTTTGTTATTGCTTCCCCGCTATTTAACATTAGGCTATACACCACTGATTTATCACATAGAATGTGTATTTGGACTATTCCAGATGAAGTCCATATACCCCCATATAGAAGACATGACTTTAACATCCCATACAGGGGGTGTAGATTTCAAAAGGAGTCACTCATTCAGGTAACCCCATTTGAAATTCACACTCCCTGTGTGGAATTAGCATCATGTCTTCCATAGGGGGTGTATGGATTTCAACTGAAAAAGCCAATTTTGTTTGTTTCACCCTGTCAGCCTATGAGTAATGAGCCAGACATATCCAGTACTGTACCATTAGTAAATCTATGTGATGGGTATGCTCCATTTCATTTCATTCCAGTTTGCAATCCTAGTTTGCAATCGTGGGCTATATTACTGCTTTTAAGGCGATGTTGACAGATTTCAAGGAAGAAAATGAAAAAATTGTTATAAGGAGCAATATTATTAAAGTACCATTTTCGTCAAATCCTGTTAATATTTTCATGATTGACTGCAGTTTGATATCATTTGTTGTGTACTTTTTAATTTCAAATTAAATGTCCACATATTTTCTCTGCTAGCTATTCTCTAATTTGATGTAAGGGACATGTTATATAATTTTACATAATTTGTGATTTATTTTTCTTAAACAATTATGTAACCTTGTGATATAATAATTTGGCTAAAGAAAAAAGAAGGTTTGTCTCTGATTGCATAAGAGGTTGGAAATACAATGTGGTTTGGGTTTTTTCCTGAATGGTTTTTAAATTATTTTGATGATTTTGCTGGATACTATTTTCAAAACAAAAAATTTTTTAAAAGAGAGATGAAAGAGGAAATAAAATGTATTATCTGCAATTTTATGAACATGTGCAGTTGACCATGAGATAATCAATCTTGTTTGTTTGGCCTTCTCAATCAGTTTTATTATAAGATTATTTAAAGGATTTGTGTATTGATGTTTATGTTTATGTTTATTTGATTTGTTTTGCAGCGATCAGTTAAAGAAGAAATGCGCAGCAGACTAGACCAAGAAGCCGCTTCTACTCGTCGAAGCAGGCCTAAACATCGCAGACCAAAAGACAAAAGCAAAGATAAAAGCAAAGACAAGAGTACTGAAAAGAGCAGGGAAAGAGAAACAGAATCAGAAAAGGAAAAAGATGAAAAGAAGGAAAAAAGAGAAAAAAGCAAAGATAAAAGTAAAGAGAAAAACAAAGAAAAAAGTAAAGAAAAAAGTAAGGAAAATGATGATGTGAGAGACAAGGAGAAAGAAGAGTTGGTCCGGTTAAGAAAAGAAAACCAAGAACAGTTTCATGAGATTGTGGAGCTGAAACAGGCTGCCTTGGTAAGAATGCTATGTCTTTGCTATTTTATTTATTGTCAGTTTTGTTTTTGAACGTATTTGGTGACTTTTTGTCATTGTCATTAAAGCCATATGTACGATTTCCATCCAATTTTTATTTTGTTATTCATTACTCAAAATACTGAAATAATATTAGTATTAACTGTCAGGAAAGGTTTCTGTCCATTTTAAGCTAAAATAATAAGGTAAAGTGAAAAAAAAAACCCCACTGACTATTTTGATAGTTTTACATGAAATCTCTCTATGGGGGGGCATTAATGTCAGAATGTGACATGATGTCAAAATTGCTCTGTTGACCTGAAAAACACAACAAATTTGGGTGATTCCATTTAGGCGTAAGTTGGGACATGTGTAAATATTACAAATATGCCATAAAAAGCAGGTTTGAAAAAAACACCTAATTTCATATTATAAAATCATACATTATGGCTTTAATGTTTGTTCTTTATTTGAACTGTAAAATTTTTTAACCAATTTTTTTATCATTAAAAAGACAAATTATTTGCTTCATAAAACTATGTGAAGTAGTATTGAGCTGTCTTGTTATGTGGTGTGATGCATTGTACCTTTTTACCCTTGCAAATAATTGGCTATTTTGCCTAGCATAGATTACAAGGGTACTAGCGTATCTCAAACATTCTCATTACAAATGTTTTTGTACAATCAAAATCAATTTTTGTAAAATCATTTTTCACAGAGCAAATTAGTGACAACTTGGATTTCTCTATGTGATTACCTTGTGAGAGTCCAACTATTTTCCACTGTCTTTAATCCAACACAGTTTCTGCACAATGACAACTCATTGCACCTACTGTTTGTTTTAGAGTGCTATACTATACCAGATATTGTAGACTCAGTGGCAGTGGCAGAGGGTACCTGACATCAAGTTGTGCCCCCTCCCCAGTTTTAATCAGTAAAAAGGAAAAAAAAGCACAAAATTGTATATTTTGCCCTAAATTGTATTTTTTTCACAAATTTCGTCAACAAATTCAAATCTTTAGCCTTCGGATAACATCTTTGCCCTTCATTTGTTGCTAAATCAGACACTGCCACTGTGTAGACTGTAGACCTATACCTGCATAATTATATTGTAGATTAAAAATGTGCAAATTTTAATAATGTCTTGTAGAGCTAGACATAGAAAATGTGTTGATTGTGTTATTCCAAGCATTTCTATTTTAGTGTTTGCTTGTTTGTTTTGTATTTATTTTGTTTTATTCCTGTTTCTTGGATATTATAATCAAGAGCATACCTATATACTTGACATCTATTTGAAGTCACTCCAACATACTTGGTATCTGTCCAAAGTCCAATCAGAAATATCAGATTTTGGCTCGGAAATGAGATGTCGACATTTTGCTGCATTATATTGCATGCTGAATATCATACCATCATGTCTGATTGGAAAGCCATGTTGATGGAATTGACTTTGATGCAACATATCTTAGTGTGCAACTATTTCCCTCGTGAAGGGTACATCTCAGATTTTGCGTTGTTATGGGGATTCATCATCTCAAGATCTATAGGTATTTTGAACTGAAGTTGTTACATGAGAAATAGATACCTAACCGTGGGTATACTTAATCCATGGAAGAATACTAAGATGTTTTTGATGTGTGCACAGCCTGTACCTTAGGAACCCACCTATCCATTTCCTGGGTAGTTTTGTGGGATGGAAAAAATTGCATGGCATTTTGAGGTCGCTCTCCAAGATCCACCCCTTAAGAAGTATATAATTGTATTTGAAACACATTTTTAATGTTCAGTTATAACTGATTTCTAGTGATTCCTCTACTGAAAATGTGGATAATTGTCTGGGATTTCTGGAAGAATCCCAACCCTTTTGTTTTTGGCAGGTTTGGGGCGCACTCTGATGATGCACATTCCACATATATAGGCCTACACATTTATAAAAGTATCCTTGCCATGTTTCAGGATAGCAAATATTTTTTTCATTATAAGGCCTTCTTTAATTCTTTTCTTTAAAGACTATTCTTGTGGGACATTTAAGGGTTATAAGTCCATCCAGAGCAATTATAGTTCTAAGGGGTATAGAGCAAAATGTCCACAATGCTCAAAATGGTTCTGTTTTTATGTACTACACTAAACTCTTTTTATGAGCTGTATGATATTTAAGGGGATTTACCCAATGGTATGCCAACATTACTTGTCTTACCCCCGATGTGCCAAATAGGCCCTCCTATGCAGCTACACTGCAAAAACAGTGTTTAGAAATCGAGGACAGATTGGTATTTAGAAAGTTAAATGTTTAGCATTTAAATGCTTTAATGTTAAGATATTAAACACATAATCAAATGCAATGTGTTTAGGATCTAAACATTAAAGTGTGTTAGACATTTAACTTTCTAAACACATATATTGCAGCACGGTTAATAGTGTAAAGTATGCTTGCATCAAGCTGAAAGAGTACCCAATTTTCAGTTAAATGTGATGCATCACACAGTAGCAATTTGTCAACATCTGTACAATTTCAACTCAAAAGAGGCTATCATAGATCTTGAGAATGGACTGTTCCATTTGAAATCCTCACACCCCCTATGGAAGACATGACCTTAATCTCCCACACAAGGGTGTAGCTTTCAAATAGAGCCACCTATTCAGGTAACCCTATTTGAAATACACACTCCTGTGTGGAAGATTAAGGTCATGTCTTCCATAGGGGAGATGGAATTCAACTGAAATAGCCCAATGTTGCATTCATGTAACAAAATATAGATGTTATCTCTCGTTGTCATAATCAGCGTCTTCCCCCACATTGAAATCGGAGGCCCTTTAACATTTCTTAAATTATCGGGATATTTGTTTTCACAGATCCTAGAGCTTAAACAGTCTGCCATGGTGAGTTGGCCCTACGTGTATCTATTATATGTTTACATTTTCATAATTATTTTTGTTTAGTTTTTGACCAGATTATTTGATATCCTATCGCTTGATTTTCTTTTAGCTATGATTTGCTTGAATACAGTTTGAACCTTTTTGACTAACATTATGTTATATTTTGTGATTAAAGAGCTGCCAATATGTGTCACATGATTGTATGTGAACTTGCTATTCTCTTAATTTTCGGATATTTATCACAATTGTTTGAAATATATATATTTATTATACAATAAAATATGTTCATGGTTTATGGTAGGCCGTAAGCTGCTTCACTGCATCATATAGGCCTATGCATTTACAAACATGAAGATAGATCATTAAAATGTGATCTTTAGAATGATATGTCCTTAATAGCTAGAAATTCAGATTTGAAAAAAAGAAATATATTCCAAATTTGACCTCGGAAACATCATTTGGGTTCAGCAGCTTTTCAGGGTTCAAATAGATTAAACAAGTGTTGGCATGGTCTTCATTTAGGAATTTTATTTACAGCAGCTAGATTTATCATTTCGCATATCCAAAATATGTTTGTTTTACCTGTCCTGGAGCATACTGCCTGTCCAAAATGACAGGTGGATGAGTGGCTAGCTGGATGGTCAAGTCATAAATCTTTTATTATATGAGACTTTCCCCCCTGGTGACGATCTGTATGCCTTCCTCGAGGCATTAATTTAGATATCGTTTTTCATGTATCTCTAAACGTAATGATAAGTATATAAAGTATACATTTTCAGAAAGAAATGACGCAGGGATTCCAACTAGCATAACAGATTCCTGCAAAAATGGGGTTTTTTTTGAGAAAATCACAAAATTCAATTTTACTGTACTGTCTCAAGGAAGGCATATAAACTATGTAGTATACATGTCTTTCCCCCGATTGTTGTACTTGCTTACCCTATTACAAATCATAATGAGAATGCCTGATGAACTTGTCATTCAATAAATGTTGTCATTAATAATGCAAATAAATTGATCCAAAATTTTGACCCTTAACATTAGTTATTATGATCATGCAAGGAAGAATACCCAAGCATGCACTAGAATCCACAACATACTCATCTATCAGGTCACAGTTCTTTAACCCGATACATTAGTACATTCATTGAATGACGTTGAAAATTTGGGTACAAAAGCTCATACTCTGCATATTGAGGTCAAATTTTGCTCTATGATTATTTCATTGAGTTATTGAATTATGCAATTGGGATGAGGCCATAGTGATGGTGATCAGTCTGAACGAATAATTTATATGCCAACCATGAAATGAAGCTAAATATGAACCAGTTCAATTACCATCTTCAGTACATGTGCCGCCATTGGCAATCATGTTGTTTTATTGCTTTGTTTGGCTCTCTTTAAAGGAAGATTGCTCATTGGTCTTCTAGCTTTAACCACTACTATCTCTGGGTTTAGATTTGGAAAGAATTGTTTTACCTAATAAACATTCAAGTTTGGATAACGGACTAACAAATTAAGTCTGAGTAACAAACTAACAATTAAAGTTTGGGTAACATTCAAGTTTGGGTAACAAACTAACAATTCAAATTTGGGTAACATTCGAGTCTGGGTAACAAAACTAACAATTCCAATTTGGATAACATTCAAGTTTGGGTAACAAACTAACAATTCAAGTTTGGGTGGCATTCAAGTTTGAGTAACAAAACTAACAATTCAAAATTGGGTAACATTCAAGTTTGGGTAAAAAACAACCAATTCAAGTTTGGTTGCATTCAAGTTTGGGTAACAAAACTAACAATGAATTTAAATGATTTTGAACAGAAAGTCTTAAAATAACTCTGAAGTTGACATATATCAGCAGCTCTTGATCTTATAGTCATGATAGTAACCTATCATATGTACATAATCATAATTGTTAACCATTTTTGTTTTCAGAGGGTGCGGTTTACAGGTACCCTTTACTGATGTGTATATTGCCTGCCTGTTGCAGCTATTGCATGAGAATGCAAAGAATTATGATTTTATGAATACACCAAGCACGGAAAAGGAATGATGTTGATTTAGGTTCATAACATTGGGGTGGGTGGCAGAGCATGGGGGGGGGGAGGGAGGAGAAGTTGGTTTAGGTTTATCTCTACACCCCCTATGGAAGACATGACCTTAACCATCTTCCATACAGGGAGTGTAGTTTTCAAATGGAGTTTACCCATTCAGGTAATCTCATTTGAAATCACACTCCCTGTGTGGAAGATTAATGTCATGTCTTCCATAGGGAGTGCATGGATTTCAACTGGAATAGCCCTTTTCCAAAGGGTTTCCTGATTATTTACAGCCAGTTCTAGCCTTCTCCTGAACTGCATGACATTTAGGATGTGCACAAAAGTAATCAGTAAAATCTGGCAGAATTGCCAACATACAAACTGCGCTTTTCCAATCAATTCACATGTATTTCTAAGAATCATTTTTGATTAAACTTTAATAGTATCAACCTCCCCCATCCAGGGAGTCCATGCAAACTGTGATATAATATATTACAACTTCATTCCTTTTACCAATTATGGTGTATTTGAGTCTTTTATATATCCCCATCAATGTTTTTTCTTCTTTTGACATAGCCATCAGTAAGTCCAGACCCCTGAATGAGTACATGTATATTAACTTTTTTTAACATTGATGAATGCCGTATATTGACATGTATATAATGCTTGTGTTATTATAAGTCAGTCAGAGTCTTTAAGTGTAGAAAACCTGTTGCATTTTTGTGTTATCACTCTGTGTAGATGTGTGTTTCCTTGTTTTTTCTGTTTGTCTGTTTAATGTGTGCTGATCATGGATTCTTTTTTACACTTACAATAGGTTGGATTATTGGACTATTTTTTACACCTACAATTTTTACACACCTACTGCGCTTTTAAAAAAAAATAGGCTAGGCCAATTTTATTCTTGCATAATTGCACTGATAAATTGTGCACAGACCCACAGACGCATACCCCAAATCCCATTGTGCAACCATACCCCTGTATACAAAGACACCCCCCCACACACACCTCTCTTTGTAAATACCTGTAAACAAGGACCTGCAAACAATCTGACCAAGGACACACACCATGAGACGGTTGCAGGTATGCGAGCTATCTTCAGTAGATAGCAACTTTCTGATTATGAGCTATCCGAGTGCACAAACGTGCAGGTCCGCGTTTGTGATGTGTGTATCCTAATGTAGACCCATGTTTGCAGGTAATTACAAATGCACACCTACAAACAAAACATGCACATACAAGAATATATGCAAGGCATACACAAAACAGGCAAACACAGATGTTAACCGCCATTGATGAGCAGTCCTTAGTTTTTTCCTTTTTTAAATGTTAATGAAATAAAATCATTTTGGCTTGAAATTTACTCTCTTCTTTGCTTAACACACGCCAAAATTTTGTAATATACGCAAGCATGCAACATTATTTCTACACTTTTGTCTCATAATCGTTAATGAGTATCATTCATTTATTAACCAGTAACATCAGATGTCATTGTGATCATGCAGTTTCATCCAGGGAATTTCATGCCTGTTATATATTAGAAACATATTTTTTATAATCTAATCATTTCAAAAAAGTCATGTAAAAGAGAAATAAGAGTCAGAGAAGGATGTAGGGGTGTGTGTGCATTTTGTCCGGACCTGCAAATAAGGGAACATACTCAGAAAAAAAGAATAAAGGATGTTTGTGCAAACACAAAAATTTAAAAAATGTTATAAATGTGTTTTTTACGTTTTGGTTTTGGTCAAAATGTTTCAATAACATTCAAATATTCGGCTATATAAAGATCATGAAAACATTTTTAAAACATGTCAAATGAAAAAACACTACAGGAACATTTTATAAAATGTTAAAATTTTATTCCAAAAAATGTTTTGGCAAACATTTTTGCAAACTATTTTGTCAATGCTTAATAACATCACGTTAGGCTATTTTGCATCAAGTTTTCAAAACTGTTTTCTAAATGTTATTAAAACGTTTATAGCATTAATACAACCTAACATTTAAACATTTTTCGTAAAACATTTTATGTTTGCTGGGTTCATATGTCTGGGGTATATGTGTTTGTGAGATATAGAGATACAGAGACAGGAGAAGGAGTGGGAGACTAATGGGCTATTCCAGTTACAATTCATACACCTCCTGTGGAAGACATGATCTTAACCTCCCACAGATTTCAAATGGAACCACCCATTCAGGTAACCCTATTTGTAATTCGCAATCCCTGTGTGGAAGATTAAGGCCATGTCTTCCATAAAGGGTGTATGGATTTCAACTGGAATATACCAATTTATTGTTGCTGCATTTAGAGCATTGGCAAAACTTACAAAACTGATGACTACTAGACTTATTTACTAATATGGAATGGATTGATTTCACCCCAAACTCACTTTTGGATTTGCTTCTATTTTTACTCTTGGAATCACAAGTGAATGGTTCTTTACCAATGAAGTTATTAAACCGTCTTCATGTTTCTTTCATTGACACTAATTCTGGTTTCATTCTCTTTTGATGATCTAATCAACCATTTTCCTCAACTTGCTACTTTCTCGACATCTGTTTTGAAGTATTTCTCACTTCACTTTTACAGGAAATCGCCCAAAAGCAGCGTAGAGGAGACCGATCTGGTGACGTCACAACTCCCAGCCCAAGAGATACACCTTCTGACAAACGCGCACGTAGCTTGAGCGCCCAAAGACGACACATGCGCACACCGACCAGTGGCTTCAGCGAAAGCGGTGAAGACGACAGTCAGCGCAGTCATAGTAGTTCTGGCATTCCGATGCCGATGCGAAGCAGGAGTACCAATGGCCGTCATAGCTTCCACGGTAGCCATAAGACACCCTTGCAAGGCAAGGAAATGGGCCCTTGGAGTGCCACTGAGGACACAAGCCTCAAAAGTAACGGTGACAGTAAGTCTAAACATCATTGATGAAGATAGCCACAGTTCAATTGATGAGTGCCTGGCCGGCTGCCTAACCTATAAATGGTGGTGGTGGTGGTAAACAATTAACACACTAGAAACTTTGGAAGCTAGGATGGTGGTGATGGTGACACAAACGTTTAATACAGTTCACATGCCGACTGAACATGAAATGGGCATAATTTACCAAAATTTAACAAAAAAAAGTGATAAATTCCTCCCAAAATAATAAGTGGCTTTTAGCAGAATGGAGGAATCCAATACTTTCTGAATCCTAACTTTTGAGGTCGTCCATGTGCTGTACAATTTTTTCAGGTCAAAGTTCAAATCTTGCAACAAATTTTGAATAAAATTTGGGGACAATTGTGAAATACCATGGACACATTATAAACAAAGCAATTGTCTGTCATTTTGTAACAGAAACACAATGTACTAAGCACATTATCAAAGCAAAGATCCAGGATAAAGTGTGTCCATGGTGTTTTGCAATTATGCCAAAAATTGAATTCCAAAATATGCATCAGTTGAAAGGATATTCAGAGCTTTTGAAGTCTAGGAAATCAGATCAAATTGAGATTGAATCACGTATTGGGCTCTTGTTACTTTTTGAACCTTAGATGTCTACTAGAACATTCATTTTGTGATAAACAAACACTTGAAATTTATGGCATAGATGAGGTGTGTCAGAGTTCCTGTTAGTCCTCATTGATTTGATTGAGTTTTGTGAGCCTTTTGCTTTAGCAGGAATGGACTGAATTGGGATAAAACATGAAGCCAAAAAATAAACATTGCGCATATACGGTAGTGCATAAAGACCCAAAGCACTGTTAAATTTCAACTTTTGTAGCTCAAGAACTCTGAATATCACTTTAATTGGGATGTAAGCCACAATTCAATAATTTGCTGTTTGAGAATTTTGTTTGTAGTTTATATATAACTTTGTTCTTCTTTTCTCATTAGTTTAGTAATTGTTTTCATTAACCTACAATGGTAGACAACATTTACTAGAACTATTTATAGCACAGATAATATGCAATTTAATTCTCTTCACGCGGGTGTCGACTGCAGACAACATGTTTCAAAATTTTTCAAAAATTCAAAAACTTCAGTAATGTAAATTTTCATGACCATATTTGGAATAAGAATGAAAAATGCATTAAAATGAGTACCAACAAGCCTAGTTTTGGTCCAGTAGTTCTTCAGATAGCTCTTGATATTTTGAGAAAATATTTCAAAACATCAACTTTTTTCGTTGAAGCGCAGGGCTAGCACGCAGAGCATTAAGTGTGCACTGGAGGTAAAGGCCCCTTTACCCAAGGTGCATGCATCTGAATGTGGGAGTCATGTCAAGGAAAGCACAGCACCAAATGCAATATTGAGGTCAAAGCAAGTAGAGGACAAACCACAGAATGAAGGTGATGCGGGAGGTGATGGAGTAAGGTGTTTCACATTAAACCGGAGAATGCATTTCCTGGTGCTGCACGCTCATTTATTTTTTTGCAACCATAATGGGCTGCAATATGCTAACCCTAACCCAAACCCACTACCTAACCCAAACCCTAACCCTAAACCCTAACCATCAGGATTAATGGTAATTGCAGCCCATTGGGGTTGCAAAAAGAAAAGAAATTTGCTGGTATTGCACCTGCTTGTCTGCCATTGTATGTTTCATTTCAAGCATGGATTTGTTTTACTTTTATTTTCAAAATTGCAGGCATGAGCATATTCTTGCTTTTAATACATATATCATATTTTTTTGTTAAAAAAAATTAACAGGCTTTTGTTTAAAAAAAATGTAGCTCAAATTTAGGTTCATTCAGGCTCATATTCACTTGGTCGGACATCCGGGAACATTGTCCCCTTCGGTTTTACAAGGCTATTTCCCCTTTGTGACGTCAGCCCGACCAAGAGAATTAATTAGCCATAAGCCAAATTATCTTAACAATTTCAGTTGCTTTGATGTTGAGTTCATTCTCATGCCTGCAATGTGCCTTTTTTGTATGTGCATTTTTCATGCAGTAGTGGAATAAAGTATACATTTTACTATGCACAAAAAAGGAGCCAAAAGTAGATTTTTATGCCTTTGATATACATATGTGACCTGTTCCCTTAGATCAGGAACATGCCACATAAAAACAAATGAAAATAAAATATGTTCTGATATGGTACAACTTGTCAAGGGTTTGTTGGACTTGTAGTTCTAAGAAATCAACCAATAAATTTCTTCACTTACACACTGAATGGGCTATTCCAGTTTAAATATGTACACCATCTATTTAAGACATTACCTATGATCTTTCATACAGGGAGTGTCAATTTCAAATGAGGCTACTTGAATGGGCAACTCCAATTAAAATCTACACCCCCTGTGTGAGAGATTAAGGTCATATCTTCTATTAGGGGTGTATGGATTTCACATCCAAATCCAAATACATAAAAAACTTAATTTCAAAAAATTGAACAATTTTTCAATTGGTTTATATTTTACTGGCCCGTAGCCAGGATTTATTTTGGGAGTTGTGGAGAGCAAAAAAAGCGAATTGTGAATTTCTTCAAAAAAGGACAGATTTCAATATTTTTACCACAAAAAAAAACCCAGAACTTTGGTGAATTTTTCCTTCCAGAAAGGGCAGATTTTCAATTTTTTTTAAACGATTTTTAAGGATGCACCCTCGGCTACGGCTCGGGTATTTTTACATGCCTGTATCTATTTGTGGGAATGGTTGCATAATAAGTTAAGGAGAGATGTCCGCAGGCATGCAATTTAGAGACGGTTGAAAATCAGCAGTGGTTGTGAATGGTCTACTATTGCACAAAATCTACAGATATTTTGCATAAAAGTACAACTTTCAATAATTATGACAC
Organism: Amphiura filiformis; assembly: GCF_039555335.1. Lineage (NCBI taxonomy): Eukaryota > Metazoa > Echinodermata > Ophiuroidea > Amphilepidida > Amphiuridae > Amphiura > Amphiura filiformis. The sequence continues at coordinate 42,538,094 of NC_092628.1, forward strand.
TGTGCAAAATTGTATTATAGAGAAACCGCTATCGTTATGTAATCATTAATGTTACCAATCATATAACTTCATAAAACGCCGCTCAATCATGCAACAGTTAACCATCATATTATGATGAATATGTTTTGATTTTCAGGTAGTACAGGTACATCTGATCGTATCAGACGCCATCGGCGTAGTCATAGTGATCATAGACGATTATTATCACGAGTAGATTGCAAGGAGGATGCCAGTCTAAGGAGCAAAAGTACGGGGGCATCCATAGATGTTTCTTGGGCTGGATCTTGGGCTTCATCTGCTTTGTCAGACTCAGACGATATTGGATGGGAAGAGGTATGTGAGATGAGACAATGCTTTGTTTGTTGGTTGGTATCTAAAAATCTAGAAAACTAAACATGTCTTTTCCATTATAGATAAACTAGCAGAGATAATAGTTTATGTGATAGTTTGTAAACAAAGACACAAGACTGATCTATCCATTATGCTGCATGGAACAGCATACCTTAACCACCTCACTTTTCATAGCATTTGTGCCCTTTGTCTGATTTGGTGCAAGTCATCCCCTCAGCATTTTGCACCTCGGAGAAGGCTTGATATTAATGCCCCCTCCCCCATATTAAAAATCTTCTGGAGCCTCTGCCTTGACATAAGTTATAAACTTGACTGAGGTATTGTGTGCAGAAGCCATATAGCTCCATGTGGGCTTTTATCTCTTGGATTTGTCAGTTTTCACAGTGACATGTTCATTGGTTCATGTGGATATAATACACAATGTCCATTTCATAAAGACTTTTAAAACAACACATCATTATTAAGCTATGATGCATCTCAAGTTATGATTGTTGCATTTCACAAAGGTGGTTTACCATTGATCACAAATATAAGCATAACAGGGATTCCTGATAACAGAAACTTCATGTCATAATGTGTAAAGAATAGCCCTGCAATGGGCTTGTTAAAGGGGAAAATCATCCAGAAGCAAATACTGAGGGATGTATGCAGGCTAGGATGCAACTTATCCTCATGACAAAATGGTACATATTTGGAACATGTCAGAGATATTGTTTTGCTTTGCTCAAAATCAATTGTAAAAACATGCTGTAAGTATAAACAAAAGTCAATTTGGAAAGGGGAAGTTTCTTGTTTACTTGCATAACGACAAAAACATTTACCCCAAATATGTCTACATTTTAAAATTTCCTGTACCCCATTGGATTATGTTTATATGCCTGCATATCACCTGTGTTATATAAAACATGTCTTGGCTATCAAGAAGATATCATGCTGCTGGAAAGGAAGACATGGCTTATAGATACATGTCTGGGTAAAACAGAATGCTATAAATAAAATCAATAAACACAGAAAAGTATTGGAGCATCTAGACATTACTTGGATGCATCCAGCTATTTACAATTATTATGATTGGTTATTTCAGAAACAAAACAGGTTTGCTTTCAATGTAGGCCTCCTAATGCATTTTCATACATTCGTCAAAAATGGCAGGCTAAATTCTGGAAAACTGTATCGTGAACATTAAAGATAATTTTTTGCTAAAACATTGAAGATGATTTTGGTGTTTAAAAACCAAAACACAGAGATGCCCAAATTTTTTTTTGGGGGGGGGGGTGCTGATTTTGAAAAAAGTGGACTTTTTTTTTTCCAAGGGGGGTGCGATTTTGTGTAAAGTGGACTTTCTTCTAAAAAATTGGACCTTTTTTGACCAAAAAAGCGTAAAAACCTGATTTTACAATTTTGGGACTTTTTGAATACTTTTGCACATTTGGGGAGGTGCGGCCGCACCCCCCTGCGTACGGGCCTAGAGATGCCAGTTTCCAGAATTTAGTAGGTTTTCTGAATTTTTATAAATTCCCAAAAAATTTCAGATTTTTTTAATTATTAAAAAAAATAATCTTTTTATTTGTGATTTTTTTACTACAATCAAGTACTACAATCATTTGTGGTTGATTTTTTAAAAAATTGGGGGGAAAATTACAATTTTGTATCTAAAAGGGACCCCAGGCCATCTGGGCCGGCCATGAGGCACTGCCCTCCGGACGCACGCTCACTATGGCTTAATTATTCTAATTTCAATAATGTACCTATAAGTTGTAACATATTTTATTGTTGCAATGTCCTTATACCGCCTGTTGTGTTGAGTTATCAATTTGATGTTAATTGAATATTTCTATACAGTCAACTGTATCTCTTAGTCACAGATGTCACAATTAGACTAAAAAATTAATTGTTTGCTTGTCCTTCCAAGACAAAAATGTGGAGGGTCAGTAGGTTGGTCCTTTTTTCATTAGCTCTTTGTCCATTTTGAAAAGGTTAGCATTGAGAAATGCTTGAACATTTTTACAGTAAAATATTGTGTGTTTTTTGAGTGAATTTAAATGGAAATACTTCTTGTTTATAATCATATATGCATTTAATAAAGAAATTTTGGTACACTCACCAGAGCGCTTTCAGTGGGTCTTCAGCGTATGTTATTGCTCTGAAGATTGTTGTTGCTAGTGATGTAGTACTAGGACACCTCCGATGACGTCACAGATGTTGATGAGGTCAAACTTGAAGATGTTGTGCCGCCCCCCCTTGGTTCCGGGGGGTCAGGAGGTTGTCCCAGACAGGGTCGATGTCTAACCCTTTGTCACGGTTCAGTGTGGGTCTTTTAGATCTAATATGGATTGCTTCCAATTATTCTAATTTCAATAATGTACCTATAAGTTGTAACATATTTTATTGTTGCAATGTCCTTATACCGCCTGTTGTGTTGAGCTAGGCCTTTTTTTCCAAATTGATATTACTCTACTTGCCATCAGTAATATAAGTCCTATACAGATGGATTAAGAACAAATATCTACATATTGGACCAGTTAAATTATGCTTATTTTATGTATTCATTGTTTTCCATTTTTGCACTTTCAGTTTGATAAAGCAGCCCTTGAAGCCAATCTGAGCCAGGTATCCAGAGATTACAGAGAATTGAAGAAGACCTATGAACATCTACTGTCACTGATTGATGCAGCAGTCAATGGACAAACATCAAAGACCACCAAAGACCAGGTCAGCCTCATGCAAAAAGATAATATAACTTATATAAACAGACATGTGACACAGATTTGTTGCAGAAAGACCACATTCACCACATTTTCCAATAAAATGTACAGATTTGATAAAGTCTGTATAAAAGAAAGTGAGGCAGTCAAAATGTTGTGTATAACAGTTATGCAAACATTTACATTAGTCACCGGTGTGTCCAGGATCTTTTCCTGCGGGGGCTCAGAGGGCCTTTCAGAGTTATGCGAGGGCTTAATGGCAAATATCGTCAAAAAAACGGCTGATTTTACATGATTTTTAACAAAGTGCGGGGCTTCAGCACCCAAAGCCCACCCCTGGACACGCCACTGTTAGTTTTCATATTTTGTCCATTTACACATTTCACACTGTTTGACACTTTCAGTTATACCGACCGGCAACAAGGAAGATAAAATAATAAAACTATTTTGACCAGTTCAAATAAAACCCTATTGTTGTACAGAATGGTTTTTTTAAATATTATGTAAAACACCATAATTTTTCAAATTAGAAGCAAAGAGTTTTTAGAATGGAACCAAGAACCAAAGAAGATTCAGTTCCTAAACCTTACCAGGAAAAAACATGGTATTCATTCCATGCGATGTTGAATGCAGGTGAATAATCATGTATGACCTGTACTATTTTTTCTTACATTGACCTTTCTCAGAGTGCCGATACAGCTACTCAGAATGGGCAAGCTGTTATAGATTTTGATAAATTCAACAAAATGAGCTCCCAAAAGGACAGCTTTCAGATGGCTATCAGTCAAATCAAAACACTTCAAAAACAGGTAGGTTTCCACCAGGCTGAAATTGGGCTATTCTAATTGAAATCCATACACCCCCTATGGAAGACATGAACTTAATCTTCCACACAGGGAGTGTGAATTTCAAATGAGGTTACCTTAATGGGTAACTACATTTGAAGCCTACACCTCCTGTGTGAAAGATTAAGGACAAGTTTTCCATCGAGGGTGTGTGGATTTCAACTGAAACAGTCCATTGCTATCTTGAAGGAAAGAACATAATATTAACAAAATAATATATAGATATACTTAAAGAAAAAGTTAAATGTAAAATGCTGTCTTATTTATTGTGAATAAAGATGATTAGTGCCATATACTGAAAATATTATTAGTGCTATCTACTGAAGATAGTAAGTGTGCTAGGTGCTAGAGATTGCGACTAATAATGCTATCTACTTAAGACAACACTTCTACTATCTACTGAAGATAGCATTGCTGCTATAAAGAATAATAATGTTAACTACGGAATAGGATTAATGCTATCCAAATATATACTGAAAATGTTATTAGTGCTATCTACTGAAGATAGTAAGTGTATCTACTTAAGGTGGCTGTGTACTCTCAGACATGCATGTAGTAAAAGTGCAATAACTTTGTAATTATTCGCAAGAAAACATATAAAAGTATACATTTTTATGAAGGCAAGACATCAATAAATCTTAATATAAATACAGATTTGGGGTAAAAACAACAATTTTGAAGAAAATCACAAAAAGTGAGTTTTTGGCAATATTTGTTAGGTACATCATAACAAAAAACACTCTTTCCAAAATATTTTATTTTGTTTTAGCTCAATCTTGAGGCTCCATTCCAAAAACGGTTTTTTATTTTTTTGATATTGGCCTTATTTTTTGAGATATTGACCATATAAGGCATCAAAATGAACTTTTTAAAATTCAAAACGCCTATTTGCACAAAATGATGCCCCAAATCGGAAATAGACCAAAATATAAAAAAATGAGAAAACCGTTTCTTGAGTCGATCATGCTTTTTACGATGATCATATTTGCTTACCTATAGATGCTGTATTTATTGAGTTATCGTACTACCTAAATCGTCATTTTACCGAGAAAATGAACATTGAAATAATGGCCGTTGAAGTTTAAAGTGGTCACATTTTGCACTTTCATCGAATCTCACAGGAGAATGGGACAGTTTTCGTCTTTGAAACTTATATTACGTGAACATCGGGTAAATCCACAGCCCCTTGAGAAGTTTGAGCGAAATCCATTCATAACTTGATATTTAAATCGGGGAAAGAACTTGAAAAAACCCACATTTTATCAGCTAAAACGGAGCCATTTGACCACTAGGCTTTTGTGAAATCGGTGCTTCCGTGGTGGTTCCATAAGATGCGCCACGCATGCAGAAAAAGCGTCACGTATCGTCAGCGTATTTGTCTTGAAGTTAACAAATTGCGCGATCGCATAGCGCGATGAGTTGTTCTGCAGCGTGTACCTTGCTGGTACAACAAAGATTTTCTTTCCTTTTCAATTTCAAACACGAGTGGAATAGTGAAATAAAATCATTAAAATATTGCAGTTGGAGTTTACAAATCTGGATTTTCATTCCTTGTATTTATAAAAAACATAACAAGGTACAAACATATCATAAAAACTCAATTTTGAGAAGGAAACAATGGCTAGAGTACACAGCCGCGTTAAGACAACACTTCTACTATCTACTGAAGATAGCATTGCTGCTATAAAGAATAATAATGCTATCTACTGAATAGGATTAATGCTATCCAAATATATACTGAAAATATTATCAGTGCTATCTACTGAAGATAGTAAGTGTGCTAGGTGCTACAGATTGTGACTAATAATGCTATCTACTTAAGACAACACTTCTACTATCTACTGAAGATAGCATTGCTGCTATAAAGAATAATAATGCTATCTACTGAATAGGATTAATGCTATCTAAATATATACTGAAAATATTATCAGTGCTATCTACTGAAGATAGTAAGTGTGCTAGGTGCTAGAGATTGTGACTAATAATGCTATCTACTTAAGACAACACTTCTACTATCTACTGAAGATAGCATTGCTGCTATAAAGAATAATAATGCTATCTTCTGTATAGGATTAATGCTATCTAAATTCATTGAAGATGAACACAGTACTTTAATGAAATTAATGCTTACACCATATTGTATGAAGACAGTGTCAGTCTACTGAAGACAACAATAGGTTATTTATTAATGTGGTATTAATGCTATCTACTGAAGATAAATGAGTGTTATCTCCTGTAGATAGCATTGTTTGTTCTATCTATAAGCAGAGATATATGCTATCTTCGGAAGATGAACAAGTACTGTACTTTTCTTCAGTATCTTTTTAATTGCAGTGTATACTATGCAAAATCAAAAACAAATTTTTGCGCTCTTTTACACCATCTTACACATGGTGCAAGTCTGTATTTTACTTGTTTCCCCACTTCAAGTTGGTGTACCTTGCTCTCTTTCTTTCCAGTTGTTCCGTTCATATTCAAGGTATCATCTTGTATCAATTATTAATCCTTTCTGTGTTTTGTGTCCTTGTCGATTGGATTCACCATTACCCACTTTTTACCATCTTACACAGTTAAGGGACCTTCAAGAAAACAACAGTAAACTCAAGCTAGAACTCCACGTTGCCAGAGAACAAAATGAATTATTAGAATTCAGAACATTGGAGCTGGAAGAAGATGATGACAGCAAACCCAAACCAGCACCTAAGATTATGGAAACAGAATTACAGGTGAGCAAATGGAGATAGTATTAGAAAAACAATTAAAGCCATATTGTAACATTTACTGATGAGGACGCTCAAAATTGTCAAAATTCTGAGTTTTATTATTATGATTGTACATTAATGAACTAACATACACTGGAAAAATCATACCTTTAGGGCTGTATTTGTGACAAAATCCTGTTGAAGAAAACCTATGAACATCTACTGTCACTGATTGATGCAGCTGTCCTGTTGTTTTATTCACACAATCGAAATATTAGTTGAACACATAAATAATGTATCCGCGGATACACGAAGTGCCGGAACCGGGACAAATACATCCCAACATACTCTCATAAATCCATAGAAGTGTGCACAAAGCACATTTAATGGCAAAAAGGTAGTGTACTACCCATCTGAATTTACCATTCAGTATCAACCCATGAAATTACCAATCCTACCTATTAGGAATATACACATGGCAGCTATGAGTACTCTTGGTAGATATGCTGCCTTGCCTTGCAGTCACATGATACAGTGTTCTATTTTAAATCTTGTGTATCTATAAACTTGTGACATTTCTAGCCCATGTAATACACAGTTTCTACTACACACTATTATTTCCACCTCCTTGAAAACCAATTTGAACGATCTGAAAAGTATCAGTTATCAGTTAGGATGGCACAGCCAGGGAGTTAGGATTGAAATTGCAGCTACTTGTTAACCTACTATACTGTAAGACATCATGAACACAAATCTCAGACAGCTTGTAATATTGAAAAGTGCAGCTGTATTGGTTATTACAGAAATTGTGTCACTCCTTGCAATGGTGTTTCTGTGTTCTAGTTTCATATAAATTAGGTCTATGTGCATGCAACAGCATTGTTTTTCCATCTTTGTGGCATAGTTGTTAAACTACTCATAGAGAAACAAGTAAGCTGTTTATGTTATGCTTTATTTTATTTTGGGTAATGATTCTTATCAAAACAATGTCTTAAGCACAGTATGTGTTACATTTTTTTGTATAAGCTTGGATTTCTGATAAAATCATTTGTGATAAAAATTCTGTTTATCATTATAATTTCTTAAAGAATGTAAGCACACATACAAGTAGAGTTTGAGTGTACAAATTGTGACATTGAATTGTTTAATGCAAGCAAAAAAGCAAAAATTGTGATTGAATAATTTGACAAATTATTTTATTTGCTGTTGCTTGGTACTCAATGACTTATAAGTATAAGTTTCTTATCTTTTTTTTCAGTGTATTTTCTATTTTTCATGTTAATTTTCTTTATTGGGTTTATGTGTCTTACAGGAAGCTCAGTATAATGAACTCAAAGAAAAAATGGCTGATTTGAAAGATTCAAAAGCAGGAATGTTATTAACCCAAAATGAGATTGAATTACTTCTACAAGCCGTATTAGTATTGGATTCAGCTAGGGAGGTAAGTATTCAACAGGCTATTCAAGTCAAAATCCACACTACCCCTAGGAAGATTTTGGAAATATCTGCCACAAGGGGGAGTATGAATTTTAGATGGAATTAGCACATTAGGCAGCTCCATTTGATTTTCTTACACCCTCTGAGAAAGATTCAACCTGGATCCTCCCTTGAGGGAGAGTGAGTTTCAAATGGAGCTGCTGAGGTGTTAATTCTATTTGAAATTCATACTCCATCTGTGGAAGATATTTTCAAAATCTTCCACAGGGGTAGTGTGGATTTTAAATAGAATAGCCCAATCTTTACAGGTTTAGCCAGGACTTTCACATGAGGTACAAAGCACTGCAGATCCCTTTTTATGGTTCCTTTGTTTTGCCCTTCCCTGCATAACTCTATGAAAAGACATGAAGCTATAATGCTGAAAATAATTGTAAATTTATGTGGCTGAGGACTGTAAGTTATTATATGATATTGTTGGAGCAAAAAGTTAAAGCCTTAATAAGCGATTTGCTCCAGAGTGCGCCCCTAATTTTTCTTGAATTTCTACTTTTTGCATGATTATAATGCCCAATGATGTACTAAAATATGATGGAAAAGATAAAGCCTGAAGTGCTTTAATGACAGCAAAATTTAAGTTTTTATATTAAATCTGGAGATCTCCGGTTTTATTCCCAGTACACCGATTGAATGATGGCTAGCATGTCTCGTGGGTGTGAACTCATGTGTACATGGATCATTGAATCAATGATATATAATCTGTGTGCATATCGCTATTTGTCTTATGTCTTATATGTACATCCAAGCTGCATGAAGTTCCACTGAATACATGTAATACGACCGGCGAGCTAACAAATTGTAAGCGCTAGGATAAAATATCAATTTCCATCATTTTACCTCATTTGGGCTCGAAATTGAAAAGGGACAATGTGATCAGTGAAAACTAATATTTAAATAAGAATCTATTCTTTATGCAAATCACTTATTATTACATTAACTTTCAGGGAAAAAATGTATCATGGATAGGGATTTGACTATTATACATTGAGTTTGTCTTTACCATTGATCTTTTAGCTGCAAAATCTGTTGCCATAATCAGTTTTAATAAAATTTCAATGCCAATTTATTTCAGTTGCTATAAATGATTTGACATTTTGAAGATTGCAGATATCAATTCTATCCAAAATAATGGACCTAAAGAGGTTTTACCTTTGCTAAACCAAACTTTGCTTTTCTTTTCAAAAATCTTTCAAAGGAAGCTTAACATTATTTGTCTGATCAAAGCAAAAATGATACAGATTTGGTCTCAATGAGTAATCACATTTCATTGCACAAGAACATTAATCAACAATATATAGTAATTCTAACATTTTAATATTTACTTAATAATTTTAATATTTATTTTTCAGAAAATCCACAAAATGGAGATCCGTGAGGCAGGCCTCAGGAACCAGATCCAACTGGTTGAGAGTGAACGTGAAAAAGTATCCATCGAGAAACGGAAACTTGGTATGCAGTTAGCTGTGCAATCCTCTGGTATACAGGTAAATAATCTTTATTGGTCTGCATTATGTGACTGAACATAAGTCAATGAGGCTGATAACTTTATTATTGATCAATTCATTAATACCATAAAAAAGTTTTGGTACCTATACTGTAAACCAAAACTAGGTTTTTGTCAAAATAAAAAGGGAAAATGTAAGGCTATTTAAGGAACTTCAAATGCACATTATGGAAATGCATATTTTGCTGCATCTTGAAAAAAAAACTTAGGCCTACATTATCATTATACCTTACGAATGAGAATCAACCCATCTTTAGTTTGGGTATCAAGATGTTCAAAGTAATTTTGTAAATAAATTTGTAATATTGCTTTGTCATTTGGCCACTGTAACAAGTGCTTCATACACTGCTAATGCCAGGCCACAAAAAGCTCTATACCTTGTGAGGGTCACTTGCCACACTTGCAATTTGGTAGCCTAATGGTTTACACTACCCCTGTGGAAGATTTTGAAAATGTCTTTCACAGAGGGAGAATGAATTTCAAATGGAAAGAACACATTAGGCATCTTCATTTGAATTTCATACACCCTCTGAGACAGATTCAACCTGAGGGAATGTGAGCTTCAAATGGCACTGTATTGGGCAGATTTTTGAATGGAATGAATTTTCAAGTGTCACAACCACAATATAATGCTGAAAATTTGTGGCAATCCTGCCAGGGCTCAGGTTGACAGATTATACCATGGCTGAAGTTACTTCCTTTACTCATTTATTCTTATTTTTTGTATTGTCTTATCAAAGAGATCCGATGTGCAATCAGAGCTATGTGCAATCACGGATGAAACTATGCAACTGACTCCAACAAGCCAAGGTGAAGGAGGAGGAGGAAATGACGGCAATGACACTATGCAACTCCTTACTCCAGTTAGTATGTTACTAGATAGACAATCGTCAGATGAAGGAGTCGGTGTGGACAGTAAAGGAAGGAAGAAAGCATGGGAGAAAGAAGATGGTGATAAGAAAGCACTCAGGGACCAAAAAGAGGTAATATCAATTGATTAATTGGTGTATCAGATCAGTAGATAATTGATCAGTCAATCAATCAATCAGTCAATCAATCGATCAATCAATCCATCAGTCAATCAATTGATTAGTCAATCAATCAATCAATCAATCAGGCAATCAATTACTAAAAGTGCAGGTCAGTTTTTTTAAGATTGGCTGTGCTTTCTGGAATTTGTCTCATTGAATAATTTGAGAAAATAATATAATATTATCATTTATATGTCTTATGATGAGATGAATGAGCCGTGTAAAATGTGAGAAATTGATAATTCATATTATATTATAATGTTAATACCCCCTTAGTGCAATATATCAGGGATGCAATTAAGTTAGACCATTTAGAGAAATATCTTTCAGATAATGTATCATTTTCATGATAGAAGTATGGTTAGAGTTTCATGTTAACACTTAATGTGTCACAACAAGTTAACACTCGATGTGTCCAGTATAGCTTTCATTGTCCTACTGTAGATGTTTAAAACATTAGATACATACTGTATTGTGCCTAATAAATGCCTAGGGGGTTGAATTTTTTGAAAAGGGGGTTTAAATATTGGTGCGAATAGTGTATTATCGGTAAATACAACATACACTCTTAGATAGCGAGAACCAATCAGAGCAAATGTTAGAAAAATACGAAACATACATTGATTGTGTATATATGCACAGGCTAGGCGCGCACTCCGTGTACAACATGCAGTGCTTTCGGATGCATTCTTGTGGGTTGATGCATTTATATTTGCTTGGTATTTTCCAACAAGTGTCAATTTTGTTATAAAAATAGCAAAAATTCTGTATTTTTTCTCGTGTATGAAAATAGGTTAATAAATGTGTATCAATGCGATACATATTTATTAAACTATGATTGTATTCAAGAATGTGATTTACTTTAGTGAAATTCTACTATAATTTGGCAATGCACTGGATGAAAGTTTGAGTTAGAATTGGTTTGTTCCATGCAATTAGTGATTGTAACAGCAAAAGTTGATTTTAAGCTTACTCGCATTATATGGCATAGAAATTTCTTCATTTTTGGTCACTTTTTCTTTGACAAAATTATGGGTGCTTATTAGTGTGGGAGCATTTATTAGGAACAATATGGAATATATAATGTTATACTGTTTTTCATCATGTTGCTCCATTAAACACATAAAGTTTCAAAAATGTACTGCATGTTTCCAAATTAAAACTAACTACCAGCCACAGATATTGGGTTATTCCATTTAAAATCCACACTACCCCCGCGGAAGATTTTGGAAATATCTTCCACAGGGGGAGTATGAATTTCAAATGGAATTGACACATTAGGCAGCTCCATTAGAAACTCACCCTCCCTCTGCGGAAGATTCATGTCGAATCTTTCTCAGAGGGTGTATAAAATCAAATGGAGCTGCCAATTCCAATTGAAATTCATACTCCCCCTGTGGAAGATATTTCCAAAATCTTCCACAGGGGTAGTGTGGATTTTAAATGGAATAGCCCATTTTCAACTTACTTGCATCCCTTGTTAAAAAAACTGCTTTATAATTTTGGTCTAAATCTAGTAAAAGTCAGTGCTCCCCCCAATATATATATATTTTTATATTTACCGTGTTGTACAATATTGCAATAATTATTGGTGTTTGGATTTTTTTTCTTTGGTTAAAACCATTGCATGCTTATCTTTCATAGACCAAAAGATACCGATATACCAGACAGCTTGATGTAAGAAGAATGCCTGAAGAGAGCATGATTTAATTAAATGATGCACGCTTGATGCTTTTCTTTGTTGATGTCCAAATTTTCTTTGATGTTTTCATGTTAAAATCTGGAGCCTTTCTTTCTGCTGTTTAAATTCTGGTTGTAGAGGTTGAGTGATAGTCAGTTATACAGCCAAGTAATTTATGTGTGTGCATTTTGTGGTTGCTGGCATTTGCCAACAGTACATTTTCCCCAATTTCTCCAGCATCTGGGGAGAAATTTATAACAATATGTTGTATTAAAATGTGCCAAATTTGGGGAAAAAGCACCTTCAATTTTGTGTGAAATGACTTTTTAAGTAATAGGGAGAGGGCATAGCATGATGATAGCTCTCTATGTACCCCAGTGGAGCATATACAAATTAGAAAAAATAATCAAATGCACTTTCAGAGAAACAAAGATGTCCTATTTTTAAAAATCATAAAATACATAATAAATTGACTTCTTATAACTGACTGATAGAAAATAGCATAGACCCTTTAGATGGTGGCGTTTAATGTTAACCCGACGTCCACAGTGTACTATTTTTAACTGTTATTTCTGAGCATTAGGTACATGTATGTGTGTAGAATGTAGATCCAGGGCTTATAATAACTCCCAATTTCTTAATCAAAATAAAGTACTGTACTGTAACTGTTTAATGGTATAAAAAAGAAAGAACAATTGTCTATGTTTCAAGAAATGCTACTTTTAAAGTTGATTAAGTAATTTTGAGAAGCAAATGACAGAAGGGACTTGCAAAATATATCATCTGTGAAAGATATTCATTCAGAAATTGGGAGTGTTATGTGTGTACTGTACTGTACGGTAGTTTGTATTTTATCAGGGGTGTCCAACTTTTTTTATCATATTATATCATTGTAAGGTTATTAAAATGCAGCTAATAATAATTATTGATCTCATTCACTGAGTTCATTTATAGGCTGATGGGGGGCACCTAATATAAATGACCATAGGGGTATGTTCCCCTGGAAAACCCCCCATTTTTGGACCATGGAGCTCCAAAAGGTCCTTGAATTTTACCCAAACAGAGCGCTGAAAGACCTGTAATTTTGATAATTTTAGCTCTAAAAAAGACCCTTAAAGTGCTCATTCCTCATATATGCTTTTTCCCCAGGCAATGCAACCAGAAAGCCAAGAAAGACCCTTAATTTTGACTGTTCGCAGCTCTGAAAGACCCCTTTTACCAGTACGCTGTACCCACCATCTCCAAATTCATACCCACCAAAGAATTGATGATGCCCCCGGTTCCGAAGCCTATGCATAATTATGTCAAAGATCTGTTATGACTTGTTTAACAGTCGACTAATAATTTGGACCAACTTTTACAAGAATGCAAAAAAAATGTACCATTTTCCCAAACATATTTAGCCTCCCCTTTCTCCATAATTGTTTCTGATGGGCATAAAGCACAATCTTTGTAAGGTTATTGATTTAGGGAAATAGGTATGCAAAAGGCAATATCGAGTAGGATCTTAGGATCGCAGGTGGAAGAGGCCCATCAGAACCTTAGGATATATCTTCAATACAGCATTCCTGGTCATTAATAAAGTTTATTCCTCACTAAGTTACTTTAGTGGATAGTTTTCATCTCTCCATGATCCATTACAAATTAATTTCTTAAGAGCATGATACAAACTTTTTTTGATAGTGATAGATATCCTTTTTTTCACACTTCCATAATGTTTGTTTTCTCCTCGTTTCAGCTGCGGCGTCACAGGCTGCACAGAAATTCCCCACGGCTTGTATGTGGCCTGCGCAGGGCTGGTTGGACGCCTCTGAGAACCCAGTACGAAAATGTACATAGTTGCGCAAAATGTCTTTATTGCACCAAACATTAAAAAAACATTTAGTTTTATATGTTACTAATTCTAATTCTTTTATTAATATTGTTGACAAATGGTTGTGAATGATCATTAAAATGTATAAAAAGAACATATATATAATTCATGGGTGGTTATTAATTTATTGTTTTTGTTAAGTCATTTGATTTCTTAAAAAAAAATCACATCAATTCTGAAATAAATATGTATGTAAAGGTGGGATTTTCAGAAAATTCTTAATTTCTCAGACAAAGTGTAAAAATACTACTATAACTGACATTCACATCCATCATGATATGCTATATGTGTATCACAATGCAGTGTTTAACTTCACTATTGCTACACGTAGTAAGCCTACTACAAAGTATTCATAGCGAGTAGTTTGCCGGGCAGGGTAGTGGGGTATTCCATTCCATCAGTAGTTCTGCATCGCACAGACATAAAATAATATAAGTTTTAGTTACAGGGCAGAGTGGATGTACTTCTAAATAAATGCAGGGATGGGTGCATGGTTGTCATTGACAGATCACAGCTAGTTGTATACATTCTCAGAAATAAAAGGCCTCAACGAACTCATTTTGTCCTCTTTATGGAGAGCTCAAACTAAAAGGTTCTTTAAAAGTTCTTTAACCCTTTGTAGAACCATTTTGGCCTTTAGAGAACCTTTGTGGTTTGTTACAGAACTATTGAAGGGGGCCAGATTTTTGAACCTTTTTTTCTGAGAGTGTAGGCAGAGCACAATAATGACAGCTGCCTCTGCGCATCATGTGACAAATAAGTATAGCATCAACTCCGCACCTGAACTAAAACTTGATGCACATCCATGGATTTTGATCTAAACATGTAAAAACTCAGCCAAGCTCCAAAGTGACATCCTGCATCTAGCAGACTAGTGCATATTGACTGGGCAAGGTTCACTAATTTGAATGATGCGTCTTGGAGAGAACCTTGTTTGCTCATGATGTGTCCAACATTCATATATATGTGACAGGAAAAAATCTAAGATTCTAAGATCAATGTTTTGAGTTTGCATGCCCTTGGAATATGTAGTCATCTAAAATTAGCTTGGCATAACCTCAAACATATGTAGAGACAACCTGATCAATGCTGAGGGACATTATTCAACAAATGCCTACCCAGTCCCCTCCTCACGGTTGTTTGATGTGATCATTTATTAGTTTTTCAAACAAAACATCATGTACAACCAAATTTTAGGATTAAACAGCTAAATGTTATATCATGCTAATGTATACAGATGCTTTTGAGTCATTCTCAACTTTAAATTCTGCTCTTTTACAAAATTAATTATTCACTGTTATAGCATTTTTATAGCTTTTTCGGATATAAAATGTATCTAGTGACAAAATTGGTGGGGCTATTTAGTTACTGGAAATTACTGTTTCAAGCTTTTAATACAGATAATTCATTTTATTGTTTGATGAAATATGTTTATAAAATTTCCCTATTGCTTGTTCACCTATTCCAGCTGTTTTAATTGCAGTATTAATCACCTACCCCTTGCAAATAAAGAAATATGATTTAGGATAAATAGCGCCATCTATAGTTTGCATTTAGTTAATAATGAAGCCAATTCTATATGCATCAAACAACCGTGTCCTATCTCCTCTCCCATTATCATCATGCCATCTCCCCTATATATCCAAACTCTTACACCAACACCACATCAGATAAAATAAAGTACATTCCCCAGGTTACATTCCCTTATAACTGTTCCTGAGAAAGAGCTAGGGTCCCTCACAATGCAAAGAAAAATCAACTTTGCACCCATGAATTTATGGCTAGCTGAAGAGCAGCTCTGATCAAAGAACAGGGTTTCAGTTTATACTTTGTCCAGCCTGTAAAATATATGCACACTTTATAACATTGTGGATTGACATGAAATGGTATACACGCAGTTAGACGAAGCACCTACGCAGAGATGCATGCTGTGTTATTGCATAACTGACCTAGGAAATGGACCAATGCTTGCTCTATATTCTTACAAGTTCAACATTTTACCTGTTTGAGTAGAGCTTTTTGCCTTAATGATTTGCTCAGGCTTAAGCTTCATTTGAAATAATAGTTTGGTTAGGCCACTGCTAACAGATATCAGCATTGCAAAGTAGTTAATCCAAATTATGTATAGATCATGCAATCATTCATTTGTAATGCTCAGTGGCATACCATCAGGGATCGACTGTCCCCTTCCCCTGCCCAACAGAAATTTGGTATTTGGCCCCTGCCCCTCCTTGCATTGGCAGAGCTATTTTTGTGTGACTTTTGCATCTAAAATCTAGATTTCTTTCCTTGTTGGGTCTGGCAACTAAACTGGCTTCCCCCAAAACTGAACTTGCTCCCCCCTACCAAAAAAAAGCCCAGGTATGCCACTAGCATTACTAGCTATTATTACTGAAATCAATCTCCATTTTGCTCAAGTTCAAAACCTGCATTTTTGATGGTGTCCCTGGCTGTGAGTTGACTCAATCAATGCTGCATGAATCCTGTGCATTTTGTAGTCAGGTGAAAAAACAAAATGTGTGCAAATGGTTAGATTGCATTTTAGTATTGGGTTTAAAAGCATCAGGTATATGCATTACAAACTTAACATTTCAGGTAGTGTGTTGGCATTAAAATTAACAGTCTCATTAACAAATAATCATTAACATTTGTACTTGGTTGTGGTAAGTTGTTAAGTGGATGGTGTACGTAGCGCGTAATTAAGTATGCAAATTAGGGTCCTGATTGGTGGCTAATTGAATCAGTCTTTGTTTTCTTTTAAGGTGACAGGTATTCTTTTCTAATCTACCTGAGTCCTTTGTAATATTGAAACACAATAATACCCACCATTGGCAGTTACTTATGGCTTGCCAAATGTAGCAAAATGTTACGATTCAGTCTTTGGCTATGCCACTGTTATATAGCCTCATCTACAAGCACATTGCACTATAAACACCACACAATCCCAGCCATTAAAGAGCAGTAATTAAAATTAAACATAACTATTTTTGTAGTATAGAATTGTAATTAATTAATTGTTTATAGATTAACACTACCATACATTATTTTCCTCCATTTCTAGCTAAACTGAATATATTACTATAAAGATGAGATCGAAGCTTCTATTGTTCTCAAGTGTACCCTGGCCTGAGGTCTTTGGTCGGCCATCATCAAATTGTTAGGAATTTTGATTCCAGATAGATTTACACCAGGGATTTACATTTTTTCATGCAAATCTATTTTATGTGTCAATCATGCGCAGGTGACCGGTATCTAGATTGAAGTTGCTTACTTGATATCAAATCTTTTGAACATATTACAAGGTTTTTTTAGAAAATTATGAAACATGAACTCCATCCATGGCGTTGTCTTTTTAAAGACATTTCTTGTTTAGATCTGCTGCTGCAGGTCTAGCCTGGATCTCTTTGAAGCATGAAGATTCTAACAAACAAACCAAACTTTGATACAAAATTGGACCGATTGAGCTCACATTTATTAGTCGAGCTATGAATTTAAAACTTGCAGCGAGACCAATAAATATTGGGTGTAAAGCATCCAATTTTATCATTATTAATGTTTTGGATCCAATATTTTCACACACTTGGATTTATCAAAACATAATAATAAAAACAAATGTCCCAAAGTCCAAACTTAATTTTAATCAACTTTGGACTTGTAAATTACAAAACAAATAGCATTTCAATCTTCTCTTTATCTATAACATAAATATGTCTTAACTAATAAATAACACTCTTCTTTCTCAGAGTAGTGATAAATTACCTGCACACTGGTGGTGTTTTTGTGAAATAGTGAAGCTTAGTGGTCACGCTTGATGTTTGCATGAAAATACCTAATAGTGGTAGTGTAGTTTGCAGTCACATTTTGCCATTGCATGCACTTTGTGTTACACCCTCTGTACCCACAGAGACTCAACCAACTTCAACACTTGTTATCCCTCAAAGACAGCCAAACCGGGAGCCTCCACAGGAAGGGAGGAAAGCTGAGACTGGAGCTGCTACAACATAAGGTGTGTGCTCAACATTTGGAACTGACTATGCAATGTGTGAGTATCTTAGTATTTTCATTTTGCCAACATTTCAATTATTTAATCCCAGGAGTTTAATAGACCCTGTCGAATACTGTGTCACTCATCCTCGTTTAAATAAAATTCTGTCCACTAAGAGGCTTCGGGGCAGTTGGCATGATAATACAATAAAATTGGTAATAGCTATGAATGATTGTGGAATCGAACTAGAGCTAATCAGCTTGCTAAAGAAATCAGATTGAGTTTGAACCTTTCATGTCCATAAATGAAGTCTTATTATGATATTAAAATTAATTTATCACAATTTTTGGAAATGACCAATATTGGAAACAGTTTTGAACTTAATATATCTAAACTTAAGTTATAGTTTAATACCAGATTATTAGTTATGGTTACAAATTAATTAGTTCTCCACTTACAACCGCAAAAAAAAATAGTAAAAGATTCTTCCTACCAGGGAAGTGCACTGTTCCAAAACCAAAAATATAAATCTCAAATCACTTTGATTGGGTGAAGCTGTGAACTACAAAATACACATGCAAGTAGCCTATAAGAAAACTTATACTGAATTTAGGCAACAGAGGGCAGTCTTTAAATCATAACTTGTAACCAATCAGAAAGCCAGGCTGTGCCCATGATGTCAGAAAACCAATGATGTCATGCAGAACTAATTAATATTGATAAATCTCACATCATGACCTTATCATGCTTATGGGTATTATGAAGCTGTAACCTTGCTGTCATAATAATAGCAACAAATCAACAAGAAGCAATCACTTAGACATTCCAAGAATAACAAAAACTGTAATGGAATGAAGAAAGTTTGGCCTTCCACGTTCTTGGTTTATATTTTACAAAATCAAAATGACAGTTTTACTGTAGTTATCTGTTTGCTTTGCAACACACAAATCATTTATTTATTTAAATAAAGATGTTAATGTACGTAATAACCAGGAGGCTCTAAATAAATAGCCATGATTAAAACCTTGATTATTATTTTTTATATTTATTTTATATTTATTTATTTTATTTATTTTATTTATTTATTTATTTATTTATAATTTATTTTAATATTGATTTTTTATTTATTCACTTCATTTTCATTCACTTCATTTTATTTATTTATGTAGGCTATAATTTATTTTGTTATTTATTTAAATTTATTTATTCATTTATTTATTTATTTGTTTGTTTGTTTGTTTGTTTGTTTGTTTGTTTGTTTGTTTGTTTGTTTGTTTGTTTGTTTGTTTATTTATTTATTCACTCTTTTCATTTCACTCACAATTTATAAAAATGAATAAGATTAAAAGAAGATAAATAAATTGATTTGCATATTTATTGATTCAGATGTTAAATAATTTATATCAGGTACAACTCAGATCCTGGAGGTCGTCCTTACAAAAGATTTTTTAAATACCTTTTATTTTTATGACCTTTCTCTAAAGTCTTCTGGTTCAATTTCAGTAACTTTTATCTTCTCTGCTCTTATCTTTTTACTGAACCGGAATACTGAATGATATAATTTTATACTTAGGCACTCATTACTAACGATTTCTCTGCTCACTGTAAACGTCTCCAAGTGATCATATAAACATAAATAAACATGTCTGACCTTGAAGAAGATATCACATGAACTTCACATCACAAAATGTTAATGCATTTGTGAAAATATCCCTCCACATAAAAATAATCAAATGAACATGGTTTAGATTTGAATAGCACTGTTTGAAAACCAAGTATTGATTTTGCCTCTTGGCAAGGACTTAGCCATTGTATGTCAACAATGGGAGATTGGGTTTGGACAGTTTGAATGTAATTAGGGCCTATGTCTTGCAGTGAGTCAGTCAGTCAGTAGGCAAGACATGTGTTATGTTTATGGGAGGAGACTCTTTGATTGAATCATGTTGGACAAATATTTTTATCGGAGAGCGAAGATGTTACTTGTGGATTGATACATATCTGCTTTTAAAGTTGTTGTTGTGATTTTGATAAACATTTAGCCTGAATATGGAGGTATGTAGTAGTAATAAACTGTAGAGGATCTCTGTTGAGTTGTAGGCCTAGAATAATATAGGCAGTTCCATTTAAATTTATTCCAATTGATTAATCGCATGTTGCCGTTTAAATGGCTCGTAAGCCTGAAATAGCATATAGGCTATTATGACTAGTGCTCAAGCAGGTGCTTTTTGGAAATCAATGTTTTTAATAGATACTGATATTTGTAGATATATCTTATCGTAGAAGTAACTGACATAAATAGCATTTTATCATTAGAAGCTGCATACATTTTTATCAGTTGTGCTGGTACGCATGTTATAACTTGTAAGATGTTACAAATTAAATTTGGTCCATCGAACTTGAGATACATTTCATGGATTAAATTGAATGAAATACTACACATAAAAGTGAGAAAAAAATTGTGCAAATCTTCATTTTGATTGCAGTCTTGGTAGAATATTTGTATTCTTTTCATACAGGCTTACATGCAATTGATAATAATTGTTGTTGTAAAAAATTAAAAATGCAAAAGTTAATCAGAAGTATAAACTAATTGGCAATTATTGTTAATCTGATTGGGTATTTTGTTAGCATACAAGGAACTTGACTACCAGGGTTTAGTTACCCATAGCAACCATAAACTATGGTGGTCAAATTCCAAATGATTATTTACATCATAATGCTATATAATCATAGATTGTATACATGTAGTGTACAAATGTAGTGGCATGATTTTGCGGCTACCTAATTTTCAATTGTTGCTCGGCATCACAACATGATATACTAGCTAGCACAGGATTTCTGGTGGGGTGTTAATTGATATTGGACAAAACTAGACCTAATTTTGGTACCAATTTATTTTTAATATAGAAATTTTAAAAACTTTTTAAACCAATTTATCAACCATTAAATTGAAATATTTCAATCTGTCAGTTGACGAGGATACATCGGAGTCTGCAAGTATGAAAATGTAAAAGAAATATATTTTAAAGCTCCTTGTCCCAGAGAGAAATAACTACAATGTTATATACACACAGAGGAAGAGGCTTACGCATCATACACTGGAACATGGAAACATTCAAACATTACAACTAGCGCACGAGATCAAATTAATGATGCTTAATCGTTATTCTTAATATATCAATATACAGGGAAAGAAAACAGAATTACGCATTGACTAGCACATTTAAACATGAATTTACAAATGGAAACATAACATGCATAGTCAGATATACCAGAGAAAAAGCTCCGGACATACCTGCCTGTGCGGGGACTAGAACCCCAGACCTCTCGCTTGTCGGGCGAACGCTCTAACCACTGAGCTACACAGACTGTCCCTGATAAACAGGACTCAAGTCTGGTACTTATGGATATGAGCAGTCAAGGGTGAACAGTACAAACAACACATTGCACACCAGTGTGAGATCAATTAATGATGCTTACCCGTAAGCCTAATATAATCATACGCAGAGGAAGAAACTGGCATCATACACTGGAACATGGAAACATTCAAACATTACAACTAGACTGCGAGATCAAATTAATGATGCTTAATCGTTATTCTTAATATATCAATATACAGGGTGTAGAAGTGGTTAGCGCCGCCTAGCACATTTAAACATGTTTACAAATGGAAACATAACATGCATAGGCAGATATACCAGAGAAAAAACTCGGACATACCTGCCTGCAATGTTAGGTTTCTTTGAACCCCAGACCTCTTAAATGTGCGAGGCTGGCGCTCTAACCACTGAGCTACACAGACTGTCCCTGATAAACAGGACTCAAGTCTGGTACTTAGGGATATGAGCAGTCAAGGTGGGTGAACAGTACAAACAACACATTACACACCAGTGTACGAGATCAATTAATGATGCTTACCCGCCAGCCTAATATAATCATACAAACAGAGTAAGAGGCTTACGCATCATACACTGGAACATGTAAACATTCAAACATTACAACTAGCGCTAAGATCAAATTAATGATGTCGTACACTGGTGTCGTTGTTCTTAATATATCAATATACAGGGAAAGAAAGAATTACCATAAGTACACTAGACATTTAAACATGAATTTACAAATGGAAACATGTACATGCATAGAGCAGATATACCAGAGAAAAAAGGTCTGGACATACCTGCCAGTGCGGGACTTTTTTCCAGACCTCTAATGCATGTTAGAGTTTCGCTCTAACCACTGAGCTACACAGACTGTCCTGATAAACAGGACTCAAGTCCCTGTATATTATGGATATGAGCAGTCAAGGGTGAACAGTACAAACAACACATTACATACCAGTGTACGAGATCAATTAATGATGCGTAAGCCTCTTCCTCTGTTTGTATGATTATATTAGGCTGGCGGGTAAGCATCATTAATTGATCTCGTACACTGGTGTGCAATGTGTTGTTTGTACTGTTCACCCTTGACTGCTCATATCCATAAGTACCAGACTTGAGTCCTGTTTAGGGACAGTCTGTGTAGCTCGGTGGTCGAGCGCTGCCATTAAAAAAAAAGAGAGGTCTGGGGTTCAAGTCCCCGCACAGCAGGTATGTCCGGAGTTTTTTCTCTGGTATATCTGCCTATGCATGTTATGTTTCCATTTGTAAATTCATGTTTAAATGTGCTAGTGTGCGTCGTAATTCTTCTTTCCCTGTATATTGATATATTAAGAATAACGATTAAGCATCATTAATTTGATCTCGTGCGCTAGTTGTAATGTTTGAATGTTTCCATGTTCCAGTGTATGATGCGTAAGCCTCTTCCTCTGTTTGTATGATTATATTAGGCTGGCGGGTAAGCATCATTAATTGATCTCGTACACTGGTGTGCAATGTGTTGTTTGTACTGTTCACCCTTGACTGCTCATATCCATAAGTACCAGACTTGAGTCCTGTTTATCAGGGACAGTCTGTGTAGCTCAGTGGTTAGAGCGCCGCCCGACAGCGAGAGGTCTGGGGTTCAAGTCCCGCACAGGCAGGTATGTCCGGAGTTTTTCTCTGGTATATCTGCCTATGCATGTTATGTTTCCATTTGTAAATTCATGTTTAAATGTGCTAGTGTGCGATGCGTAATTCTTCTTTCCCTGTATATTGATATATTAAGAATAACGATTAAGCATCATTAATTTGATCTCGTGCGCTAGTTGTAATGTTTGAATGTTTCCATGTTCCAGTGTATGATGCGTAAGCCTCTTCCTCTGTTTGTATGATTATATTAGGCTGGCGGGTAAGCATCATTAATTGATCTCGTACACTGGTGTGCAATGTGTTGTTTGTACTGTTCACCCTTGACTGCTCATATCCATAAGTACCAGACTTGAGTCCTGTTTATCAGGGACAGTCTGTGTAGCTCAGTGGTTAGAGCGCTCGCCCGACAAGCGAGAGGTCTGGGGTTCAAGTCCCAGGCAGGTATGTCCGGAGTTTTTTCTCTGGTATATCTGCCTATGCATGTTATGTTTCCATTTGTAAATTCATGTTTAAATGTGCTAGTGTGCGATGCGTAATTCTTAGGTCGGCTGTATATTGATATATTAAGAATAACGATTAAGCATCATTAATTTGATCTCGTGCGCTAGTTGTAATGTTTGAATGTTTCCATGTTCCAGTGTATGATGCGTAAGCCTCTTCCTCTGTTTGTATGATTATATTAGGCTGGCGGGTAAGCATCATTAATTGATCTCGCACACTGGTGTGCAATGTGTTGTTTGTACTGTTCACCCTTGACTGCTCATATCCATAAGTACCAGACTTGAGTCCTGTTTATCAGGGACAGTCTGTGTAGCTCAGTGGTTAGAGCGCTACCCGACTGCGAGAGGTCTGGGGTTCAAGTCCCGCACAGAGCAGGTATGTCCGGAGTTTTTCTCTGGTATATCTGCCTATGCATGTTATGTTTCCATTTGTAAATTCATGTTTAAATGTGCTAGTGTGCGATCGTAATTCTTCTTTCCCTGTATATTGATATATTAAGAATAACGATTAAGCATCATTAATTTGATCTCGTCGCTAGTTGTAATGTTTGAATGTTTCCATGTTCCAGTGTATGATGCGTAAGCCTCTTCCTCTGTTTGTATGATTATATTAGGCTGGCGGGTAAGCATCATTAATTGATCTCGTACACTGGTGTGCAATGTGTTGTTTGTACTGTTCACCCTTGACTGCTCATATCCATAAGTACCAGACTTGAGTCCTGTTTATCAGGGACAGTCTGTGTAGCTCAGTGGTTAGAGCGCTCGCCCGACAAGCGAGAGGTCTGGGGTTCAAGTCCCGCACAGGCAGGTATGTCCGGAGTTTTTCTCTGGTATATCTGCCTATGCATGTTATGTTTCCATTTGTAAATTCATGTTTAAATGTGCTAGTGTGCGATGCGTAATTCTTCTTTCCCCGTTATATACACAGTTAAAACATTTTAAAATTTCATGCTGTTCTAAAAGTGAGTCATTCAAAAATGAAGTTCAATATGAAAGGTCAAAATTTTCCTCCCAGCTACATAAGATTTATACATTTTACTTTGAGGACAAATATGTAAAATAAAAAAATATCAATTGATAATAATTTGCCATAAAATGTGTTTCATATCGCCAATTTAAAAAAAATCAAAATTTCTTGATATCAGAAGGACATTCCTCGTATTCAGAATGCAATTCGATATGTCTGATGTGCACCCATGTCCCACAAAAAATACTGTGCAAACATTGATATCCAATCCCTTAGGGACCATTCACAAACACTTGTTAGGGGTGCCTGAGGCAAACAAAAAATTTTTACCCCCTTTTTCAGATCTCAAAAATTTCAAGGCCCTCCCTTTTTGACATGAAATTTATGGGTCAACCCCATAGAAAAGCATATAAACTCAACTTTTTTCAGCCCCCCCCCCCACCTAGGAGGGTCAAAACTTTTAAGGCCCCCCTTTTTTTGCTTCAGGCCCCCTAACAAGTGTTTGTGAACAGTCCCTTAACGTATTGTACTGTCAGTCTTCTACATGTACATACATTTGTACAGTAAGGGTCATAAATATCTCGCATATTGTCAAACTTATCACATAGTCATGGTTTAAACACCATTAAATTTTATTGTATTTGTTCTTTCTTTTTTCCTCTACATAGAAAATAAAAGATTCCACAAGACAAGAGGGCATCCTTCGAGCTCGCATTGAAGAATTGGAAGGACAATTACTGGACTTAGAAGCCACTATTCATCAAAACGAAGCTCGAAGTAACCGTCATAAGGATGAACTACAATACAAAATTGCAACACTTGAAAAACAAAATTATGAACTAGAAAAACAGCTTGCCCTTGATGATGATTTAGATAAACGATCCGACACACAACTTAATTTGGAAACTAATTCAAAACTTGCAACATTGGAAAAACATAATCATGAACTTCAACACCAATTACAACTTGCACAAAAAGAAATTGAACAATTACAAACTGATTTAGAGGAGCAGAAAGATGCATTGTCTGAACTTCGAAATAATAATGAGACTGAAATAAGAAATTTATTACATCAAGCTGATATGCCTAAGGAAGAAGTGCAACCAAAAGAACTGAGTTTATTGGATGACCTTGAACTCAGCACTGACGATGATGATGATGATGACACTGATATTAGTCTAGATCTTCCAGATGATAGCAGAGTTAAACCACCTTTAGAAAGAACAGACTCAGTTGTTATAGATAATGTCTTGAGCGAGAAAATTCAAGAGCTTGAGTGCTCTGTTGAACAATTACAAGAGTCTGAAAAGAACTTAAAGGAAAACTTAGCAGGAATAAATTTAGAGAATGAAGAACTGAAATCCAAACAGGCCATTGCGGAAAATAAAATAAAGGATTTACAAGATACTAAAGATGTGATGACGAAAGTGATATCGGACCAAGTGGTGGAGACAGGAAAGGTGAGCGCAGAGTCGGAGAAACAGTTTAGCCAGAAGATTGCCGATTTACAAATGTCTGAGAAGACTATGAGAAGTGTAATAGCGGACTTGCAGGCATCTGAGGGTCAGCTGAAGTCAAGAATAGATACTCTCTTGAAGGATAATGAAGATTTGAAAGGAAGGTGTCAATCTTTTGAGAATCAAGTTCAACATTCAAAGGATGTTTCTGGTGTGACTGAAAATGGAGAAAGTGTGTCTACAAATGACGAGAAGGATAACCAAATCAAAGAGTTAGAAGAATTGAGGAAAAGTCTTCAAATAAAACTGGATGAGAGTATTGCACAAATACAAGAGGTTAATGAATCTCATAGGAAGAGCAAAGAGGAGATAGCACAACTAGTAGCATCAAAAGAATCCTTAGAACTTGAAGTAGAAGCAGAGAGAAAACATGTTAAAGAATTGGAAAATGAATTATGTAAGGTTAAAGATGAACTACTGTCATCTAAATCTGAGGATATATCACAGCAATACAAAGAGGAGCTACAGAGAAGAGATGAACAAATAAATAAGCTAGAAGATGTTGAGAAGAACATAAAGGAGGAATTACTAGCCAAAGATAGTGCAATTAATCAACTGGAAGAAAATAACTTGACTTTTAAAGAAGAATTAGAATCTAAGCAAGAGCAGATTGCAAAACTAACAAAACTTGAAGAGGATTTACAAGAACAAATTTCCTCACTTCAGGAGGAAGTGAATCATTATCAAGCTAATAAGCTTGAAGGTGATGAGAAACATATCACAGATCTTGAGAATCAACAGAAACAATTGGAGGAAGAATTGACAGGGTTGAAGGAGCAACTTCAAGACAGTCAAAGCAGAAATGAAGAACTAGACAAAGAAGTTTTACACTTGGAAGAACGGAGACAGACTCTGAGCGATGAGCTCTCCAGGAGCCAGCAAAGGGAAGCGGAACTTACCAAGACAGTTGAAGAGACTAGTTATTTGCAGGAACAGGTGGAAGAATTGAAAGAAAAAGAGGAAGATAAAGTGGAAGAACTGGAACAATTGAGACAACAAAAAGAAAATTTTGAAGAGCAAATTTCACAGCTTTTGGAAGAGAATGAACTGAAAGATGAGCTTGAGAATGAAGTGTTGCAGCTGAAAGAAGAGATGGCTCAGCAGAAACAAGATAAAAATAGCAGTGTCATAGAGGAACTTGAACTTAAGAATAGTGAATTGGAAAAACAGTTGTCAGAGCATGAAAATACGGTTAAACAACTGGAGGAACAGCTTGAACAACAGAAAAACCAAGTTGAACAGTTTGAAAACAAAATTAAGGAATTTGAAAACCAAGATGAGCAGTGGAAAATTCAACTTGAACAACTACAGCAAGAACTTAATCGGCAATTTGAAGAAAAGCTGCAATTATCTGAATCTTTTCAGGCAGAAAAAGAAGACTTTCAAAACATATTACAGCAATTGAGTGAAGAAAAGAGCAGACTTGAAGATGACAATATTAACAACTCCAGATTAGTTGATGAGCTTAGAAGTGAGAAAGACAAAGTTGCAGAACTTGAGTGTCAAATAGCAGTTATTACAGAAACAGTTGAGAAAGAAATGGAAAAAATGAAAGACAATTCCACATCAGATCATAAGATTCAACTTCAAAACCTGCAAGAAGAACTGAAAAATTCTCAAAAAGAAGTATCACAATATAAAGAGAAATGGGAAGAAGAAAAAACTGAAAAAGACAAATTGAAAGACCAAGTTGACAAGTTAGAAAATGCTGAAGAAAAGTTACAGACGGAAATTGCAACTCTTGAGGAAAAAAACGATGAGATCAACTGTTCAATCAGCGCTCTGCAAGAAGAAAAATCTCTTCTGGAGAAGCAGCTCAGTGAAGTGCAGGAGTTATTCAAAGAGAGTGACTTTGAAGGTGAGGGCGCTTTGCGGGATCGCATCACTGATTTAGAGCAGTCTGAGCGTGTGCTGAAACTGAGAGTGAAACGTCTTGAAAGTGCAGAAGCGGAGGAAAAAGATGCACATGAAAAGTTTGATGCTGAAGCTAAAGATATAATCAAAGGCTATGAAGAGAAGGTCAGAGACTTGCAGCAGACTGAAGCTGTGTTATCAGAAAAGGTTGCTCAGCTTGAGATATCAGATGGTCACTGGAAGCAGGAAGCTGAAACATTGGAAGAAAGAGTAAGAGAGCTGGAGGAAATTAGGCATCAGCTGAAAGGTAGAGTGAGTCGAGCGGAAGAAGAGATTGAGGAGCTACAGATGACTGAGGGTTTTAATACCATGCATACTCAGTCATCAATGGCTGAGGATGAATTGAGTTTGCTTAGAGAGCTTGATACGCAGCCAATCCCAGAAGAATCCGATTCGGAAGTTGAATCTATTCCTGAAGATGAGAAGGAGGATAAAATTGATGAGTTGGAATTACTTCAAGAAGAGGTTGCCGTGTTACAGGAATCGGAGGAAATGCTAAAGGGTGAACTTGTTGAGAAGGAGAAGAAGATGGACGAACTGATGAAATTAAGAGATGGAGAGATTGAACAATTACGGATGAAAAATAGTGATTTTGAGAAATCTGAGATGGAGTTGATGGAAAAAATTAAAAAGCAACTAGAAGATAATATGAAAGAAAATGCTGAGGAAGTTCTGGTCTTGGAGGAAGAAAACAAAGAGCTGCATGATGAAGTTGTTAAGTTGAATGAAGATGTTGAAAAGCTTAAATCTGAAAGAGAATCATTACAAGACCAAGTGGACATTTCTAAAAAGTTGCATGATGAAGTTGTTAAGTTGAATGAAGATGTTGAAAACCTTAAATCTGAAAGAGACTCATTGCAAGACCAAGTGGACATCTCTGATTCTCAAAAGGAAGAGATAAGAATTCTGAAACAACAAATAGAGCAACTGAAAGAAGAGCAAAAGCAAAAATCACCTGGAATGAAGATGAGCAGGCCTAATTCAGCAGATCAAACAAAGGCTAAGAAACTTGAAAGAAAACTCATTGAAAAATCAACTGCTTTGGATGAAAAGATCAAGGAGTGTCAGAGGTTGAGAGTAAGATTGGATGCAATGGAAATAACTCTTGCAGACACAATGTCAAAGAATCAAGATCGAGAAGAAAAGTATAATCGGATGCAAGATGCTCTTGATCAGCTGGAGAATTCTGAATTTGAGCTGATGGAGAAAGTAGCGACTCTTGAGATGGGATCCGATTCGGAAGATGACACTGATAAAGATGAAGCAAGTTTTGAAGCTGATGATGTACCTGCCGTGCTTGTTACACCTCCATCTCCAAGAGATAATAATAACGATCAATTAGTGGAAGAATTACAGAGAAGAGTTCAGGAATTGGAAGAGAAAGAGGAAGCTTATAAACAGCAGATATTTGAACTCGAAGAGCGGCAAATAGCATTCCAAGAAACTTTGGAGCAAGCAGATTCCATTATGACAGAACGTGAAGTGAGTTATCAGGAGCAGATCAACTTATTAGAGTCATCACAAACAGACTTAAAGAAGGAATTAAGTAAAGCGAAAGAGAACAAGAGCAGTCTGAAAATGACTGTTGATTCCATGGATGACACAGGGGATTATACATCAGTATTTGAAGATACAGATAAATTATTTTCTGAAACTGGAGAAGACAATAAGTCTGATGAATCTGCTACAGGAGAACTAAGCACAATGACGGATAACAACGAGTCAGGTAATGCAATGCAAATACAGGCACTGGAATACAACATTGCTAAACTTGAAGAAAATGAACACGAGATCAGTATAGAATTAGCTGAGAGTAAAAGTTTGGTTGAAACACTCCAAGATCAAAATGAACTATTAGAAGAACAAGTTGATGAGATGAAAGCAAAGATTGCTGACCTTGAAAGTACTCAACATAAAAATGAGTCAAGTCCTGGAGAGACTGAAGAAGAAACAGATCTTCAAGCCAAAGTTTCTCAACTTGAAACCACCCAAAATGACTTAACTGAGCTGTTAGCTCAACATGATGAGTTAAAAGCACAGCACAAAAATATGACTACGGCAAACAAAGACTTAAAAAGTTTGGTTGAAACCCTCAAAGATCAAAATGAACAATTAGAAGTACAAGTTGATGAGATGAAAGCAAAGATAGCTGACCTTGAAAGTACTCAACATAAGATTGGGTCTAGTCCTGGAGAGACTGAAGAAGAAGCAAATCTCCAAGCCACAGTTTCTCAACTTGAAACCACCCAAAATGACTTCACTGAGCTTTTAACTCAACATGATGAGTTAAAAGCACAGCACAAAAATATGACTACGGCAAACAAAGACTTAAAAATAGAGATTGACGATCTCCTTGAGACTGTTCAACAGCTTGAAAAGGATCTTATTAGAGCTAAACAACAGAATTCTATTCTACAAGCTAATCTGAAACCTAGTAAGAAGAAGATTATCGATCATAATGGTGATGAGACCTCACATCTACATTTAAAACACCAAGTTTCTGATCTTGAAACTGAGTTGGCAGACATGAAAGAGCAACTTGAAAGTAAGTTGAAAGAGGAGTATGAGGAGAAACTGGATGATTTACACGATGTGAATAAGTCTTTGGCAGATAGAATTAAAAAACAAGACGACATGATCACAGTCTTGCAAAATAGACAAGAATCTGATGATCCAAGGACAATGTCAACTAATAGTGACCTCAAGATACCGTGCATGAGCTTGAAGCAAGTATTGAGTTCCTTACAGAAAAACTGCAGGATAGTGAGGATAGAGAGACCTCATTGCAATCCAAACTTGATGTCATTCAAGAACAGTCTGAGAAGGCTGTCCAAGATACTAAATCAATGATGGAAATGCGGATCAAAGAACTTGCTGCGTCTGAGGAGCAACTAAAATCTTACGTAAAAGAACTTGAAATTGCAAAAGCTGATTTAGAGGAGGAGTTATCTCATTCTCACACTGCGCACAATAAATCAGAAAATCAAAGCTCTGATCTTGAATCTGCCAATAAGGACCTGCAAAAACAATGTCGGTCCACTGAAGACTTGGCAAAATCTCTTAGACTTGACAACAGCCAATTAAAACACGAGAAAGAGCTGCTGAATGAGAAGGTGTCAGCTTTGAAGACTTCTGAGAGTGTCCTGCAACGAAGACTGGAGGAGGTTGAGGAGAATGAGTCCAAGTTGAGGATTCAGTTGAAGGATGCCACCAATAAGGAAGATGGACTCAATGAACAAGTGAAGAAATTGCAGGATGATGTCAAGAATATTCAAACTAAGGTAAGAGAACAGTTTTATTTCATGTTTGTGTATGTAATAATAAATTATGTTTTGTAATATATAGGGAAATCTGTTATATACTTAGCAATTGAAGCAAAAAGACATTAGGCCAAAACAAATAGTTACAAAACTTGCCAAGATTTTAAAATCCAATGCAGGATGCGTTGTTTTTCCTTCAAACTTGCTAAACCTTTCAAAATCTGAGATGCTTGGAACTTTCAAATGCATTTAATTTAAAGTGTTAGTTACACATCACTTTCTTCCAACAAATGCTTTTAAAACGTATTGTTACCAACATTTTTGTAAAACAATAAAATGGGGCAAATACTAAATAGGCCAATTTCTCCAAGCACATTACATTACATTACATTACATTACATTACATTACATTACATACAAGGCATTTATAGGGCGCCATTTCATAAAGACCACATCGCCAAGATGGAACACAAAATATTTGAAAGGCAAAATAAAACAGCAAACTGAAACAAAGCCACCAGATTATTGTGGGAACAGGAAGGTTTTGAAGCACACCACAAAACAAATAAAACAAAATTTAATGTTGGGAACATATCTACCCACCAAATATTTTGATGACGTTCTCCAGAATTCTGTTATTTTTTGTGTGGATTTATTTCTATTTAAAAATATATTGACAATTGAATGATGTCAGCCTCTCCTATTGATTGAGCTTACCATGCCTTCAATATTATTGAAACAGCCCCTTCTGCAGTGTCCTGATATAATGTCACACATTTTTTTAAAGGAAAAACAAAGCCATAATTATAATATGAAATTTATCAGGTGAAAGTGTTAGGGGATTGAGAAAAAGTGTAAAATTTTGTACAGATTTGTCAGACTTTCAGCATCTTGATAATTTTTTCTATAAAAAGTGGTCTTACCTGAAAATGTTTGATTTTTTGTTGGGCCACTTTTTAACACAAAAGTATTGGGGTCTTTGAGTGCCACTTCAAAGAAAGCACATTCTGGAGCAGATGGGTAGCCTACTGTGTATGAGCACCCACAATCAAGGAAAAAAGTCTTGGAACGCTTGCGTGTAAATAACGGAAAACTGTCACCCCCTCTCCCCCCGTGCAATGTTGAGAACTGCCAATGTCTTCAGCGGTTCCCCAATGTGTTCCAACATTGCTTGATGGGGAGAGGGAAGGGTAAATCATTGTTGTAGATGTCATGTTTCTTCCCAAACACAATATAGGTCATTTCCATGAACATAAGAAATTCTGCACGAATTTCGACAGAGTGTGCCAAGCGCCCAAGGACTTTTTTCCTTGATTGTCTCTACCGAATGCAAAATATTTCATCTAAATTTCGCTTTTGTCTCATAACTCAAAAACGGAATGTCGTATGAGCTTCAAATTTCACACGATTTGAGAGTGGGTTATATACTTTGCAATCATAATAAAATTGTTGATAACGAATTTGGTTTACTTAGGGAGTGGTCACCGAAAACACCCCATATGCTAA
Organism: Amphiura filiformis; assembly: GCF_039555335.1. Taxonomy (NCBI): domain Eukaryota; kingdom Metazoa; phylum Echinodermata; class Ophiuroidea; order Amphilepidida; family Amphiuridae; genus Amphiura; species Amphiura filiformis. The sequence goes on from NC_092628.1 coordinate 42,570,938, forward strand.
ATTACACACGCTTTCATAATTATGGCTCTAAACTGCTCTAAAATGTCGTTTTTGTCCATAACTCAAAAACAGAATGTTGTATGAGCTTCATATTGTACACGATTTGAGAGGGGATTATATGCTTTGCAATCATAATAAAATTGTTGATAAAGAATTTGGTTTATTTAGGAGTGGTCACTGAAAACACCCCATATGCTAAATTACACACTTTTCATAATTATGGCTCTAAACTGCTCTAAAATGTCGATTTTGTCCATAACTCAAAAACAGAATGTTGCATGAGCTTCATATTGCACACGATTAGAGAGTAGATAATATCCTTTTGAATCATAATAAAATTGTTGATAAAAATGTTGAGTTATTTAGGATTGGTCACTGACAACACCTCCTATGCTAAATGACACAAGTTTTGTAATTATGGCCCTCTTCTGTATGATACTGAGTCAATTTTCGTTTTTGTCTCATAACTCAAAAACACTACAAATGCATTTTTCGTACAATATCACAATGTTTTGCAGCATGTTTCCAAAATGTTTTTTTTTAATGTTACTAAAACGTTATGTGCCCTTTATGATATAACCTAACGTGTAAAATTTATGTTTTCTCTAAAACTTGTGTTTACTGAGTATAGGCACATCCGAGCGAATCAGAAAGATTATGATGTAACAATTTGAAACAACTCTTTTCTGAATAGTATTTATAACAAAATACGCTTTTATGCGATGAGAAAAAATAAAAGAAAAAACAACAACAATTTAATACACTTAAAGAAAAAATATAGACCACCATTGGGACTCGAACAATGCACATCAGTCAATAGCCAAAAGGTTAACAGTCGGAGGACTAATCCGCTACGCCACGCTGCCATTGCACAAACGAAGTAACAAGTTTTGTTCTTTTATAGTAGTCAGGTATCGGGAAAGTGTAAACTTGTATAGTAGAAATGGTGTATCAGTTTACCATAATGACAAAATGGTCCAAAATCGACATTTTATGTTTTTGAGGCCGCATCTCATGACGCGTCACGTTCGCTTACATTTGCTATACCAATTGAGAATGTTTTAATGCAAAAGGAATGACACCTTGATCTCTTATATGAAATTTGTTAACACTTTACCATTTTGAATTGAAATAAATATATATGCGTATTTCCAATGGTGGTCTTTTTTAAAAGTATATTCAATTGTCGTTTTCTTTTTTATTTTCTTGGGTTTTTTTTTCTCATCGCAAAAGCGTATTTTAATATAAATAATATTCAGAAATGAGTTGTTTATGCGTATTTATTTCAATTCAAATTGGTAAACTTAACTGTTAACAAATTTTATATCATTCCTGTTGCAATAAAACATTTTCAATTGGTATAGCAAATGTAAACGAACGTGACGCTTCGTGAGATGCGGCCTAAAACATAAAATATCGATTTTGGACCATTTTGTCATTATGGTGCACTGTTACATTTTGAGGTTTCTACTATAGGGTGCTTGCATGGAAGATCACAAAGTTCAAACCATCCTAAAGACACGCTCCAGAGGACATGCAAATGCACGGAGTACAATACCAATCACCTGTTTAACTGGTTTTGATCAAAGTAATTCTTTGTACTCCATGCATTAGCATATCTTATGGAGCGTGTCTGGAGGATGATTTGAACTCATGACCTTTCGTGCAAGCACTCTATACAAGTTTACACTTTCCCCGATACCTGATTACTATAAAAGAACAAAACTTGTTACTTGATTAAGTAAATGGCAGCGCATGTGAGCGGATTAGTCCTCAGACTGATAACCTTTTGACTATTGACCGATGTGAATGGTTCGAGTCCCAGTGGTGGTCTTTTTTAAAAAGTATATTCAATTGTGTTTTTTTTTCTTGTTTTTTCTCATCGCAAAAGCGTGTCTTAATAGAAATAATATTCAGAAATGAGTTGTTTCAAATTGTTACATCATGATCTTTGTGATTCGCCGATATGCCTATACTCAGCATACACAAGTTTTCCAGAAAACATTTATATATGCCTCACATACTCAGCAAACACAAGTTTTAGACAAAACATTTACATGTTGGGTTATATCAAGGGTACAAAATGTTTGAAGTTTTAATAACATTGAAAATATTTTGGAAACATGCTGCAAAACATTGTGATATTGTAAATAAATATATTTGTAGTGTTTTTGAGTTACGAGACAAAAACGAAATTTGACTACAGTAGAGGGCATAATTACGAAACTTGTGTAATTTAGCATAGGAGGTGTTTTCAGTGACCACTCCTGAATAACCCAACAATTTTATCAAAAATTTTATTATGATTCAAAAGGATATTATCTACTCTCAAATCTGGTGCAATATGAAACTCATACAACATTCTGTTTTTGAGTTATGGACAAAAACGACATTTTAGAGCATTTTAGAGCCATGATTAAGAAACGTGAGTAATTTAGCATAGGGGGTGTTTCCAATGACCACTACCTAAATAAACCAAATTCTTTATTAACAATTTTATTATGATTACAAAGCATATGATCCACTCTCAAATCGTGTGCAATTTGAAGCTCATACGACATTCCGTTTTTGAGTTATGAGACAAAAACGAAATTTAGATGCAATATGTTGCATTCGGTAGAGACAATCAAGGAAAAAGTCTTGGAACGCTTGCGTGTAAATAACGGAAAACTGTCACCCCCTCTCCCCCGTGCAATGTTGAGAACTGCCAATGTCTTCAGCGGTTCCCCAATGTGTTCCAACATTGCTTGATGGGGAGGGGGGAGGGGTAAATCATTGTTGTAGATGTCATGTTTCTTCCCAAACACAATATAGGTCATTTCCATGAACATAAGAAATTCTGCACGGAATTTCGACAGAGTGTGCCAAGCGTTCCAAGGACTTTTTTCCTTGATTGCAGGTACTTAATTAATCCATTTGAAGGGTGTGTTAATTATTTTGTTACCAATTACATGCTAAATGTGCACCAAAGAGTGCACTTAAGAGGCATTATCTGTTATTTTTGAGAATTTTTTTAAAATGTTTGCCACGGTCAAAAAATGGCTTTCCTTTAAACTTTCATATTTGATGCACCTTGACCTGAAACAAACACACATGAAATAAATTTGGGAAAAATATCCCTCATACATGGTAACAGCCAAATTTTCGTTTTAGGCCTATTTTCACAGTTTTTGCATTTTTCAGCAGTCAATTTGTCAAGTTTTGAAGCCAGTGTTACTAATATACACAATATATATATACTGTTTTCTTTATAAGGTATGAATAGGTCAAACCTTAGATGCCGCATTGAAAGTATAAAAATAATCACCAGATGTCAGGGTGGGTTATACCATTTATTTGAAATAGGGATGTTTTTCAATTTTTTCAAAGTATGAAAATATACCAACTTGGTATAGCTCATAAACCATATGGTAGTGTTCCGATTTCAACATCGACCACAGCATGTTGAGATGATACATTGGTCTTATGAAAAAGTTACATTTGAGCTTGGGGAAAACACATCTGTATATACAGTGTTGCCAGACATTTTCCTATTTTTCTAAATTTAACACAAATCTCACCTTAAGTTAAATGATGTGAAAATGAAACATCATCCTTTCAAGGAACATTTATTAGAAAGAGAGTTTTTATTCATATCAAATTTGATCAGTTATAATGGTCAGTGTTGTTCTAAACCACATGGGTGTTGCCATAATTGGGGTTTTATTGTGATTTGTGGATATTTTCAACTTTTTAAAAGTTATAAAATACCAAAATGCATTTCTATAATAAAGAAAGAAACATCGACCTCGTCATGTTGAGATGATACATTGGCCTTATGAAAAAGTTATTTTGATGGGGGGGTAAAACATCAGTTTATACAGTGTTGCAGGTATTTTCCAATTTTTTCAAAATTCAACACAAGTCTCACAGTAAGTTAAAAGATATGAAAATGAAACTTCACCTTCATATGGAACATATCTTTTTAGAAAGAAAGTTAATTTCATATTCAATTTGATCATCTGGGATGGTCAGTGTTATTCTAAGGTATATGGGTGTTGCCATAGCTGGCGCTTTAATATGACAATATTTAGATATTTCCAGCTTTTACAAGTCTTAAAAATAGTACACACCTTTAAAATTATTGTGGAATGAACGCAATATTAAGGTTAAAATTAACCTAAGAACACTTAGTATGTGAATTTAAATTTTAAATTTGAGTTCGGAAAATATTTCCTTCTATACAGTATTGCCAGATATTATCACATAATTCAGAATTCAACGTATGTTGAGCTTTTTTCAGCTTTTTTCAGCTTTTTCAGCTATTTTTCAGTCTTAATAATGCCAAAATACAATGGCACAGCATTCCTAAAATAAAGATGTGAAAATTAAACATCGACCTCATCATGTTGTGATGATACATCGGTCTTATGAACAATTTACATTTGAGCTTTCTGTTTATACAGTGTTGCCAGATATTTTCCTATTTTTTCAAAATTCAGCACTAGTTTCACCTTAGGTTGAAAATGAAAGTTTATTAGAAAGAAATTTACTTTCATATTAAATTTGATCAGTTGTATAAATGGTCAGTGTTGTTCCAAACCACATGGGTGTTGCCATAATTAAGGTTAAATAGCGAGATGTGGTTATTTTGAACTTTTTACAAGTTTTAAAAATACCAAAATACCATGGTATGCATTCCTTAAAAAATATGTGGAAGTGAAACATCAACTTCACCATGTTGAAATGATACATATTTGGTCTTATGAAAAATTTACACTTAAGCTTGGGGAAAACATATGTTTATACAGTGTTGCCAGATATTTTCCTATTTTTTCAAAATTCAACACAAGTCTCGCCGTAAGTTAAAAGATATGAAAATGAAACTTCACCTTCATATGGAACATATCTTTTTAGAAAGAAAGTTAATTTCATATTCAATTTGATCATCTGGGATGGTCAGTGTTATTCTAAGGTATATGGGTGTTGCCATAGCTGGCGTTTAATATGACAATATTTAGATATTTCCAGCTTTTTACAAGTCTTAAAAATAGTACACACCTTTAAAATTATTGTGGAATGAACGCAATATTAAGGTTAAAAATTAACCTAAGAACACTTAGTATGTGAATTTAAATTTTAAATTTGAGTTCGGAAAATATTTCCTTCTATACAGTATTGCCAGATATTATCACATAATTCAGAATTCAACGTATGTTGAGCTTTTTTCAGCTTTTTTCAGCTTTTTCAGCTATTTTTCAGTCTTAAAAATGCCAAAATACAATGGCACAGCATTCCTAAAATAAAGATGTGAAAATTAAACATCGACCTCATCATGTTGTGATGATACATCGGTCTTATGAACAATTTACATTTGAGCTTTCTGTTTATACAGTGTTGCCAGATATTTTCCTATTTTTTCAAAATTCAGCACTAGTTTCACCTTAGGTTGAAAATGAAAGTTTATTAGAAAGAAATTTACTTTCATATTAAATTTGATCAGTTGTATAAATGGTCAGTGTTGTTCCAAACCACATGGGTGTTGCCATAATTAAGGTTAAATAGCGAGATGTGGTTATTTTGAACTTTTTACAAGTTTTAAAAATACCAAAATACCATGGTATGCATTCCTTAAAAAATATGTGGAAGTGAAACATCAACTTCACCATGTTGAAATGATACATATTTGGTCTTATGAAAATTTACACTTAAGCTTGGGGAAAACATATGTTTATACAGTGTTGCCAGATATTTTCCTATTTTTTCGAAATTTAACACAAGTCTCACCTTAAGTTAAATGATGCGAAAATGAAACTTCACCTTCACAAGGAAAATTTATTAAAATGAAATTTACTTTCATATTAAATTTGATCAGTTGTATAAATGGTCAGTGTTGTTCCAAACCACATGGGTGTTGCCATAATTAGGGTTTAATAGTGAGATGTCGATATTTTTATAAGTCATAAGGGTTCAAATAGCGAATGCGTTTTCACATATTTTTGTGGACCTGAGAGCACATCAGACATATATTGAAATTTGCGATATAATACAAATGATTAAAAATTGATATTTTTGAAATTTAACAGATCTCAAAAGTAAATTGTATAAATCTAGTGATATGTACTTAAAGTGTATTGTAGCTGGAATGAAAAGTCGTCCATATGAAAATTTGACCTTCAGATTGTAGATATAGATTTTTTTTTCACCAAAACACCTAAGGTCTTTTGGGGAAAAATCTATATCTTCACTATGAAAGGTCAAATTTGTCAATTAACATTAATTGATTAGTGGTCGGCTTTTCATCCCAGCTACATACACTTTAAGTAGGCATACACATCATTAGATTTATTAAATTAACTGTAATGTCAAAAAATAAAAAAATCAATATATATGCATAATTTACCCTTAAATTTTTATTGTATCGCGAATTATAAAAAAAATCAAAATTATTTTATATCAGAAGGACATTCCTCGTATTCAAAATGCAAGTTGGTATGTATGATGTGCTCTCAGGTCCGACAAAAATACTGTGCAAAGGTGGGTGACCAACCCCTTAAAATACAACACAGAAAACATCAAACATGTATACTTTAAAATATACATAAAAGCCATAATGTTTTTACCAATATACACATACTAGCTAGTCTAAAATAAATTAAAATAACATAAGATTGTTACATTTCAAAAAGATGCATATAAGAGTAAGATAATGTTTAAATTACGCCTACCCCATATTATTAAAGCACACATCCCAACTATACTTGCAAAAAAGATATGGGGAAGAAATGGGCAAAAAACTATATAGATCCAGCAAATGTCTCGAAAGATATGAGAATAGTCAAAGACAATAACGCACAGAACCTTTTCACAGCCAGACAAATTAATGTCCAGTTACCTTTCCCGAGAGGAGCTCGCAGGAGAGTCGAAAGTATGAAGAAGAAATGACCATTGAAATGCTGCATGATATTGTTGCTAATTCTCTGTCATTCAAGCATCCCCTGCTCATTGATGACATGAATTTGTATGAGCTTGTAAAAAGGAAGCAACTAAAATTAAACTTTCAAGACTGAAGGAGATTTATATGAACACTTTTGCAGATACTTGCAGGGTTAAAGCAAAATAAACTAGAGATAATTTGAGAGACAATCGCAAGGCATGTAACCCTTTAATGGCCGTTTGACCTGACCTTTGATCTTAATGCTTCCCGGGTCACGAGGTTTGTTGTCACCGAAATTAAGCCCCCATACCTCTTACAGACAATGAAATTACGGTATAAGATTTGACCCCAGATAACCTTTGACCTGACCCTGCAAAGTGTTCCAACATATTCCCCCTGGTCATTAAGTTTGTTGTCACCGAGTTTGAGCCTCGTACCCCTTACAGATGTCCAAAAATGCATTTCTAAAATTTGACCTTTGACCTGACCCCTACAAAATGTTCCCCTGGTCACGAGATTTGTTGTCACTGAGTTTGAGCCCCATATCCCTTACAGATGCCCAGAAAAGGAAATTGTAAGATTTGACCCAAGATAACCTTTGACCTGACCCCTGCAAAGTGTTCCAACATATTCCCCTGGTCATTAAGTTTGTTGTCACAGAGTTTGAGTCCTGTACCCATTACAGATGTACAGAAAATGCATTTCTTAAATTTGACCTCTGCATGACCTTTGACCTGACCCCTGTAAAATGTTCCCTGGTCATGAGATTTGTTGTCACTGAGTTTGAGCCCCATACCCCTTACGGATGTTGAGATAATGCAATTGTAAGATTTTACCCCCTTAATGACCTTTGACCCCAATTCTTTGTACAACTTTTAGACACTGGTTAAAGGCGATGCAGGTATGCACGTGACGACATTGTGTTATGTAATTTGTGGAAGAAGAAGCATTTTTAGTGAAAATCACATTTTGGTCATAATGACCTTTGGATGACCTTTGACCCCGAGTTGGTCATGTAACATTTGTGCCCCCACCCAATGGTCCTTGTGACCAAATATGGTCACATTGGCTTAAAGCATATGGCTACGATGGCTCGTTAAAAGTTTGACATAAGAAAGAAAGAAAGAAAGAAAGAACTAGAGTCAATAGATTCTGGGTACAAGCCGCCGGCCAGGAATAACATTAATAATGGGTAAATTTGACCAATTTCATTGACCTTTTGTTTTGTCTCACTAAGGTCTATCATATGCAGCACTCAGATTTGCCATACCTCGTTGTTTGAAATTTTACACATTTTGACCTTTTGACCCCAAAGTAAACATTGTACAAGGAGGTCACCATAGACTTTTTGTTTTGTCTCACTAAGGTTTATCATATGCATCACTAAGATTTGACATATCTTGTTGTTCGAATTTATTTTGTATTGCATACGGGGTTAAATGTCAAGCAATGGTCAAGCTGTGAACACCCCGAATACCCATGCCAGTACTGACTAACATGCTTTAATGAGAGCTTTAGCGCATTTTGTTTGTAGAAGAAGAGGCACATAGCCAGAAAGAAAGAAAGAAAGAAATTAATGGGTCAATTTTGACCAATTTTAAAATTTGACCTTTGACCCCTCTACTTTGACCTTTGGGATCATAAATATTTTAACCTGTTTAGAATGTCGTAAGAATTTATTCCTGTTGAATTTAAACTCGATTGGACCAATTTTAAATTTGACCTTTGACCCCTATAACTTGATCCCTGGGTCACAAATGTCATATGCATTTTTCTCGTGTTTAGAGTGTCATAAAGTCCCCCAATCCAAGTATGTCGGTGATTTAACCTTTGACCTCTATAGCGTGACCTCTGGGTCACGGATGGGGTCAACTGCACTTGTTTTGTGTTTAGGATGTCACAAGGATTATTCCTGGTGAATTGCAGCTCAATCGGAGCTTATTTGTAGATTTTGACTTTTGACTTTGAACTTTGACTTATGGAGTCGAGACTATCACAGACCTCCCCTACCATTAATGTTGCATCACTGTAGCAATAATGGGCCCTATCCGTCTTCCATAGGCTGAGATACAGCCGATTTGGCTAAATTTTAAGCATTTTATCGAGTGACAAAAAAGACCTTAGATGACCTTTGACCCCAAATCTGTGACTCCCAGTAGACATCAGTCAATGGCCATGCATGTGTGCAAGTGACTTCACCTAGCTATTTCACACATAGCAGATATGAATTTTTGAAGTTCTTTAGACTTTGATCGAAATGACCCCTTAATGCCCTTTGACCCCTTATCTGTGAACACCCTATATGCACCGACCAAAGTCGAGTCACATGACTTCGCCATGTCACCATCGCATGTTGTTTGTAGAAGAAGATACGTTTTAAAGCGAAATCACGTTTTTTGACCATTGTAGCTAGGTCAAAGGTCACAGCCAGGTCAAAGTCAAATGGAAGGTTTGGCCTAGCCCAGTGGTCATTTGGGTCAAGTATGGTTGAAATCTGTCAATCCCTGGCGGAGCTAGCTTGTTGTTTGACATTTTACACATTTTGACCTTTTGACCCCAAAGTAAACATTGTACAAGGAGGTCACCATTAACTTTTTGTTTTGTCTCACTAAGGTCTATCATATGCAACACTAAGATTTGACATATCTTGTTGTTCAAATTTTTTTTGTATTGCATACGGGGTTAAAGGTCAAGCAATGGTCAAGCTGTGAACACCCTGAATGCCCATGCCAGTACTGAGTAACATGCATTAATAAGGGCTTTAGCGCATTTTGTTCGTAGAAGAAGAGGCAGATTGCCAGGCAGATTGCCAGAAAGAAAGAAAGAATTAGCGTAAAACAGAACAAGCCGACTTTGTCGTCGGCTTGTAAAGAAAGAAAGAAGAACTGACCAAAAACAGAACACTCGCAAATTGGAAATTTGCGATTGTAAAAATCACCAAATGTTGATAAAAGTTGTCTGAGGAAATATCCGTTTCAAGTAGAAAAAGAGGACTACTGGGCACAGTATACCTATGACATGACCCCGGAGGGGGTTCTCCCTGGTTAAAGGTATACGGGGATGTGCCACGGTTTTGGGGGTACCTTAGCAATTTTGGTATGTCGATTGGTGGGTTTGCAGTGGAGACAATACACCAAATTGGGTGCATTAAGGCAAAAGTGCCAATAAAAGCGCCAAATTAGGACAAATTTGTGTGCTTTTTGGGTGTTTTTTGTGAAAAATTGGAATACTATAGCTGTAACTTTAATAAGGTGTCATTTTAAAATTGAAAATGTATCCACATTTCACTATTAACTCCATTTATAGTGGCATCATCCAAGTGGTTTTTTCATGGCAGCGATTTAAACAATATAAATCCTAAAGTGAGACATACGTTGAATTTTGAATATATGTGATAATAACTGGCAATACTATATTGAAGGAAATATTTTCCTAACTCAAATTTAAAATTTAAATTCACATACTAAGTGTTCTTAGGGTAATTTTAACTTTAATATTGCATTCATTCCACAATAATTTTAAGGATGTGTAGGCCCTACTATTTTTAAGACTTGTAAAAAGCTTGAAATATCTAAATTGTCATATTAAACGCCAGCTATGGCAACACCCATATGGCTTAGAAATAACACTGACCATCCCAGATGATCAAATTGAATATGAAATTAACTTTCTTTCTAAAAAGATATGTTCCGTATGAAGGTGAAGTTTCATTTGCATATCTTTTAACTTAGGGCGAGACTTGTGTTGAATTTTGAAAAAATAGGAAAATATCTGGCAACACTGTATAAACTGATGTTTTACCCCCGATCAAAATAACTTTTTCATAAGGCCAATGTATCATCTCAACATGACAAGGTCGATGTTTCTTTCTTTATTATAGAAATTCAATTTGGTATTTTTATGACTTGTAAAAAGTTGAAAATATCCACACCTCACAATTAAAACCCAATTATGGCAACACCCATGTGGTTTATCTGGCAACACTGTATAAACTGATGTCTTATCCCGCCCCCCAAATCAAAATAACTTTTTCATAAGGCCAATATATCATCTCAACATGACGAGGTCGATGTTTCTTTCTTTATTATAGAAATGCATTTTGGTATTTTTATGACTTGCAAAAAGTTGAAAATATCCACAAATCACAATTAAACCCCAATTATGGCAATACCCATGTGGTTTAGAACAACACTGACCATTATAACTGATCAAATTTGATATGAATAAAAACTCTCTTTCTAATAAATGTTCCTTGAAAGGATGATGTTTCATTTTCACATCATTTAACTTAAGGTGAGATTTGTGTTGAATTTCAAAAATAGGAAAATGTCTGGCAACACTGTATATACAGATGTGTTTTCCCAAGCTCAAATGTAACTTTTTCATAAGACCAATGTATTATCTCAACATGCTGTGGTCGATGTTGAAATCGGAACACTACCATATGGTTTATGAGCTATACAAAGTTGGTATATTTTCATACTTTGAAAAAATTGAAAAACACCCCTATTTCAAATAAATGGTATAACCCACCCTGACATCTGGTGATTATTTTTATACTTTCATTGCGGCATCTAAGGTTTGACCTATTCATACCATATAAAGAAAAAATCATATTTATATTGTGTATATTAGTAACACTGGCTTCAAAACTTGACAATTTGACTGCTGAAAAATGCAAAAATTGTGAAAATAGGCCTAAAATTGAAATTTGCCTGTTACCATGGCAACGGGGATATTTTTCCTAAATTTATCCCATGTGTGTTAGTTTGAGGTCAAGGTCCATCAAATATGAAAGTATAAAGAAAATCTATTTTTGACCGTGGCAATAATATTCTCAAAAATAACAGATAGTTCCTCTTAAAAAGGCACAAGTCAGAAAAGTGCACAGGATGCGCCATGTGGGTTGGGGGCACTTGTATTTCGAGGTGGAATGAACTTCTACTTTCAAAACAAGTATTTTACCAGGTTCCTTTAAACAAAACACATAATATTAGTTGCATTTACTACCCAAAATCATTTTTTGCAATATTTTTACGTTTCTTTTTCAAGGTCCTTTCGAACATACATGTTATTTATTATTAACATTATTTTTGACATATTTGACACCTAAATGATGTAAGCGCATTATGTATATCGCTTGCCTCTGAAGGACTACCCCTTTTTTACAAGTACATTTATGGGGTTTATTTTGCACAAGCATTATATATCTAGCTCAAAAATACAAGTGCCCCCCTTCCTGGGTCCTATGTTGGCCATGGCAAGGGGAGAACATAGTATTTTTTAATAAATTTATCATGAATATACATGAATGTGATGATCCAAGCTTGGGTTGATTTAATTTCTTCAATAATTTTTATGAGGTAGTTTAAAAATCAATATTTGAAGTCAGTATCAAATTGCATTTTTACGGTTGAGTGCATGTATTTTCTGCATATAGATTAAATAATTAGAAACATGCTAAATATTAACCCCTGTACATACTACACACTAGCAGGCGACATATTTGTAATCTTTTTTTTTAGATTTTAAGGAAATAAATGAAATGAAGATCTTGAATTTTGGAATGCACATGACACAGACATGACTGACTTTAAACAAGTTCACATTTCCTTCTAGTTTTGAGGTAGCTCTTAAAATAAATTGAATGCTTTCTGTTCTAATGCAAGTTAACTTCTGTATTGCAAACAAAGGGTTACAAAGCTATTGTTTTAGTATAACAGGTGTCATATTAGGTGGGGTTATGATACATTTTGACTCTTATCACTTTGCAGTGCCAATCTAAGCTCTAAACATCATGTGAATCAAATCATAAAACATTTTTGATCCACAATTGGAGAGAAGTTGGCTTCTTAAACTTACTCCATTAAGAGTAAATATTCTGCATTGCAACTTTCACTTGCAGTACTCATCAACCAATTGACCAATTTACTTATGACTATTTTAATCATAAGTAATTCATAGCAAACATGCAGAGATTTTAATGGTAGATGCTATCTGCAGAGCAACATAACTAGGAATAAGTTGCTAACATATCATTTACTGATTTGCATTACTGTGAATGCTTTGGAACATGTACATCATTGATTTGGGGAAGATATGCTTTTGATTTGTACCTTCATCTGACAACCTGTTTTATGTGAGATAATTGAAGACATATGGTATCTAACAGGTACGCCTTTAATGTGAGAGTATTCAGTCAATGTAGACTCACAATCATTGACAGCTTTACGATAACACTGTACTGGCATTGACTCCAACCTTGACATCTTTATATCATCCACAGAGTCCTGCTGTAGTGGAGATAGAACAGGAAATGTCTGGGTTGCAGGAAGAACTTCAGAAGGCTTGCAAGACAATGGAAGAACTCAAGCAAGACAAAGATACAGCTGAGGGAAGGCTAAAGAAGATAGAAGAGAGTCTCCAGATGAACAAGATGGTGAGTACTAGTGTTTATATATGTGTAGATGTTAAAGGAATATTTCGTGATCATAGCATCCTCTTTTTATGACATTTGTTAGTAGATATCCACGAAAAAAAGCTTATTCCCAAAATTTTTGTTGGTTCCGATATGATATAGGCCTAGTAGTGTACGTATTACAATGCTCTGTAGGCAACTGTGTTGTAATTTCACTCTGGTGTACCAGAACATAATTGGAATTTGACAATATTTTTGCTAAATGAATTAATCTACAAGATATTATTTTGTACATAAACATTATCATAGCCAGAGGTTTTCTGTGGTATAAAAATCTCAACCTTTTTTGAGAAAGTGAGGGATGAGGCTGTGGATCTCTAAATTGCCCCTTTAATAGGGTATTCAAAGTGTTTTAAAAGCATGTTTTATCTACAAATGTACATGTTTCGGTTGAGGACTAAAATTGGAAAGAAACATTTTTGTCTCTCAAGGAAATACCAACAGCACTAATATTATTTCTACATTTTTCTAATCATAATAGGTGTCAATCCCTCAGCTGGAATATCAGCAGCTCAAAGCCCAAGCCAGATTACTGGACATGACAGAAGACCCAACGGAACAATCTATTGTCAAATTACAGGTCCAATTGCTGGAAACCACAGAGGTAGGTTACATTAACATAACAGATAACTGAATGGGATGAAATATATATCCCCTATCCCTATATTTGCATTTTCTAAAAAATAATTTGAAATGAGCTTCAAATTGAGGCACTATCTTTCAATTTGGAAAAGTTTCAAATTGAGCTTTGAATATGAGTGTCATTTTACTGTGAAGAACCTAGTGGTCTATTGCATTTGGGTGTGGAAAGTGAATGTGGGGTTTAAGTGGTTAAGTACAATGTATCTTGATATTGGCAGTGAACATAAAGTGTTGGATTTTGATGCACCAAACATGTTAGAATCCCAAAGATGGCCATTAATTAGTTTTTTGATAGGATACTCAAGAAATTAGATTTTACTATAACAAAACATAAAAATGAAGACCGAAGCAAAGGCAACACTATTCTCTGAACTGAGTAACCTGCACAATTTTGGTAATAATTAAGTGAAGACACAATGTTATGTTTTGATGGTTTTAATTTATATGTATTAATTTTAACATTTACAGGAATTGAAGCATCTAAAGGACGAAAAAAACGAAAGGGAGAAGGCATACAGAGAACTAACGGACAAATTCAACCGTCTGAACAATGACAACTCATCAGATAAGGTGAGTATCAAAATAGACTATATAGCAGTCAATAACCTTACAGATATCATGGTCATTGTCAAAGTAGATGTGAATAAACTATAGACCACTTGACATGAATGTTTATCAACAAAGGCGAGGGATTGGTCTTTCGATATGCTCGAACGAACCCCTTCACTGTTCAATGGCTTTTTGTGCTATCTGAAATGTGGTGGGAGATTTAAAATACACATGCCCTGAGCAAACTACGATGCGCACGCACACTGCAGGGTAAATAACAATGGAAAGTGCCATAATGTGTGCGCATACTGCCGGGCAATGACGTCACATGTCAAGTGGTCTATAGAAACAATTGTCTCATCAGCGAGGCAAGTTTGGTTCTTGAATGAGATACGAACAAGCAGGAGTCGTCAAATTTTACTCATTGTTATATTGCAGAATTGTAATTAATTATTGTTTTGCTGAAACTGACAGCTGAATCAAATCACTCATTTTTAGATTTACATTTGTAAGTTGTTTGCTTCTTAGAAAGCAAAAGGAAAGCAAATATTGTTATTCCAATCATCAAGCTTGATTACATCACAAATAGATTGAAGTGGTCAATAACCTTCAAGATGTCAATGTCGTTGTCATAGCAACTAAACGGTTTGACAAAATGTAAAGATAACTCAAAGAACTGTAGGTTGTTATTGTGGCATATGTGTGAAAGGTGATTATATTCACCTGAAGTGTAAATGTACGGAGTGCACGGGAGAAGAAACTAATAATCATTTTGCTTTTCACTTTTTGAGTCTGTAAAATATTTTGTGGGTTTATATGTTTGTTTTATTAATGTTTTCTTATATTGTGCCCTATTGCATATTGTAAATTTTATGGCACAAAAGTTGCATTTTAAATATTTGCTGGCATGAAGTAAAATTGGTCCCCTCAGATTTTCAGACAAAACATTTTTTTATCAGTTCTATTTAAAGTGATATAGATTAAGTTTAACAAGGAAAATTCCATTTATAAGTTTAATAAAATGGCTTAACAGTCAATAGTAAATTTTATGTTTTGGAATGAGCTTTAACAACATTTTGTTTCCATGGTTACTTAATGACCCCACCCTTGAAATCATCAATGATTCGATGTGCCAGCCATTGTTTAATGGAATAGAAATAATACGGAGAATCATCATTAAAATAGCAGTCAGCTGCATTGGTAGTGATATACAAGCACAAGCAGGTAGCAATTGCGAGTGTTGGATGGTTTATTACAGAACGCATCAGCGCATGCCTTGTGGAAGGTTTACATTGTATTTATTTAACTGAAAATGCCACACACAACAGCTGTGTTCAAGCATACATAGCCTTCCTGTACATACAGTATATGGAATATTATTAACCAAATCTACTGAATTAAATTTACCACTGAATTAAAACCATGGGGTAGAATACACAAAATATGGAATTTATTAGAATAGTCATCTGTGAGTGAAAAAAGGTAAGATATGATTGAAAATAGAAAAATATATTTTAAAATTTTTGCTGCCAGTATGCATATGCTGTCAGGAACTGTATGGTATTGATTTTGTGCAGCAGTTCTTTGCCGTTTATAGTGTGTTGCATTCAATGCTTATGGGATAATGGATTGTTGTATATTGTGTATCAGCTTGTATTACCAGGATGTTTGTAGGTCATCGTAATTTTTAAATTGTCAGAGATGAAAAATATTTTTTTTACAATTTTGATTAATTTGATAAATAGTTACAATGACATCAATTTGTATGAATATGGTTATTTGAATGATACTAATTATCAGGACCAACCTGGAAATTTGAATATTTCAAGTTAGAATTTATAGCTACATGAATATTTTGATTTGGATAGCTTCATTTTGTAAGCCCATGCACATAATTGAACATGATTTTAATAATATAATCCAATTTACCGACATAATTGGATTGTATAATTTACATGCACTTGTGCCTTTTATAAAAAGTCATTATAATAAATGAGATACACTATTGCCAGATAGGGTTTCTTTATTGGATGATTTTGTAATCTGTAGATCATGTGATGTTGCATTTGTAGGTGCTTTATTAAAGCTATATATTGGTTTAGATACAAATTCACTTTGGTATTCACACTACAGTTATGCACAATCATTTTGTGGATAATGCTTAGCAGCCGTTAAGTGTCTTAATGCGTTTTGTTCATATAATATTACTTAGTACAGCTAATAGCATTCCTTATCCAAACATTTGGCTCTGTGGGACTGGGCACTTAAGTATGTGCAAATGCTCTACCAAATGTACAATGATACTAGCAATGCAAAACAAAAAAACTTCATACTAAATTTTGTGTTTGGTCAAAATGTTTATCTCTTTGGACTAAATTTATAAATGCTTTGAAATCTGCCACGAACACCAGGCATGAACAAGTTTAGCAAGATATTGATCATATGTAGAATAAAATGTATCATAAGAAAATTGTCAGAAAATACTCAATCTTTCATTTTTTATACATTTTACATTTGGCGCTTCATATTCATTTAAAACATAGTAATGGCACATTTTTGAACTTATGGCATAATTATACATGTACATGTTATTTATAAGCTTTCAAGATTCCTGAAATTGCAATGAAAAAACAATAATTTAGATATAGGCCAATGTTATACACAGACCTTGTATATTGCTACGCAACCAGTAAGTTTAGTACAGCTTGAATATGATTATGAAGATTGCTTCAGTTGCCTACATCTCTCATTTAAAAGCTGAACCAAATTCAACATAAATGAAATTGTAATTTTTGTTGCAAATTGTGTACCTTACCTGTTTTTTATTCCTGAAGGGTATAATTGGTCTGGTTTAAGAATAAAAATTGAACATGTTTATTGTAATATTATGTATTTTTGATTTACTTATTTTTATTTTTCTCCCTTTTAAAACAAAAAATCAATTAAAATTAACTGATCTCTTAGCATTTATACTATATTCACAAAATGTCAGCTTTCTTTTGCGATATACGTGAGCATATGTTATGAAATCCTAATTTGTCTTAAACTTATATTCTGCATGTTCTTTATTCATCATTTTTTCCTGCTTAGTTCGTTCTACATGAATGTATGGAAGAGGGTGGGGTGTGTTTGTATGTATGTATGTAATTGTATTTTATTAGACAAATTAAGAAACTTAGGCTAAGGTTAAGGGGTGCTTGTTCAGGCCTTTTTGGCCTTCTGAGCATCTCCTCATTCAAATGTGTTGTTTTGCTGTTATTGTATTGTTGTATTTTGAATGAAATAACGATCGATTGATTGATTGATTTAAAATTATTTTTAAATATTACGCTAAGACTAACAGATCATGTGAATTTGCACATTTTAAATATTTAATGGGATCAAGAAAAATGAATGTTTTATTCAGCAAATTATTTTTTCATTACAATTTTTCGGTCATTCAACAGGTTCAATTGGACCCATTGTTCTTGCTCTTGCTACAGGGGAAAGTGAACTCTTGCCATCCATAAAATCAATTTTATCGACAAATGACTCATTTACTTAATTACTTCACATATATTATTGATGGTGGTATGCCCTTTACTGCTCTTTGGAATTTGATAAGGAAAACAAGCACAGTTCACCTCACCCCATATATTCAGCAGCACAGTACAAGAAAACAACACAGATGATGTGATGTGATTGGGTTAAACAATTCAGATGTTTTCCACATGCAATATTTTCAGTGTTAGCACCAGGAATTTTTTCAGGGGGGCATTGGGGAAAAAGTGAATTTCAGGGTGGCAAAATCGACAAATTTTGTCCAAAAGTATCACAAAAAATGGAAATTTACGTAATTTGGGTTTTTTTCCCTCAAAAGTGGGGGAGCAAGAAAAATATTGGGGGGCAAATGTCCCTCTTGACCCCTGACCCCCACCCCGTAGCGCCGCCACTGAATATTTTCAGCCAAATTGATACATTGTTAACACTTTACTACAATTTTGCAAGACTCAAATGCTAGCAATTAGAAAGAAGAGGAACCTGCATGCTTCTCTTAAAATTGATATCCACATCACTCAACTCATTTTGCTGATCAGATATAGCCATCTTTATTATTAATACAGACAAGAATATTGGAGGTCAATACTGCAGACTCAATCAATGTTTATATGCTAGATTAAATAAAACAGGAATCTACATGAGCTGCTTGTCTATTGCAAATATAATGGAAAGGTCAATTTGAAAATGCTAGAATTGATGTTATTACCATTGTCAAGACAACATCAATAAACATACAACACAATTGAAGGTTCTGGTATTGTCAATTCAACAAAAGCATCTTATTTTTCATTAAATGTAGCTACATGAACTTCAATTGCAGCATTTTTTTTTAAATCACTGAATAAAAAGACTAGCACTAAATGATAAAATTTTAGTGTGAAATAGAAATTTATTATAAACCTGGTATTTTTATATAAATGCATTGTATTTTCATGATAATAATTTTTTAAATGAATTTTTATGGTTTTTTAAGAAATGTTCAGAGTTATGAGACACCTGGAAATATGTTAGAAATAAATTTCATATGTATGCATATAATATTATGTGTATATAATATAATATTATATGTCTGCGCACATATGTTACATGTAGGTCTATATGCTGTCTACTGAAGATAGCAGTGTGTGTACATTCAATGTGTTTGTAAAATGTGTAGGCCCTATATTTTTGTTTAAGCCATTATACTTGTGTGTGTTTGCTATCTACTGAAGACAGCAATACTCAATTGTTCATTTTATTTTGGTTGTGGCTATTCTGTATGTTATTATGTATAATTGTGTATTTCACTGGTTCCCAGCAAGATGTGTGATGTGTGGAGAGGTGAGGGTGTGCTTGCGTTCAGGGGGTTGGGGTATGTGTGTTAAAGTGTGCTGTGCGTACAGGCATATATACGCATACCCATGCAGTGGAAATTTTCGTAATTTTGGGTTTTTACCGGGGAGGGGGAAACAGGGGGGGCAAGAGTTCTGACAGGAGGGGGGCATCCCCCATGTCACTTTTGTTTTCTAACATTAGAGCAATCATAAATAAAATTGTGGCCATTGTTTATTATTTCATTACAGGATGGCAAACAAAGCCGACCCCAATCACAAGGAGGAGACAGCACATACCCAGTGTTTGAGATCCCAGCTGATTGTCTCACAGCATCAATAGATCTAGGTCAGTTGTTGTTATAGAAATTAAGAAAAAAGTAAATCTTTATCCAACATAACTTGATGTGATGTATTTGAATGCTGCATTATTATCTATGCATTTCTTGTATTATGCAAACCAAATATATTTATGCAATGAAGAATGAAGACTAAAATTGTTATTATTGTCTCTAATACTAAACCTAAAACATGTGGTAGAGAAAGGTAGAATATCGCTGCTGGGCAGGAAAAAGCTATGTAAATTGTCACTGTTACTCATTTGGCAAAACAAGGAACAGTACAAAATGTCAAATTTGAAGGTATTTTCTTTTTGCAGTGGATGCAAAAACTGCCTAACCATTCAAAGATGTTATTTTTATTAGTTAAGTAAGTTTTCCATATCCTGCAAACTGAACATAGGCTACCTTTCAATTTGATATTTTGTATTGGTCACTGTTTTGTCAAAATGAGTAGCAGTTAAAATTTAGAAGTTTTTCCTGCCCAATGATAATATTTTATTCTACATTATCGCTTCTTGTGCAAGAAAATGCAACTGCAATAAACTGAGTGAAAAGGAAATAATTAGTTGCATTTGAAAAAACTACCAAACTAAACAAGTAACAGGTTTCATTGTGATTTTTCTTCATCAGAGGGATCTTTAGTCACACTTGAGGAACTCCTGTACTCCTTGGACAGTCTTGATTTTGCTACCTTCCATGTCACGCCAGACATTGATGACATCGACATGCATCACGTCCATGAAGACAAGAACTTCTTTGTCCACCTTGGACCTCAACAAAGAAAACCAGGAGCTGCACGGAAGAGAGTTATACAACAGTTGGTCAAGAATCTTCCTGAGATCAAGAAGAAGAAGAGAAGCATCTTTCCTGGGAAGCCAAAACCAGATAAACCAGCCAGGAAACCACAGATCCCTGTTGACGAAGTTCCAGCAGAAAAAAATGTCTCAAATGACACACAATCAGGAAGACCAATTGATGTAGCAGATCCAACAGAACGGAAGAGACTAATTGACGATCTTGTTGATAACCTTCCGGAAGTTTCTGTTGAGCTTCCAGATTATGAAGCACTCTTTGCCCAACTCCCCCGCAAAGACTACTTTGCGAGAAAACCAGTTGCAGAAGATGTCATCGATAAGACATCTGCTAAAACAGCTCATAGCTCAAATGATGAAGATGGTTTTGGTAGTCGACCATCTACAGCAGAACCCCCAGCACTCCCAATAACATCTCCTCCATCAAGACCAATATTGACAAGGACTAGTTCCTTCAGTGATGACTCATTGTCTATCATATCAGATGCAGGCCCACCTCCCTTACCATCAGCTCCTCCACCTATGTTTCATCCTCCTCCCTACCGTTCATTGTCTCGCACAGCCAGCTTTGAATCAGATGAACTAAACTACCCTACATTTGCCCCACCCAAATCACAACCAGAACCAGTCCCTGTTACAAATTTACCAACATTTACCATTCCTACATCCAATCCTGCTCCTGACCCTACCCATTTTATGAATGAGGAACCTCCTCCTACTTTTTCCCCACCTACAAATCCAGCTGATGATTCTGTTTTTACAAATGAAGCCAATCCTATTCAACCATCTGTCATTCACCCTCATGCTGTAAATCAACTTCAAAGACCCCCATCTTTTGACAGCGGGCTGGAAACCACCTCATCTGCAGCAACAGACACAGACGCTATCAATTCACCACCTGGTCAGCCTCTGCAATTGCCACAGATACCGGTGATAAAGAATGCTCCTGCTCCTCTACCAAAACCAGAGACACCACTTTGGTTGAAGAAGATGATGGACTGGCAACATACGGAGAAAGAAAAAGAACTGAGTGAACTGAAGAAACTTCAAACAAAATTGATGCATCTTGAGAACCAAAATGAGGTAGGGAAATAAATTAACAGATATCAACAAACAAGTTAACAAAGAATTCAAATAAGTTGCTGCTTTTTACTTTTTCTTCTGCCCTCTTCCCACTCTTCCCACATCCCCTTTCAAAGTGCTTTTCTTTTCTCTGTTAATTTCAATTTGTCCTATCTCAATTTATAAGTTTCATTCTTTCTTTGTAAATACATATTATTTAAAGTTGGTCAAAACCTGTAATAAGGCCTAAAAAATTGTATTGCCCTTAGAGCTCCAAAGTCGGGAGGCGGTCGTTCGGTTAACCTTTTTTTTTTCTTTTGCTACAAGCGATATCAAGAAATGCAAGTTCACCACAAAATACCATGGTAAACAATGATTTATAAGGTTTCTTCGGCTTGTTTTTTAGTACATATATCAAGAGTTGTGCAGTACAAATTACAAACAGGCAAAACATTTTCACAACATTTTTGTGTACTTTATATCAAATATGAAAATTCAAATGTGAAAAAAAAAGCGACCATATATTTTCAGATTTTGGGGTCAGTCAAAAGGGGCAATACAAATCTTCTTTTTTAGGCCTAATGATAATACAAATGATATAAATGTGTACATATTTACTTGTAGGAGAAGGAGACCCAGATAAGGGAACTACAACAAAGTGAACAACAGATGAGGAGAAAACTGTGGCATGGGGAGGAGGCTAAGAGACTACAAAGCAAGGTGAGGATGAAGATGAAAGACACAACCCCATTTTGTTAACCTTTCTGCTCATGATTAATGCATTTGTGCAGTATTTCAAATTATTCTTGATATTATGATATGATTACATCTCGTATGAATATATAACAGGTTTAGTGACTAAATATTTTCATTCCCTACACTCTGAATTTCAAGGATTTAAAATAAATCCTAAAGGATTGTGATTAGGGACCAATCAAGTATTAGATTTGAAATTAAATCTTACAGATTTAAAATTAAATCTTTAAAATTTAAAATTTACTTAAAAGTCTTTAAAATTTAAAATTCAAATCTATAAGATTAATTTTGAATCTAAAATTGATTGGTCCCTAATTACAATCATTAAGGATTTATTTTTAAATCCTTGTAATTTAGAGTAGGATATGAACCAGTTACTTTCAATTACTTGTTGGACAACCTTGAATTGAAATGTAGTTATGAGATTGAATACCCCCACTTCAAAATTCCAAATAATAGTTGTACTGAAGTATACACAGATCCCATTTAAAGTAAAACTAATAGTGTTACATTCAAATTTAAAAAAATATTAGTTTTCACTATCAGATTTGTTCACTTTTAATATTGAATTGAACAAAGTGGGGTAAAACAGTAGCGTGTTGTGAACATTGTGTGCGCATGTGACTAAATATTTGGATTGTATGAATTAAACAACGGGACACATGGTTTTATTAAAAATCTCAGGAATTGCCACACATACAGCACCAATAAATGGTAAATTATACTCCATGTCTCTGTTTTGTTTACAGCTTCAAGTAAAGGAGTTAGAAGTGGAGGATAAAGAGCGAACCATTGCTAGAAAGACATCCGCTGTGAAGGAGAAGGAGAGAGAAATATCAAGGCTTGAAACACGGGTAAGTGTGGGGAAATTACTCCTCCTGCTGAAACATGTTCAAGTCCTATGTTTGGTGATAACACTCATGCGTGATGGGATTTTAATAATATTCATCTATTTAATTCACACTTTGTTCATTTATTCCTTCATTTACTCAGTGATGCAAATTGCTGTGTGTGTGCATGTCTGAGAGAGAGGGAGAGACAGAAAAAGTACTAGTGTGAAGGTGGAATTAAATGTAGTGTGATCAAGCAAACACAGTCTGAAGTCGGATATATTCAATTTTCAGTTTCTTATAGGATTGAAGCTACGTTTTGCAGAAAACTCCATTGAATTTGGACAACCAGTCCAAAAGATGGGAGTAGTTAAAACTCCTTTGTTTAGCTATTGGCTATATCTCAAAATCAATATTTCTGACTTCTGACTGATTTTGCTTGATCACAACACAAATAATACTTGGTAGTGGAGTGAAATAGCAATGGTAGAAAGTTACAGAGATGTATCCTTAAGGTGGTTCTGGACCCATTTTGGAAGTGCTCTATTTATGTTTTAAACATATTAATTGAGTAGGGCAGAGAACCCTGATCCATATGCCTTTTGTTTGAAGCTAATCGGACATACGGTTTTCATAATACATACATTTTAAATGTCTTTGTATTGTATTGTTTTTATCAATAATCAATACAGTTAATGAGCTAATATGACTTGAAAGTGCTCATTAATATGTAATTTTTGCCAATATTTTGCTAAAATCCAATGCATAAATGTTCATAACATTTTTAATTAACAGAATATTGGTTTCAAACTTGGTCAAAGTGTTCCTAATGAGTTCCAGATAATTTATGCATAATTAATGAGCTAGCAGCCCTAATTTGCATAATTAATTAGCATTTATGCAAATTAGCTCATTAATTATGCAAATGAGGGGGCGGCTTCACTATATAATACATTAGAACATATTAGAAACACTTTGACCAAGTTTCAGGGCAAAACTATACAAAATAAAAGTACCATGAACATTTATGCATTGATTTTTAGCAAAATATTGGCAAATATTTCATATTAATGAGCCTTTACAGTCCTTTTAGCTCATTAACTATATTGATTATTGATAAAAACAATAAGATACAAAGAAAATATAATTTGATGTAGTATAGAAACCGTATGTCCGATTTGCTTCAAACAAAAGGCATATTGATCAGTGTACTTTACCCTACTCAATTAATCTGTTTAAAACATGCTCAAAGCATTTCCTTATTTCTAGAAAATGCATCCAATACCACCTTAAAAGTGTAAAAGCATGGAGTTTTTTTTTTGGTATTAAATATTTTTAGTATTGTATATAATTAATTATCATATTCATTTCACAATTAACAGTGTATTATTTTTATCATGCCATGTTATATAATTTTCATTTTCATTTGTTTTATCATTTTGTTGCACATCATTTATGTTACCCATAACCTGTATATATATATAATTTGCATGCTTACATACCCAACCAATAGCTAAACCGACTTAAGGAAGTACTGGATTCCACAAGCAAGCAGGAAATTATTTTACATAAAATACAAACAGAGGTATATACTAACTTCATGTCATCTAATTACCATTAAATTACAAATAGTCTTGCTTCAAAACTGGTGGAATGAGGACTGCATGATAACACATTTTCTCATCAATTCTATCTGTAGTTTTAATCTTTGTTAGTTTCACTTTTCCTCTAAAGAGGTCAACCTCACCTAACCTGATAATTAGTATGACAAATATCTCTATTGCAGATTGCTGTTTTGCTCATTTTTGTTTGGACCATGAGTCAAATCAATATCTAAAACATAGTTCTATAAAACACTCTAAATTCAATATAGTATCATACAAGAAGATGCATTATAGTGTTTTAGTGTCTCTACTCTACTGTAATTATGTAGTTATCTACTGTAGATAGCAGTGTTGCTATCTACTGAAGATAGCAGTGTTGCTATCTACTGAAGATAGCAGTGTTGCTATCTACTGAAGATAGCAGTGTTGCTATCTACTGAAGATTGCAGTGTTGCTATCTACTGATGATAGTGTTGCTATCTACTGAAGATAGCAGTTTTGCTCTCTACTGGAGGTAGCAGTATTGCTATCTACTGAAGATAGCAGTGTTGCTATCTACTGAAGATAGCAGTGTTGCTATCTACTGAAGATAGCAGTGTTGCTATTTACTGAAGATAGCAGTGTTGCTATCTACTGTAGTGTAGATAGCAGTGTTGATATCTACTGTAGCTAGCAGTATTGCTCCATACTTAGACAGCAGTGTACTGATGCTACTGTAGATAGCAGTGGGCCGTTAACGGTATATACTATAGACAGCAATATGCTAATGCTATTTTCTCATTGAACTAATTGATTTGTTCTAATTTCTGCCTGATTTTTTTTTTTATAGATGATTAATTTTTAACAAAATTTTTCTTGAAGAAGTTTACATTTCTTTAGACGGTTATCTAAAGTCTATCTTTTAATACCAGTATAGATGAATCTGACGAGCCAATTGATGGTCAGGATTAAGTCGACCATAGCTGGGGGTCTTCAGCGCCAAACTAGCTTAGTTTGTTTGGATTGCGATCCAAGACGCATCACTGGAGAGGTAAACGCTGCACACCTATGATACTGGTGTAGCGTAAAATGGATGGATGGTCCCCAGCTATGGTTGCCAGTGAGGTGTAGGAATCTGGCTCATCGGATTCGTTTATTCTTTAGCTATGAAGAAGTACACAAGTTATCACAAGAATTTTTCAAGCGTTGCCACCTGAAATCTCAAGTTTGAATATAATATTAACTATGATTGCTGTTATTCATACATACTGCTGTAACAAGAAGTTCTTTAACTAATTTATTACAATTATATAATAGTGTTTGCTTTGTTTTTACTAATGTAGTTCACTTTGCTTGATTGTTTTAAAAGTAAATTTTTGATAGCTAATTACATTATTGTTTTCTGTATTTAGCTGGAACAAAGTCAAGGCAAATTGAAAGAAAAGGAGAACAGACTGAAAGAGTTAGATTCAGTGGAGGCAAAGGTGAAAGGTCAACTAAGTAAGAAGGACCAGGACTTGGAGACAAAGGTCAGTTTTGAATATTTTGAATTCCCTAAACAAGTATATTGATCACATATTATCTGCCCAAAATAGCAGCAAACAATCATTATTTGGCCATTATTGACACCCTAAGCGATGTACAAACGTACATCGCTTGACAGTGAAAACTACTTAAATTATTTGACACAAGCATGATATTCATCTAGGAACACAAGTACCCCTAGAAGTCTGTGCAAGTTCCATGGAAGTTGCAGCTCATTGTAAAGAATGGAAAAAGAAAATGGAAAAAAAAGAAGAAAAAAGCAAGTTCTACAGCATTTATCTTGACCAATTTACAATTTGCTGAAATTCAAAAGGATTTGATATAAACTGTTATATCCCCTTATCATTGTTTAGATGGATGAAATCCGCAGACAAAGTATTCAAGTAGACAATCTGCAAGAAGAGCTGGATAAGCTGAGACAAGATGACAACTCTAAAACAAGCCAACTTATGGAATTTTCTGCCAAAGTTGATCACCTGACCAAAGAAGTAAGCATAACTGATATAACTGGTATTTTGTGCATTGTTCCTTGTTATTCTGAAACCATTGTTATAATATTTGATAGTATGAAGAATTATGAAAAAATGTGGTAGATCATAATCAAGAAAGATTGACTTCTGTTATCAACGCTGATTTTATTTAGTAGATTAGATTTAAATTTAGAATAATTTAGAGATAAATGATTTTCTTAAGGTTTGAATATACCACAAAAACCAATAAAGAGCACAGTAGGGTTGCAGTTATATAGCTGGTCAATTAGAAACAGATTTGTTTTGACGATGAAAAAATGTAGAGAAAAATATAAGCCACAATATAAAAAGATGTAGGTCATGATTTAGCCTGTCACATATGTGACACGATCTGGTCCATGGGGGCCAAAGGAGGCATTTTTGAAAATTGAGTTACTGTAATTATTACATTAAATTATACATAAAATATGCTACTGAAAACACCAAAGGTCTAGCATACTTGGTTCTAAAGTTATGAAGTTTTTTGATGTCTATTTTCTTATGTATTTTATTGTTTTTTACTCCATATTTTTACCTTTATCTCAGTTTCTAATTTGCCGCCTTTGGCCCACATGGACCAGATCGTGTCACATATAATGAATAGCTGATTCTAAGAAAAGAGAAGATATTCCAATAAGCAGTTTTGATTTGATTTAATGATTTGATTTGATTTGATTTGTTTGATAGAATGAAGAGCTAAGAGAAAAGACAAGGGAGATCACCAATCTGGAGCAACACTGTTCTAAACTACAAAACCAAGTAGCAGATAGCCGCATGAATGAGAGAGAGAAAAGAGCCCTACAAAGCAAATTACAACTGGCAGAAAATATGCTAAGACAAAAGGTATTTGCACTGTAAACATTATTTTTATATCTTGTGTGTTGTTTTGATAGTAATGATTTGAACGGAATAGTAAAGATTTGAAAGGAATTTTGGATGGGCAATTTCCTCCTGGACACACAAAATTAATGTATGTGATTTCTAAAAATAATGCTTGAATAAGTTCTGTGAACTCAAAACAAGACCAGATTAATAAATCAAGTTTATAGCAATAGCTATTTGAACTTGTTGAACTCCAAAAGGTGCATAGGCCTGGTTTATGTTTTCAGGGTCAAATTTTGGACAGGCAATTTTGGTTAAAATAGCAGGCACTTGTCAAATCATAACTAAAACCCTGCATTAATGTTGAGCTTAATGTAGTTCAGCAAAATCCAAAGTGAACAACTTTGTTTTGTACTCTTCCACAGACTGCTCAGGAATTACGTCTGACTGAAGATCTATCTATCCTGCAAGACAGAGTACGCCAGATGGAAACCCAAAGCCGAGACAGAGATGGAATTGAGGAGGATTACAGAAACATAAAAGAACAGGTATGTTTTGATATTGGGACACTTGTGATGACATTGATATGAAGACAAAAATGATGATTACAATGATGGTGACAACAAGCATCAGATTTTCCAGCAAAAAATATGTGAATGATGATGACCATAGAACTATTACAGTAATAGTAAGAGTAATGTGGGCAATGGCAAGATGATAACAGCAAAGATGCGGCTGCAACAGAAATTACATTAACATTTATAATGATGACAGGTATCATGGTGACAGCAATAGCAAGATGACAACAGCATTGTCTGTGAGATAACATTTATAATTTATTGTAAATTACAATCTGAATAACATTATTTTGTAAATTAAATCTTAATACTGGAACTAAAAGTTGCAACTCACTTTGGTAAGTTGCAACCGAAAACTTCAGACTTCATCAGGCATCTGATAGATGATGTTGTGATAACGTCAGGTGTTGTGACGTCAGACGGTGAGGAATGTCTTGTAATCCTGAAGAAGTAGTCATCCTTGATAGAGAGGAGAGGTGGTTTAAAAGAGGAGTCAGAATCCATTTGGGAGAAAGTGGAGGAGCCCACCATCAACAAGAAAGGGGGACTTCGTTTTCAGTTTATCACATGCATGGGACCTGACGTTACGAGACATTCCTCACCGTCTGACATCACAACACCTGACGTCATCACAACATCATCTATCAGATGCCTGATGAAATCCGAAGTTTATGGACGCAACATAGCAAAGTGAGTTGCAAATTTTAGTTCCAGTATTAGATTTTAACTAATATCTAAAAGGTGTTTATATAGTAAAAAGGTGTTTCCTTAATAACATTTTCTTATTTTCTTATTTATACTTTCAGTTTGATGACATGGAACATCAGAAACATGAAGCAGAATTAGCTGTTGCTCCTTTGAAGGTAAAATATATTTCATGCATTTTTGACAGACAAATATATTAATAATAATATCAAAAAATCTTAAGACTTGTGTAGTGATCTTTTGGTAATAGGTTTTGAGAAACCATTGTAGTGGACACTGTGCACAGTTTGATGTGCACATCACTGTAAATTATGGCTAGGGAAAGACCAAAATTATTCATTTACCTTTTTCTCATATTCAAAATAGCTTTTTTTTAAATTTATTATCATTTTTGTTGTGAGATGTAAGCATTGTGTTCATGCTGGCAGTATTAGGCTATCCATTTAAAAGATTTTGGAAATATCTTCCACAGGGGGAGTATGTTTTTTAAATGTAATTGGTCAGGGTTAATCATTTTGAAACCCATACTCCCCCTGTATTATGACTACCTATAATCTTCTACAACTGGAGCTAGTATTTCAAATAGAAGTTACCCAATTTGCCTATTCCAATTAAAACTCATACTCCCTCTGGATTTTAAATGGAATAGCCCATTTGAGTGAAATATCTAACATAAACTACTACCTCTCCTGTTCTGTTTCCACAGGCAAAGGTGTCCTACTTGACGGAAAAGTGTAAAGAAAAGGATTCTACTCTGCAGGCAGTTGCCATGGATATGCGTAATTCGAACCCAAAGAAATCTGAAAGACTTTTGAGTGAAATATCTGCCCTTCAGAGTCCTCTTCCACAAGAGTCAACCAACCAACCTCTAACAACAGAACGCAGAATACGGCGCCACCATCGAGGCAGGAACCGTAGCAATAGGACATTGTTAGATCCAGTCAGAGAAGAAGAATCAGTTTATACTGACACTGGTCAAGATCAGAGTACTAATTCTAGGAGAGGTCAAAGGTCAAGGAGATATGGCTCTCATGTACCATCATCGAGCATCTTGGATGATTTTGATCTTGCAGGGGATGGGAATTTAGATCTGGGAGAGATCTCGGTGAAAGACTTGATTGATCAGACTTCAAGAACGTCTGGAAGGCACCCTGCAAGATACCATGATGATGACGATGAAGATGATATCTTGTTGACTTCATATTTGAATCATCCCTCAAGTACTAGAGGTAGAAATGATGGAGGAGGACTCTCAGGTGATTTAGAAAATGGACTTGGAAGTGAACCTGCAAGATCATCTCAGCCTACTAGACTGTCTAGAAGGAAACATAAATTACCGGTAAGAGATGCAACAAAATATATTTACTTTGAAGGATTTCATTTAGATTCCTGTCGCAGAACCTTAGTAGGCAATAATAGTTGTGATGCTTTCGAATTGAAGACTCATTGAGTAAAAAAAAACTTCTCTTATATATCAAATTGTTTTTTGATGTTACTCTAGAAACCGTTGCCTGAGAACAACCTTTCAACTCGTCTTGAATGTACCAAAATCCACCACCTTAATTAAGTCTCCAACTTGTCATAGTATTATATGGAAAGCAGCAAATAGTTTTTGTGATTATTTGCAGTCTGTTGAAAGGTTTTGTGAAATTGTGTTCTTGCCTAAGGGGCTGTGCAATAATTATAATCAGGGGGGGGGGTAAAATTTCCGAACCCCCCCCCCCACCACTAATTTTACCCTCTCCCAGGGCTCATAATTATTGCACAGCCCTAATCATTGTATTTGAAATCTTTAATTAATAATGTATATTGTTTGTAACATCACTTTCAGCACACTATGCCAACACTTCATGGAAGTCCTGAAGAAATCCTGCAATTCCATCAAGATCTGGAAGACAGCCATGTGCCTAATTATGATCTTCCATTGAATGAATCATCTATTCCACTAGGTGACATCAACCTTAACAACCTGCATCTGGAGGATCTTCCAACTCATAATGTACCTCCTACTACCATTGGTCAGTTACCATTATCTTCTGGTCTTGGACTGCAGCCTTCTCACAGAACTGCTAATCAAGCTCACTCATCGGATGTAAACTTATTTCAACCATCTAACCCCAGAACGTTTAATAATAATTCCCAACCATCACTTGCCAGTGGTTTGATATCATTATCAGAGGGAGTGAGACCAACAACTGGAAGTGTCAATGGCACATCAGGATACCATGGTATCAATTCCACTCCAAATGGGATTGGCCTTAATGGTGTTCCAACATCTCACTATCCCATCTCTGCTGGGTCAGGTGCCATCACACATACAGTACCATCATCTGGACCTTATTCTAACAATCATAATCACTTTTCATCCCCTCAAGACTTTGCAATACCAAGACCAGAAATGTTTCAAAGTGTACCTAGAACTCAACCTGTTTCAAATCATCAAACACCACTTCCTGGGAATTCCAATGGATTATTCAATGGTAGCCATCCAGTGAACTCACTGGGAATACCTGCGACCTCAGGATCATTATTGACTGTTCCAACAATTGGAGTGACACCCTCTGCAGCACCATCAAATCTTAATGGTAGTGCAGGTTTACCAGTGGGGGTAGATTCACCTGATTACATTGTCAATCATAGTCTTCCTGGTGATTCAAGATCTCTGACAGGTAAGGTTGACTTATCTAGCTGGTTTCTTTCCTTCACAATGAATGTATTCAAGAAGAACTGAAATTAGAGTGTATGCAAATATAAACCATCTGAAACAGTATAACAATTGAAATGGCAGCCATGTTGGAGGACAGTTCTAAGATAGCTTAAGATGGCAGGGACAGGTCTCTAGATTGATTCCACAACCATTCATATACCTATCACCTGTTTATTGTATTATCATGCAAATTGCCCCATAGTACCTTATGGAGGACAGGATTTTATTTAAATGCAGATGACTCTGTCATAAGTGACGTTGTATTGAATACCCTCTATTGTACTGCACAATTTATGTATAATGATATAGAAATAATTTTAAGTTTGGTACTATAGCTCACGGAGAATTTTCACTGGCTCAACCGGCATCTTCAGTGGATGTTATTACTCTGAAGATTTGGTGCTGCTGGTGATGTTGAAAGTGCTCCAGTGAGTGTACCACAATTTAGTAATATAGAAGTTTAAATTTTTTCTATTTAGTTATTTTCCACTATTTATGAATATACATTATTATATAATTTTGATGCTCTGTTCCCCACAGGTCATCCAGATGCACCTCAAAGTTTAACCATCTCCAAAGTGATTGGTCGCCATGGCATTTTGTTGACATGGAAACCACCCACTCTTAATGAGATGGGTCAGAACAGAGGAACAGAAATTGCTGGGTATAAAATCTTTGTAGATGGGAAGCAGAAACAGTTTGTTACCAATGCCCATCTGTCAAAAGTAAGTTTCCGCCATATTTGCACCTTTTAACTTCTCATCCAATATATTCAACAACAAAGTTAAGAGATCACTAATCAATATCACTCCAAATACCAGGGTAAAGGTGTTTTTTATACATTGACTTAGAGCTCTTTAAACTCACACCGTAAAAATTCAATAATAAGCATATGTTGCTCGGACAAGAACTAATTTTTATGGTAGTTTGTTAAACTTTGTAATTTTTTCCTTTTAATTTACAATATCTGTGTTACAGATACTTGTAAATGAAAAGAAAAAAATGAAAAAGTTGAACAAGTTACCCTAAAAAATTGTTTACCCAAGACCAGGGTTGCTGTTGTGCCATTGTTTTGTGTGTGAGGACCAGCATCTCCAAGCTGACTCTCCTTACTTTTTAGCTCTTGTTCTCCCTAACCTTAAGCCTGGGTTCAGGTGAGGCACCCAGGTTGTAGCTTCTTTGTTGACTTTCAGGAGGGCAGGGTAGCAACAGAATATGGTATACCACTCAGTACTGTCTTACACCCTTCTTTATTTTGAGACGGGTTATATTTGTGGAATAAAGCAGATTGTGGGTGATGTACCTTGTAAAACCTGGCCAATAAGAGCATAATGGTCTTACATAATTGTACTGTATAAATCTGTCTTTTTTATAATTTGTTGAGGGTTTGAAAATCATATAACCCACTTTTCTATCTATATCACCACAGGCTGTAATTGATGGTATTGATACCCATTCTATCAGAAGGCTTGGCATTCAGAGTGTGTCAGTCACAGGACAAACGTCAGTCATCACAGAAACCAATTTTGACGAGACTAGCGCCCTCTCCTCTTCATTGAGTGAGTCGGTTGCTAGTGAATCAGTCGCAGAAGCCAGTACCGAGGCATCATCAGTGGTTAGTGAAGAACCACAAGAAAGATTGGTATGTGCTCAAATGTGTTGCTTTGATTTGATTGTGTATAAATTTGACTGTAAAGAAAATACTGAAGTTGGTTTGTAAATTCATAAATACAGGCATTTCTGATTTTCACCTCCATTAAAGATGTCACACCTTAGACTTGCCAAGAGAGTTTTTCAATAAAATTTGGAATTTTACAATAGAAGACAAAAAACAACAAAAACAACAAATCAAATAAAGCATTGATATGCAATTAAAAATCTCGAAATTATAATGTTTTGTAGATTTCCTTTACAAATTAAGCATATTGCTAACCGTCCAGCGCAAATTATTTTGCATATTATACACACATGCTTGACGTCGCGAGTTTTGTTCTCCATTATTTTTGTTCATGTACTTTATTTTCTCATTCTTTCTTCTCTAATCCTACATGTACTGTTCATTCCTTTCTTTTTCAAATCTTTTCTTTGGGCAAGTATGATGATGAACAAACTTTGTAAGAAATATTAATGATGAAGTTAAACTATACACTAACCGATAAAAAAGATCCAGCATAGTGATAATCCCGATGATAAAATTATCTTTTTAATCTTTTAATAAACTTATTTTTAGCTTTAAATTTCATAAAGTAAAGTGTTTGAGTGCTTATTTTTTGCATCTCTGCAGTTTATGGCTGTGTATTCATATAAACCATCACAACATTCTCCCAATGATTACCCAACCTATGAGCTGTCATTTGAAGAAGGAGACATCATACGTGTATACGGTCAGGTGCGGGCTGATGGCTTCTACCATGGCAAGGTATGTCAGAATTTACTTCTTTCAACGATTGAGCAATAATTAAAAATGCAATTTTCCTAATACGTACACATGGCTCTTTCTTTGATGAAGATTTTAATGCTTCATTCAGCAAAGCAAAAGTTTCTTTAATTCAGATTCGTATTCCTGAAGCTATTTTTGTAATGTGTGCCCTCCATTTGTGCAATAAAGGAGAGTGATTATGCATGAGTGGTTGAGCCAAGGGGATTTTGCACCCAAAATCATATCCCCCCACCCTGCTAGCCTTCTAGTCAGAACAGAAAATGACAAATTGTCTGCTTTCCACCCCTCATTTTTCATTAACATTAAATGTGTACGGTGTAGTACTATCTATCTTTGTTTGATCTTTGATCAGGTCAATGCCCTGGGTCTCTATCTGTATACATGTTTAATTATCAATATTTACTCATCTTTGTTGAAGCAATGATTTTTTTAATGTGATCAGAGTCCATGTTTTAAATACTTCCAAGGATATTAAACAATGTTTGTGTTTCTTGCTTTCATTGTTTCATTCTGAAAAGTGGATATGCTATTTATTTATTTTTGTCAGTTTTTTTAAACTTTTTGCTTGTAATATCATTTGTTACAGGTCCGTGGCAAGAAGGGACTGGTTCCATCCAATTTTATTGAAGAAATTTTCATGTCAAGTTCTCTGCTAAAAAAGGTAATTTGTAGCCATTGAAAAGTGTGAAAAACATAGTTCATCCATCATTTATGGAAGTTAGTGTTTTTTAGTTAATTTTCCCTTACATAAATCCCATCTATCAAACCCAGCAAGGTTTGGTGTGAAGACGATCAGGTGCTAATGACTTTCAGAGCATTTTGATGTAATTTAACCACTTAGGTGCTTTAGGGTTTCAATTTCCGACCATCTTTGAGATCAACATTTTTATGTTGTCCATAATTAAAAATTGTGACTTTTGCCTGTGCAATAATAATGGTTATAGGAGCATGTTTTGGGATATTTGATAAAAATGTATAATATCACATGATACTAATACCTTTCTCACCTAAAATTATGATTACTTTCAGAAGAAGCACAGCAAGTCGAGTAAAAATCATAAAAGTGATCGACACTCATCACTTCCGAATAAAGAGCGCCACCACCGAGAATCTAAATCTAAAGACTCAAGCTCACGAACATATTCGAAAAAACATACTGTGAACAGAGAAAACCGAAATAGACAAAGAGACATTTCCTCCAAAGTTTGACAAATATATCCTAACAAGTGACAACAAGAAACTGTGGATACAGATGGCATCTCAACACAACTCAGTAACTCAGTTCTGTCCCCAATGCATGTACACTTGTAAAGTGTGTGCATTGGATATCAAATTTACACATACTCAACACTTTGGGGTCAATTTTCCTTGACTCCATTGACAAAAGCCAGGTTATTTTGAGTCATCATAGTGATTATGCAATCGACTCTGTGGTTAGTGTCACATGAAACTGGCTCAAAATGACGGGTGGATGATGAAGGCTGTCATAGAGGAGGATGTTCATATGCAGCCTCTCTTCACTATTTCCTTATCAATATCAACTCCATGGTAAATGTCACATGAAACTGGTTCAAAATGACGGCGGGTGGATGATGAAGGCTGTCATAAAGGAAGATGTTCATATGCAGCCTCTCTTCACTATATCAATATGACCAATTTGATCTTATATCGATGTGAAATATAAAAAACAAATATGTTTGGTTTGGCTAGTACACATTGTATAGGCCTATGAAAGTGTCTTGGGTATATCTAGCTACGCGTACGTAATGGCATATTATTTGCTACTTCAACTGAATATAGGCATTCCAGATTCATTTAAATCCTCCCATACTTTGTTCAGCTCATAATGGGCTATTCCAGTTGAAATCCATACCACCCCTATGGAAGACATGACCTTAATCTTCCACATAAGGAGTGTGAATTTCAAATGGGGCTACCTGAATGGTGCCTCAATTTGAAATCTACACTCCCTGTGTGGGAGATTAAGGTCATGTCTTCCATAGGGGTGTATGGATTTCAACGGGAAGACCCCAATAGGTGAGACTCGTAACATGGCGTACATTCAGTTGGGCGAAGCACCTACGCTAGGTGTGCTTTGTGTATTAGGCTATTCCAGCTGAAACCCATGCACCCCATATGGAAGACATAACCTTAATCTTCCATACGGGGAGCGTGAATTTCAAATGGGGCTACCTAAATGGGTAACTCCATTTGATATCTACACTCCCTGTGTGGGAGATAAAGGGCATGTCTTCCATAGGGGTATATGGATTATAAACGGAATAGCCCAGTGCGTGACTGATGTATGCTTTTGTGAATTTTTACCAGCATAAATTTTTGCTAATTAGGAGTTGAACAATGTCTATGATGAGTAACCACGATTGCCCTCAAAACCCTGGAAAAAGTGTGTTTCGTCAAGTGCCATCACAGATTGTGAAGTACTTTTGAAATATTTGAAGTAGCAATCTTTAAGAAATTCTGAGAAAATGAATACCTTTAATTGCACTAAAACTTTGCTGACTGCTCAGTGCCAGAAGTGGGTAAGTGCAATAGTTGGCATGTGCAGCTGCCATGTGTAGATGAGTACAATATACTGTGTGTAAATTGCCAAATGTTCACAGGGCAGCTATAGAGGTTATCCACTTTACGCCTGTGTGACTTCGAACCAAATGCGCTGGTTCCCGTAGTATTCTTCATACAAACCAAACATTCAAACAGTGATGGTTGCACATGCAGGTACTTCGTAAGTCCTAAACAAGGTATAGCAGTCGCTGATAGGATATGCAACACGGATAACCTCTATTGCACTTACCCACTTCTGGCACTGAGCAGTTAATACAGTGGTAACGTCTGCCATATGAAACCTGCCTACCACCTGTGTAACTGGTCATTGATCTTCCAGTTGGTCATGTTTCAAATATAGATGAATATCTGAAGAAAAAGAGGCTCTTGCAAGTTCCTCCAATTCAGATCACATCCTTCAATACATTAATATGAATTATATCAAATTCAGTGTGAAACCTACAATATATTTGTAAGCATGTAAAGAAAATGGTTTTATCTGGATTTATAATGGAAATAATTTGTGACAAAAAGATGTTTCCACTCTTGAAAAAAAGATGGAAGATGTATGCCTTTATAAACTATCAAATCAGATCCATATCCTCAATGAATTTGCACCGTTTTCTTTGTCATATGTATTTTCTCTGTTGTAGTCTGTCTAACCCATCGGATCACTTCCTCTGTTTAGATCTGCTAGTGCCATTGAAACTGCTCATATTGTCATGGTTTTATACAACAAATTTAAGCGTAACTGTGCCAGATACATTCCTGGTGTAACTGGCTTTTTTAGAACATAATAGGTAAATGTCGCCAAAGCTGGTGCGATATTTGAAGCCATAGAAGAGGCAGTGTGTTTGATTTGTATGCTAGTCTGATTTGGCATTTGACAAACTTTGACAATATGAAATGATAGAGCTGTAGTTATCCTGGACCATATCCACATTCCACTCTAATAAAGCGGCCATTTTGGGTGTATGTTGGCCATTTGTTATGTCTGCAATGCACGTATCTTCTAGTGTATGTACCTCTCTTAGCATGGGGTGATATGTGTCGAATTTGACTTAAATTAGATCTAGAATAGCTTACCAATGTCAAGACCATGAACAGCTACCCTTCCATTTTGTCTTGTTTTTCTCTACATTTCTGCATTTGCAGGGGATATCTTGGTGAAATCTTGAGCGAATTTAGTCAAGTTACATACCACACTTGACACTGAAGCGTTCACAGTTCAACTGCAGTACTTAAAACATCATTCTCAAAGTCATACAAAAATGCCAAATCAGATTAGCATATGAATCAGCACATTACCTCTTCAAAGTCGATCATGAAAGTGTTTTAAAAAATCGCACAAATGCCCCCAATATGGCGTGTAATTTACCTATGTTCTAAGGACAAGCTAATGATGACAATTGATGCAATTTTAAGTGCACTCAAGTATCTAGAACCTGTTGGCAATATCCTTTACATATAGGTTTGGAATAACATCTTAACACAATGGTGATGGAACAAGCATGATGTTGGGCATCATATAGGTGATGGAACAAATCATGTCATACTCCTCTCATTATTCTATTGCATGTGGTATTGTGTCAATTATTTATATCAGAACATTGCAATCGTTGCCTCACCCTGTCTACCTCTATGTGGTACTATATTTAATATGTTCTACAAATCATATAAATTATGTATGTTAAGTCTGGCATGACCCATTCCATGATGATGTATATCACATCTTGGGATACATTTAAAGTCATTCATACAAATAACCATTAATTTGAATAGAAAGCAAAATTAGACTTCTACGCTACTCAAATTTGAGTAGTGTAGAAGTCTAATTTTGCTTTCTATTTATGTTTACCGCTACGTATACATCATTATATTAAACCATTAATTTGTTTGTGTAAATCATGGTTATAGATAGATCCAATTTGAGGCTATCATGCTTTATCATCAATAATATTTTTC
The DNA here is from genome assembly GCF_039555335.1 of Amphiura filiformis. Taxonomy (NCBI): domain Eukaryota; kingdom Metazoa; phylum Echinodermata; class Ophiuroidea; order Amphilepidida; family Amphiuridae; genus Amphiura; species Amphiura filiformis. Next base: position 42,609,590 of record NC_092628.1, read on the forward strand.
TGCCATTCCACAACAATACTTTTTGGGACAAATTTTCCCAACAAAAATCACTTGGACTGAACATTTCAAATATATTTAAGGAACTATTTTCAAAGAATGTTTAATACTTTACAGACTTTTGTGTAAGTGGCAATATAATCAAGGAGACTCATGGGTGTTGGGCTGGTTCCCATTATACTCACACTAAACTACCAGTTTTTGAAAGAGCGATTGAAAAGGGTATCAGAAATCAAGAATTTATCACTAAAAGGATATCAAAATGGCAGTGAAAAAGTTGGTAAAAATCAATTCAATTTTGCAAAGCTTCTAGATTGCGGTTACTTGAATTAGGTCTCACAAAGAGTAAGTTTCACTATTTCTTGGTTAGAAGCTCCTTGTATTTGGGATCCCAACCTAATTGCAAATATTTCCTCACCCACAGGGTTGAGATACACAATGACTTAATACATCAAGCCTGATGACCAATTTATACAAAAAGATGATTTAGTGGTGTAATTTATTGAGAATTAAAGATAACAACAAATATCAACCCATGAGTTGATAAAGTATCATTGTTCTTATTTCAGATGTATATGCTCCGAAATAATTGTTCATCACAGCATTAAAGTTGCCCCTCTATTATGTTTCCGTAGGGCAAGTTTCTACTCACCAAACCCTTCCCCCAAACTTACTGTACTGTAACAGTATGCAATATTTATTCACATCCAGTACAAGTGTATAACCTCACCTCAGTATAATTATGCCTATAAAAAAGCACAAAACGACCAAAGAAGTGACTTCCACTACAGTTCATCCATGATGAGTATGAAGTAAAGTTAAGTAGGTCCTACGTATTATATTACGCAGTTTCTGAGCGCCTAAAGGTTTGTCCACTCTGAAGTACAAAGTGACAATGCATGTGTGTGTCCGCGTTGCTACTTTGTAGACTGACTGTAAATGTCAAAAGGGATTAACACACCGCTAGGTGAACACAAATGACGCACGATACACTTGCGCAAAATGTGCGTACCTTACTTCATACTCATCAAAGTGGCTAAACTTTAGACAACACACATTACACCTTATAGAGCAATGTGGTATACTTAAACAAAATAATGAGCACATTTTGCCCTTACTAAATAAAAGTCATATTATAGGCCAAAGTGATGGATGAATGTCAGTTATTACATCAGGTATTATTGTATCATTTTGTTATCTCTATCTGATCAACTGGACTACTTTTTCTATACTCGGGGGCTCTCTGGCTTATTGAACCAGGTAGGAGGCAAAACAGTTTTTTTGTTGACTTGCCCTCCAAATAAATGATAATTGGATCTTTTTAAATGATATTTTGATCTTTTTAAAAAAAATGTTTCCAAAATTTTGATAAATATATTTGAATAAAAAATTTAAGTAATTGACTTCACTGATTTGTTGGAAGTTTCAGATGTTTGTTACCCTGATGAAAAGAGTCTTTTCAGTACTGTATTTTAAAGTAAAAATCAAAATAAAATGAAAATTATTTCTCGATCGATCCAGCTCATAAATTTTTCTGGAGGGGAAGTCAGAAATATTTGTTTTGGCCTGATTACATGAGCACTCAGCTGATTTTGTCTTTTCTATGACAAATAGAATTGTCTAATTATCTAGAAAATATCACTTACCAGTATAGTTATGTTAAAATGGGTTTAGATAAGAAGTTCATCCACTTCAATTTACATCAAGTTTTGCAAAATAATAAAAATTATTTTTGTATTAGCATGGATGTAGACTGCTACATTAATTCAATCCAGTTGATCAGATATTGAAATACATGTTTTTATATAGTATAAATCACAATTGTCTAAATATCATGGATGTCAATTCAGATGTTGACACAGGATAACCTGGAAACAATGACCAGAAAAATCAAGTTTGTTTGAAATTCGAGAGTGACAAGCACATATGGTTAGGTTGAGCAGGGGTATGAGATATATCCCTGGGTTGAGGGAGTGAAAACTTTGTGGCAGCCACATCTTTGGATGTAGATGGTTTGCTCTTAAAGGAGGAAAAGGTCTATAACTTAACCATATATGGCCTTTCCTATGGGCCTTTATAGATGAAATTTGATTCAGTAGATGTTTTTTTTGTGTAAAACAAGTGTGTGCCTATTATGATGCTGGGAGGTTAATTGATGAAGGGGGCTTCTTATATTCCACCGAAAGCTCTGACTCTTGTGTGTGTATATTTTGCACTGGTAGTCCACCGACTGAATGTGTTACAGACCATTATTCATTTTGAATCATAGGTATAATATCCGCATCAAGAAGCTGCCGTAGCATTAAATATGTTTCATATAATGTTGATTAATGTATACGATAGCTGTAACACACCAGGATCACACCGCATCAAAACATGATTATTGTTGTCGGTTGCCGATTTACCATATTGGGCTATTAAGATTTTGGAAATATCTTCCACAGGGGAGTATGAATTTCAGATGGAATGAACAAATTAGGCAGATCCATTTGAAACTCATCCTCCCTTTGGTGAAGATTCAGGTTGAATCTTGCTCCGAGGGTGTATGAAATTCAAATGGAGCTGCCTAATATGTTCATTCCATTTGAAATTCATACTCCCCATGTGGAAGATAATTCCAAAATCTTCCACAGGGGTAGTGTGGATTTTAAATGGAATAGCCCATTAGATGGTTATTTTGGTTCCGACAGCATCATGCCTTCAATTTCAAAGAATGACCTGAAAAAAGTAACATCAATCTTTTGAGATTGACAAGTTAACTATTTTTGAACCAAAATAGTATAAGCAGCATACCCACATGAATAAATTTAATATAACTGTTCAATATTTACGCTAGGGGTAGTGGGAGTTTTAGGGGAAATCAGATTTTTTTTGTCTTGAGGGGATAATTACTTAAATCATGAGGGGGACTGGAGGTAAAGGGGGAAACATCCACACAAAAATAGAGGATGCGAGGGGAGGACACAAAATTAGTGTCAATTTTTGATTCCCACCCCCCGGTTTAAATATTGAATAGTTGCTTATAGACGTGAATATTATTATGCTGGCTGTGTGAGCAATCATGATTTTGAAAGTAATTTCCAAGTGTCTTGAAGAAGAAGATGAAAATAGTAGGATTGACCTATTAACCTCTAGATTTATATCACTGATCTTCCCAGTCTTATGCTCATGCAGCTTGCTTTATCAGAGCATCAGACCTGTATAACAGAGGTCCTGGATTTTTATCTTGGACAGCCTGTATATAATGGTTGTAATTGGCCTTTTCTGTGGTTAAAATTAATCCAATTTACAATAATTTCTTCTTTCTAGATGTTGCAATTCTTTAATCACTCTTTATCAGAAAAAGGGAAAACTTGTTATTAGAAGAGGCAGATGTGGATATTAATTGTTGGGTTCATCTGGGCTCTTCCAATTGAAATACATACACCCCCTATGGAAGACATGACCTCCCGGGGGGGTCACTTCCATTGTGGCCTGTACACCATCCGCGATAATCAACTTTTGAAAAGCACCCTAAACAAGGAATTTAACCCTTGGCTAAAATGATACCCTAAACAGGGATTTTATTCCTTGCATCAAATTTCATACCCTAAATTTCATTTCCGCGTATTAGCAAGTTGCAATTTTGATACCCTTTTTTCCAATATTTCATGTTTTTGACACCCTAAACACGTTACGCCAGATCGTGCATATCCATGAAAAACTACCCTTTTACGCGCGTTTTCATTATCGCGGATGGTGTACAGGCCACAATGGGAGTGACCCCGGCATGACCTTTATCTTCCACACAGGGAGTGTGAATTTCAAATGAGGTTACCTGAATGGGAAACTCCATTTGAAATCTACACTCCTTGTGTGGGAGATTAAGGTCATGTCTTCCATATGGGTGTAATTGTGTATGGATTTCAACTGAAATGGTCCAAATATACAGGCCCTCTATCCCAAATTGCCATATGTGTACATCCACATCAAAACGATGCACTTGTCGGCTGCTACATGTGCCTCATTCCACATAATAGCAAGAATAAATACCAGACTCATCTCAAGTGGAGGTAACTTCAAATCATCCCCAAGTGACATGGTTATGGAATGTTTTCTGTATTAATAAGCCATGTGACTTGGGGATGATTTGAAGTGACCTCCACTTGAAATTAGTCTGGTATTTATTCCCAGTTATTATGTGAAATGAGACACATGAAGCAGCCGACAAGTGCATTGTTTTGATGTGGATGTACACATATTTTTCAAAAGCTATGAAATGTTTTTCAAATTATCTTACATTACCTAACTCTTTAATAATGGAAACCTTGTTTTCACTTCTACAAGAGGTGACAAGTCCAGATAAACAACTTCTTTTATTAAATTTCCAACTCTACTTTTAAAATTTATTAACTAAGCGGGCACAGAAATCGTTTATGATCGAGATTTTTCACAAAGTAATCAAAACATTATTTTGTAAATTGGGAAAGTGATCATTTTATTGTACAAAATTGATTGGTTGCCTGTGGTGCTACAGAGTGAGATCTATTCCAACACATATAACTTGTGCAAAGATCAGTTCTTAATATTTTGCACCACACCTTATATAGTAGCTGGACTGATTTTACAAAGTCTTGCAAGGTGCTGTAAGTGCTTAAACCCATTGTATCATATGATGACCTGAAGATGTTAACAAACTTGGGTATAATAGACCCTTTTACATCCCATGTAATGTAAATTTCCTGATATTGTATTTTGGATCATCATGATACCATGTCAATCAGTGGTCTTTGATGACATTGTTTTCAGTCCGGATGCAAAGCCAGGGAGCAATCTCAATCATGCCATTGGTGCGACTAAGATTGGACGACCTTATTGCATTTTTCTGTAATAACCATTGGAAAATTGGTAGAACACAATAGGGTTTATGTTCTATACATTAATTGCAAGTCTTTGTAAAATGGCACCCTGAGTATTATGTATAATGAACAGTATATTCTGAACTACATGTCAAATTTGTATCAAACAATTGGTTAAATTATATCAATTGTCTGTTTGTTGGGTATGACTTTATATGTAAGTTGGACCACTCGGCATATGCTGAGTATAAAATGGATACAAGATACTACCAATATTTCAGAGAAGTGTCTTAATCTTATAGATCCAAATTCATATAGCAGGACTAAATTAGTTATGGACTAACAGAAGTGTTTATCAATAAAAGTCGTATGATGGAGCAGATGTACAGCAGTTATCATTGTCATTCGCTACTTGCATGGTTCCGCCAGGGAGAGCTTCGAACTGACAGCATACATGAAAGGAAGAATTATGTAACCTTACACAGAATGTTATATAACTGGTTCAATTCCCATTCATGTATCATGCTGCCAGTTCAAGGCTCTCCCCGCACATAGTGCAGAATGACGGAACCATGCAAGTAACGAATTGCTTTTTTTACCTCTTTGACTTTCAGTGACATAATGGGTGGTCAAATGAAAATAAACAAATATAATAGTATGCATATTTCCTAAATATCTGTTTTAGTCCAGAACTAAACGGATTCTTTGATGAATTTGGAGCTATCACAAAGTCTTCTAGAGTTGGGTTGGGTATATTATGTATATGTAGTCATTTCAAGCAAAACCCTTCAGCTTTTATAAAGCTATATTTCAAAATGTCTTTGTTGAACACAAGGGTTCAAAACTGTCAAAATAGATGAGATAAAATTATGAGTACCAAAGTAACACATGATTTGTGGAAAATAAAGCTGATATGATTTGATATTTTATGGGTAACAAAGTTTCATAATTATGAAGCTTATATTCCCTTCAGATGTTATGGGCTTTTTTCAGAGGGATGGGCCTGGGGGGGGGGGCACTTGACAAAAGTTTGACAAAGATCTACAAATCTAAAGAGAAGAGGGGGCAATGTGTTGCAAAGGTGTGCCACTGCATGCACCTACCATAAAATATGAGGGGTTCCTGCTGGTTGGGATTAATATTGTTTAAAATAGCAGTAGGGCTTACTGGGCTACTTCTCATTTAAACACACAGTTTTGACCTCTTGTGTTCTGTGAATATATGTAACAATATATTTGAGTTCAAAACTAAAATTCAGTATTTTTGCTAATCTATAATGGTATACACATCAAAAATGTTATTTGTGCTTTAATTATTTCACTTTCCTTTTCATTTCAGAGGAAAAATATTAGGTACGGTACATCTTAAGTAGCATAGATTTTAGATTGTTAACAAGTTGTACCATAAACTTGATAAATGTAATTTTGAAACCAACAAGCAGCCAAAAAGTGTTTTTCTTTATATTAAATTAAAATGATTTTAATATCAGAAAAAAATCATGTGCAAATTTCTTTAAATTCCATCCACATGATGGTTATGTGCAATGTTATCAATGTATAGTATTTATTTGTAAATATAATTCCAAAAAAGCTTGCATTATATTAAGGCGACTGTTTCATGCAGTTATTCAATTGGAATCGTTCCCTGTACAATTTTGCAAGAACTGTTATTTGTTCATATTTTTCTGTATAATCTTTAACTGCTTGGCAAATATCTTTAAGTATCCCTTCCCAGTGGCATGGTGTGGGCCATCATATTGGGGGGGCATCGCCATGATGGGGGGGCACTGGGTCTGATTGGGAAGCATAAGCTGTTTTTTGGCAATTTTCCTATGGGATTTTCCAAAATATCGGATCGCTTGCCCAAGATCGCAATAGTTGGAGAAAGCTTGTAGTCGCCTGCTCCACAGCCGACTGATGAAGATGATGGGGAGGGGGGGGGGGGGATGTGCCCCATTTCCCACATGATGCTATGCCACAATTGTTGACCCAATTCACCCAAATGTTTGCTCAAAGCGCCAAGAATCTAATAAGGTGGGGGGAGGGGTAGGGGGTGATCGGGTGGCATATCACAAAGAGCTGACATGTCTTAAAACTGTTATTTTATTTCATGTCAGAAGTATTGTGAGCACTACTGTATACAGGAGGCATAATTAAAGACATTGCCAACAAATTTTAATGTAAAACCTATGTCTTATCACAAAAATAATACAAAATATTTCATGATATATAATGTACAGTCTCAGCAGACGTGACATCAGTGTAGACATATTTATTAACAATACCAAGAAAATATCATCGAAGAGTTCAACTTGAAATAGTGCAGTGTATACCTTGAATATTGTTATACATCTATCCTTGTATAATTAAGTCATATTTTAATGTATCATATTGTTGTGTCTTTGTAAACGCTGTAAAGAACAAAAAGAACTCAACTATTGGGCTATACATCGAACAGTTATTATGTCTAGTGTGTTATTATGTTTGCAATATTTCTTCCTTCTTTCATTTTTTTCCCTTCAGTCATATTTTCCCTCCTGCTTTCCTTCTTCTCTCTCCTTCCAAAGAAAAGACCAACATAAATGAAAATCAAATTATTAAATAATTACACCTTGGTCTGGGGCGGACATTTTAAAAATGAATTTAGAAGAGCAGCAACGACATCACTTGCATTACATTTCAGATGTTAAATCTACATCATATGAAAAATTTGAGGAAATTCGCACGAGTCCGTTTTATTTTAGGGCCATTTGTCTATAACTGGTCTTTACATGTAGCCCTATGGAGAGAGTGCCCGTTGAGGGCGCTATAACCCCCATTTTAGGAACAAAAATGAGTACATTATATAGATGAGTTAATTTACGTTTGAGCTAGACAATGTTTTTTGTTATAAGTATAAAACATCCCCAACATCCTATATCCAAAAAAGACTGGGAAGGGGGTGATGTTAATTTCAATAATTTGCATACAACAAAAATGGTTGCTCATGCAGGGCTCAAATTTCAAAATTGGTCAATTCTGGGTAAAACCCATTATTCCTCTCATTATTAGGATCAGAAAAAGTATAGTTTGACCTATCTCCGATGTATAGTTCTTGAGTTATTGGTAAAGTTCAAAATGGCAAATTTTAGTCTCCACCATTATCCACGGGGTAAAAAAAAGACAAATGTTCCGATGTTGATCAAAGTGAGCTCAAATTGTTCCGCTTGGAACAACATTCTAATAAAGAATAGTTTACCATATCTCAAGGTGTTTTGTTATCTGGGTAGGCCTAACATCATAAAATAGGTGGGCTTTGATGTTTTTTAATTTCTTAAAAATATTCATCAGAAGATATTTATTTCAAATTAAAAATAGTTTTTATCAAAAACAAAAATAGATGAATGTATAGTAATTACATACATGACATATATAAAGTAAATGAATGAATAAATGCAAGTAAATAAATATTTTTACTAAAATATTTATACTTATTTAAAAATAAGTAAATATATTCTTCATTTTTTGCCAAATTTTTCATTTCAAAAATAACTAAATGACAATTCGTCGTCCGTATTCCATAGTGGCGTATAGTAGGGGGCGCCATGAATAAACAACTTTTCGAGAAAATCGGGTTTGAAGAAATGCCAATTTAAAATCGAGTTGTGTAAATCAGACATTCATTATATTTTGTAAATGATGTGAAATTTCTGTAGTAAACTAAATAGATTTTATTGTTATATATTTATCAAAAGAAATAAATACATACTATTGCTGGCAAACTGACAATAAAACTATACGTCACTATGGAAAACGAACAAAACGCAATACCCTCACCTTACGTTAACCGTGACGCCACCTCGGTCGCCGTGTAATCCCTATGGCGTTATTTTTCGTCGTTAAGTATTCCATAGTGGCGATAGGTCCGATCTGCGACGCCACTATGACATACGATGTTTTTCATTTTTGCCGATATTTCATAATTATAAAATGTGTATAAAAAGTAGGCGTATGGTCGATACGCCACTATGGAATACAAAAATGTCACTTTGTAACTATATCGCCACATTTAATTAATTAATTACTAATTAATTAGCTAATTATGACTGATGAGACTTAGAAAAAATGAAAGAGAACATCATTAAAAACATTATGTGCCAATTTTCAAAAAAATGACCAAAAATCACTATACGCCACTATGGAATACAGCCGACAAATTTGAATGACTTATCCTTAAGCAATTTATAAATTTTTTTTAAAATTTTTTTTTTACACTTGCACTTGGCGGGCCACTGGGATTACTGAATAGGTCTTTAAAAGTTTATTTATTTAAATTTATTTATATATTTATCATAAGACATCTATTTTAAAGTAAATATCATGAATATAGGCCCTAGTTTTAGAAATAAATATCAGAAAACAAATAAATAAATAAATAAATCTTTAAAATAAATATACATTATGTCAATGAATATTTATATAAATAGATATTGATATCATTTTCTTTAGAAGGGGTCCCAAATATACTAGGGGGGGGGGGGGGTAGGGGTCATGAATTTTGGAAAGAAAATAGGGAGGGCCATAAAATTTTGATTTACCAAAATGTAAGGAGTCACAAGATGACCACAGATAGTGTGTTTATTTTATACAAAAAGACTGATTTCAATACAATTTTAACCTGTTTAGTGGGTAAGGTGTATCGGTGGTGGGGGGTCATAAAATTTTTGTTGCCGAAATAGGGGGTTGTAATTTTATCGAACTTTTTGTAAATTTGGGACCCCCTTCCGAAGAAAATGATAGCCTCATTTATAATCAACAGATATTTATTTAAAAGTATACAAATCTAATTAAGTAAATAACTATTTAAATATCTGCAGGCCCGTATGCAGGAAGTGCACCCCCACAAGTATAAAAAAAGACCCCAAAATCCCAATTTGTGAGCGTAACAGGTTATTTATGCTTTATTTGGTGAAAAGTCAAAATTTTGGGAAGAAGGTCCACTTTTCATTTGTATATCTAAGGCCCAGGCCCTACATCTTGAAATTTCATCTTACAGATAAGGTAAGACCATGGACTAAATAGGAGTTACAAGGGCCTGGTAGGATGGGCTATATTAACCCACAACTGTCACTTTTTCCTGCTGCTGGAGCTCTCAAAGCTTCTCAAGATCATGATCGATGACAAAAATATAAAATCGTGACTAGGGTCTAAAAACACTGATTTTCAAGAATAATGGTAGTTTTCTGAAACTGAACAACTTGTTTAGGGTACCTTTTTATATTTTGTCCAAAAAGGGTTAATTTGTTGCATTTTTACTAGCCAAAAACTCTTTAGGGGGTAAATTCTATATTAAATTACCTTATTAAGGGGCTAAATTTGCTAGTAGTGTAAAACTTGTTAAGGGGGGTGTTTAAAAAAAATTTGGTCATGCATGCGTACACTATCGTACTTGAGTGGCCCCCCTAGGAGTTTACCTTGCGGACTCGTGTTGAAAATGTCAAAAATATCATTTTCTAATAATTTGCCATAAAATTTGTATTAGGCCAAAAATAAATAAAAGTTTGTCTCAAAGCTCACGATTGAAAACAATTGCGAAATGTGATTTTTTTTTGTTCCCGACTTTTTATGGTATTTTGAGAAAAAAAATCTGAATTTTGCCAAATTTTTCCAGGAAAAATTGTTCAAATCTTGCGATTTTACAAATGCGCGCGCGAGCTTTGAGACAAACCTTTTTTTTGGCCTTATGGTGAATTTAAAAAAAATCAAAATTACTTGATGTCAGAAGGACATTCCTCATATTCACAATACAATTTGGTGTGTCTGATGTGCTCTCAGGTCCACAAAAATACTGTGCAAAGTTGCGAATCGTCGCTATCCAATTCCAAGCCCTTGAAGGAAATCCCGGCCCCCCAACTCAAGACAAAAGTTGGCAACCATGAGAGTTACCAAATCTTTCAAAGACCCCCTTCGCAATGATTTTTCATCAAATTTACCCCCCTTTTACATGCAAAATCGAGGACAAAATTTGGCCAAAAACAACCCCTTTTTTGTGGTTTCAATGACCAGAATTTCCAACACCCCTTTTCAGTGACACTAAATATTGACATAAAATTACCGGATTTTCACAAATACGCCTTTTATCCAAATTTCACGGACAGTGCAAATTTAAATTAAATACCCCCTATTGCTGATTTCACGGTCACGTCCTGTCCAAATTAAATACCCCCTATTTTCCCAATTTCGCAGGCCTCGCTACTGGTAAAAAAATTGCCCCTTTTCTGCGCTATTTGGTAACTCTCATGGTTGTAAATTTTTGTGTTGAGTTCAATGAGTTGGGGGGTTAGGAAGGAAATTCAATAAATTTCAATGGGAGGTACATGATGCGCTTATTTAGTGGTGTGTCCCCTATAGTACATTGAATCAGTTCAGTGATCAAATCCTCAGAGATTAATCAGATATCGATCATATAGTGGTATGCGCCTCTATTTAATATCACATCCGGTTCATTGCAAGCACTCCTCCCTACGCCATACACAAATTCGCACAGCCTCATTTCCCTAATATGAAATTTAAGAAAAGGGAAATTAAGTTTTATTTATACTACTTGGCTGCATGCATGCTGCAGTCACAGAATTAAAACCAGAGAACCAGGACTCGACCGCGACCGCCATCTAGAACTTGGTCAGTTCCCTCGGATCGCGATGTCCAAACAGTATCGAGCGTAGCGCCGTGACGTGAAGAGGCGCGTAGCGCCGACATCGAGGCGCGTAGCGCCGAGTCAGAACTCGGATTGCTTGTGGTATGGTAGTAGTCAGACCTCATATAAATTACTTGCGCTCTTGGGGTGATGGCAGAGAGGCTCTATCCCAGTCAGAACTCGGATTGCTTGTGGTATGGTAGTAGTCAGACCTCATATAAATTACTTGCGCTATTGGGGTGATGGCAGAGAGGCTCTATACTAGAGCTACCGCCATCTTGATATAGGCATGGAGCAAAAATTGGGGGTATTCGGTTTCCCTCGGAATGCGCTCGAGGCATTCATTGTAGCGCAACATCGATGATGGGCGCATTCCCCCGGGCATTCCCCGGGTTCTCCCTGGTTGAAGGTATACGGGGATGTGCCACGGTTTTTGGGTACCTTTTCAGCAATTTTGGTATATCGATGGGTGGGTTTTCAGTGGAGACCAATGCGCCCAATTGGGCGTATTATGGAAAAGGTGCCCCCAATTAGCATTTAAAATCAAGTTGGTTTTTACGTATTTTAGAAACACTTGGCTAATGGCGTCAGCTGCTGTGAAGATGACCTAATGACCCGTGGTGAGCTGCTGAGCAGTAGGGGAACGGGGAACGTTTATTTGACAGGAAGGATTTCTCACGCTCACATAGCGGGAAAGACATTGAAATAAACAACCAACATGAATGGGAAATTCCCATTGCATGTATTTAGCGTTTTCATATAAAAATGGCGAACGAACGGCGTGGGATCGTGATTCTTATTTCATCAGATTCCGAGGTAGAAAATACCTCGATAAAATCGCAGTACTCACCACCATCACACTCACACTCACAGGCAAATCATGATCATCGACATCACCGGGAACGTTCATCAAAACAATCATCGCCGGCATCATCGCTTTGTCCAAAGCATCAGCATGCAAATCTACAAAAATCACGACCAGCATCAACCAGTTTGGCACCGATTGTAATATCATCAGACTCACCTTCTGATGTTGAGGTGATTGGGCATGTGAATGTAAGTAATTTAATCAATGTCATTATCATCAATATGACAAAAATGATGAAGAAAAAGTACATGCGCATGCATGGATGATGATTTACATTTTACAAATTTACAATATTATTAATCTTTAGCTTTACTTTTGCAAAATTCCTCCACAGTTTTTATCCTAGCTCGTTCACGTAGCGGTTCCGTTGTCCCTCTGGCGCGATGGCCTTAGGCCTAGCTCGTTCACGTAGCGGTTCCATTGTCCCACTGGCCTCAATAGCTAAGGCTTAGGCTTGCCTTATGCTGGTTTCATACTACCCTGCCGCTTGCCGCTGAGCGGCGTGGCGCACGCGCATTGCAGACAAACAGACACAATAAAGGCTTGTCATTGGTTGAAACGCCCTGCCGCTTGCCGCAGCGGCAAGCGGCAGGAAAGTATGCTGGAGGCTTTAGGCTAAAGCTGAATTTATACTCAATCGCTTTTGCAGAAAAGCGATTTTCACGCATGCTCAATGTTTACTTACATTTCCAGAGCGTCAAGCCGATCAATCGATTCAAATCGCGGAGGCAAAAGCGACGTCGCTTTTGCAAGTTGAAGAAATCTCAACTTCCCAGCGATATCGCTTGACACATGAATGGTTCAACCAATCATATACAACCAACTGGATCTATTATTTTGCTAATTAATTTACCTTTCTCGATTTTTAACTTTTGATGATGAATTAATTCAAAGCAATAATTATTGACAGCAACTGATGTTTTAAAAATGTATTTTGTGTCATTTAGAATATTTTAATTGTCGTCTGCAATCGCTATCGCTGTGATAAGTATAAATGCAAAAGCGACGGGCGATGCATCGCAAAATTCGGCGATTGCAAATCGCTTTTTCAAAAGCGATTAATCGCATCGCTCGGCGATCGAGTATAATATAAATTCAGCTTAAGAGTAGGTATGCTAGGTGAATTCAAATTTGCCATCAAACTGCATCATTTTATATATCAAATTAAAGCCCTTGAGTAAACAAAGCCAAAACTGAAAACCTTTTTGTCATAGCACTTTCCGTAGCAAAGTTACATCTTGTCAAAGATTGACTTTCATCAAAAAGATTCGGTTAGCAAAATTCCCCAAAACGACATTTCGGGGGTGTTTCTAGATCTTAGTCTCATTATGATATCAGCTTTTTTAATGGAACTGCTATCAAAATCCTCTAAAATTCCATGTGCGATTGTCTTATCACCATAAAAAATCATATATTTGGGTCAAGTGAAGTATATAGAAAACATATTTATGTAGGTTTCCTTCTTCGGCCAGTTGATTTAAATTTCTATGTAAATATGCATTGACATTTTTGGCGAATTTGGCTGACTAGCAAATGTGTTAACTAAGGTTTACCTGGGATACCTACTAAGAGGCCTAAACGTAGATTGCATGGCGATCGGAGTGTTATCGTCAGAGCACCTCGGACTATTTTTATCCGACCTAGATTTTAGAGAATATTTTAAACAATACATGTAGGAATTTTTGTTTTTAGTCTTCTACAGTGTGATAGACGACAGGCAGGTCAAATTTGAATAACGTTGGCGGCAGCATCCACTACGATGAAAATATTGGATCTCCTTGTCGTCTATCATACTAGGTAGTAGCTCGTTCACGTAGCGGTTTCGTTGTCCCACTGGCCTACTACTTATAAACGTAGATTGCCTGGCGATCGGAGTGTTATCGTCAGAGCACCTCGGACTAACTAGGTAGAGGATAGTAAAAACAAAAATTCATATCATTTATTCTCATTCGTGGCCTTACATTACAATGTAGATAAATTAGAGAATACACGATAGGAATTTTTATTTTGACTATCCTCTACCGTGTGATAGACGACAGGCAGGTCCAATATTTTCAGGCATGAAAATTTTCTGCGTTTTTTTTTCCGCTAAAAAAAAAAAAAAAATCCCCAAATTTTTCCCCATTTTGGTCATACTCGCAGCCTTACAAAAACCCTAACCAGAGATGCCAGTTTTCCGGTTTTTAGTAAAACTAGAAAAAATTACGATTTTCAAAACATTTTTGCCTAAAAAAGGAAGTTATAGGCCCCAAATTACTTGTGGGAGTACTTAATAAAATTGCCCATTTTTTTTTACAAAGTTGGATAAAGTTGTACATTTTGATTACTTTAGCTTCTCTTGAACAGTCGGGGACACATTGAATTAGTATGCGTTGCTAGCTGTTCAATAGAAGCAAAAGTGATACGGTACATACAGGGGTAGCCTTTTAAGGGGTCTCGGGGTCCAGGATTCCTTGATTTGGCAGGTCCCCGTGATTTGGACCCCTTAATTTTGTACGTCTGTGTAGAATTAGATGCCTGGACCCCTTTATTTGCCAATTTGGACCCCTGGACTCAGCAGGTCACCGCTAACCCTGGATTACATACACGCACCTGTATGAGCGTGTTATGCGTGATCAACACTCATGATGACGTGGGCCCGGGGACGTGGGGTCGTCTACAACCTGATAGATGACACCCAAAATCATACGATTGTCCAATCAGATTATGTGTCTACGTAATAGACCACTCCCACTGACTAAGTCTAGAATAATATTTTAAAAACTGTAAACTATTTTTGTAAGCAAAAACTTAAGTTACCGTAATCATAAAAAACTATATATCACGTCTGTGGTCTCACTGTCTTGCCGTTTGTCTAAGCGGCTACTTAGCCTGACCAATCAATGTACATCTCAGCAAGCAAGGCGATATTTGAAATAGGTTTTCATTGATAGTCTAGATTGATCATAACCAACACGCACGCAAAATGACAATAGAACTGGGTTATGTGCCTACCATATTTGAATTGACAATGAGGCGGGGCTATCATAATTGACGCCACAGTCACGTTACATTATACAAATACATGTATATACTGCCATGAGAGGTTCTGGTTAAAACTATGGGCCCCGAGGTGAGATCAATAATACTAGTATTAATTGATCTCAACGAGGGACCGTAGTTTTAACCAGAACTTCGAATGAAGGCAGTATATATTTGTTTTATATACTTCATTAATATGTTCTTTGTTCATTGATTGGTTAAAAGAAAATTATTTGACATTTTGACTCTCCAGCTTCTATCCTGAGTGAACAGCACGACCAATTTAAGCACAATCTATATTTTGCCCCTCAAAAAAAAAATCGAATAGGCTAAAATCGGGCTAACCAATTACAGCAGCGCGAAATCACGCTATGGCAGTTTCACGTGCGTGAACTGTTCTGTTGCATCGAATGCGCGCACGCGGAAGGCATGGTCAAAAGTACTATTTACGGCTTGGAGGTACTATTTACGGCTCATCCGGGACATTGAAAATACTATTTACGGCTTACAGGTACTATTTACGGATAGGAGAACTGATGGTAGAACTATTTTTGGTCATGTGATCCACTTTTAACCAATCAATGAACAAGAATATATTAATGAAGTATTAAAGCTTGATAATTATTTGGAAGGGAGTTTACTATCAAAGTGGAACAGTCTGGGTTTAGGAGAGCTATTATAAAAAAAAATAAACAAGTTGGTCTGTAGATTAATTGAGTTTTCGTCGACACACACTGCTCTAGGAGCACTATAGGCCTAACTTTGTTGTCATTTATAATTAGGGCTTAGTGCAAGTGGTGTGTTGTTTTAATCTTTGGAGTGAAGGAGAAGGTGGTTTTAGCTCTAATTATTTACCCACAGATGGAACCCAGACTGGGACAGTCTACAGCCTCATCCCCCACTTTTCTCCTAAAAAGTTGAGATTTTTATACCACTGGATACCTCTGGCTACATAATGTTTATGTACCAAATATTTCTTGCAGATTAGCAAAAATATTGCCAAATTTGAATTTCGTTCTGGTATACCAGAATGAAATTACAACAGTGGCCTATGGAGCAGTGTAATACATGTACACATAATCATGCATATCTCGCAAGTTACGCAAAATCTGAATCAACTGAAATTTTGGGAATAAGCTTTTTTCGTGAATATCTATTGAACATGTCATAATCAGCCAATAACAAGCCTCGATCGTGTCTATTTCCCGGTCTGTTTGTCTGCAATACAAACATGACAGTATGAAACCAGCGAAAGAAAGTATCGTACTAATTTTATGCCCATAAAACTGAGATATATAGCCAATTCCCTTCCAAATGTTGATAATTAACGTAATCTAAGCTCCTAAACATCAAGTGGGTCATTCCATGCAAACATACCAAGGGTAAGGGTGTACACCATATTTCATTTTTTCCACTTTTTGTGCAAAATATATTAATACCCACCCCCCCAAAAAAATTCACCCCCTTGAAAGAATTCCTGGCACTGCCACTGGCTTTATTGGCTACAGGGACATGCACAGAATTCCTTGAAAATGATATTCATACAGTATGATATGTGTAATTATGAGAAAACCTTATCTTGCCAAGTTTAAATTTTTTCCAAAAAAAAAAAAAAAAAAGGTTTTTGACTTAAGCAATTTTTTTATCTCACAATCCCATTAAATTATTACAGGGAATGGTTTTTGACACTCTGTGCAAATTTATCCAAATAGCTAAACTTTAGAAAACAGAACAATAAATTTCTCAAAATAGCCAAACTTTTGAAAATAAAGATTTTCTTGAAACTTGTTTTTCTCAGTACTATTTTATCGTAGGGAGGCTATCCTCCTACGATACTTGAATTTGTATGTGGCCACGAGCTTGCTTCATTTTCAGTGAAATAGTGTGAGTGCTTGGGTACATGGTATTAGGTTTCGATAAATTGTGGTGTAGTAATTAATGGATATTGAATTGTTTTTTCTATTGCGATTTGTGTAGTGGAGTGTGACAGGGTAGAAAAATGTGTTTTGGGAAGAGTTGATGATTTAATGAATGTGGTGTTAATGAATGTTTGGACTGGTTTTTGTGGAGTTTCAAGGGTTAATATTAATTGGAATTTGCAGTGGGAATTGTTAAAGTTTGTTTAGTTGAACTTGGCCAAATTGTTTGTTTTCAGTTGATGGAGATTAATGGAGAGTGTATTAACATATGGATTGATGAGGTTGTGAATGCACAATGATCCCTTGGGAGTAGTAAAAGGTGTTTACTAGAAGTGAAATACCAGTAGTGATTTTAGGAGTTGTAAGTGCAGCAAGTAATGTGATATTGATTGAATGCACTTGAACCGAGTTCAAGGTTGTAGGAGGTTGTAACCAAATAATTTAGTTACTTTGAACTCAGAAAGTTTTGTAGATGACTTGTGTGATAGCTGCTGTAAGCAGTGTTCGATTTACCACCTGCATACCTGCACCAGTGCATGTAACATTCCCTCTGTGCATGCAGCTTTTCACTACCTGCCTGCACGCGTGCATGTACGATTTTAGCGCTAGCGATATGACAAGGCAATATACAAAAGTAAACAAGCAGTCAGTCCGATTTGGAAAAACCCAATTGATCTATTTTTAGCGCAACATCCTGACTTCATTAGAAGGGCTGGCGCAAATCGCGCAATTGACAATTCCCGATACCCCTATCACGTGAGAACTGTCACTTTTTTCATTGACTTCCCTAGTTTTCTACACAGCCAGTTTGCATCGGTCTGATACTTGTCGATCCTAACGAACATTTCGAGATAGCCACATACAGTCTGGTCCGAGACTATGACTTCCCATAGAGGGGCTAGCGTAATGTGACGTCAGTCATCCACCAATTCCCGATACCCTCGCACATGTAGAAGCTGTCATTTTCATTTCATTGAAAAAAAAAGAACCAGAATTTAAAATGTGGGAAATAATTTGTTTACTTACGGAAAATAATCATAATAATGTCCAGCAAAAAAGGAAATAGCTCAAAAACACTTGCATCATTCTGGAAATCGTGCACCTCGTCGGCGACTAGTTCTAGAACAGATGAAGCCACAGCATCCAGTGTTTTGGCTAAGAAATTGGCGAGTGATCGGCATAAAAATGACAATGATAGTGGAGCCGGGAATATTATTACAAGCTTAACTGACAATGATCGTGATTCAATGTGATTTTATGTTTGCTTTAATTTTGGTGCATGCACACTTTTTGCTGTGCATGTAGAAATTTTGGGCTACATGCACCAGTGCAGGTAGGAAAAAATTTGTAAATCGAACACTGGCTGTAAGGTGAGTGGGTGCTGTTTGTGTTATTCTTAATTGTGCGTAATATGGGACGTTTGTTTTAAAGGAGCTGTTATATTAGTGGCAGGATTGGTGTGGCTGTTTTGTAATGAAGGGAGTGGTGTTCACACTAGCTAAGGGGTGTTCAGTTGTAAGTATGCGAAGGTACTTTCACACTAGCTGTATTGCGAGAGGGGGTATTTAACTCGAGTAAACTGGGTATTTATACCTCGAGTAAAGTGCCCAGTTGTGGTAAGCGTGTGGTACTGTGGGCTTACCCCATTGACTCATTACAAAACGTTTGTTTAAGAGCTTTAAAGACAGATATTACTAGTACTTGAGGAATATGTCACTAACCATTTGCTTGCCTCATCAGGGTATAGATAGTACCGGGAGATAGTAAACCTTAGAGGAGAAGGCCCTGTAAGAATGGGTGACCATTGGGAGAGTCTGTTTAATATTCAGTAGTAACACTAACATCAATCCCCATCGCACCAGTTCTTTTGCCCAATATTTCTGTACAATAATTGAATGACCTTTGAATGTGCTAGGTACAAAAAAACTCATATTCCAAAAGATGAGGTCAAATTTGAGCAATGATTGGTATTATGCTGGTGAACGATAGCCTTTACGGAGATGGTGTCACTGTACATACCCACATATTATAGGGACTGTGGTATATGGTCATTTTCACAGTAAAGGGTGTAACTTTTGATTTTTAGGGTCAAAATTTCAAACCACTTAAATATGTTTCTGTTTACTGTAATCATGCATAGAAGCAACTTAAATTCCAGTAAAATAATGTTTCAAGGCTTAAACCTTTTGATTTCTGATAAAAAATTGACATTTCCATAACATTTTGGTTAAAATCTAAGAAAAAATGTATTTTACATAAGCTCAGAAAATTATGACATGAAAGCTGGAATATATGTGAAATCCCATTCCAAAGTAAGTCAACAGATATAAGTTAAATTTCATACCATGTTTTGCTATGTTTGTAATTGCAATTTTGAAAATTTTTAACATCAAGGGTCATTTGCAATGGAAATTTTCCAACCTTAAACATATTTTTAAAGTTTTAATTGGGTTCCTAAAATAATTTGAATGTCTAACTTCATGTACAAATACTACTTGATGAAAGGAACCTCCCAGCCAAGTTTCACAGAAATTGGAGTTATTTTTTAGAATTGGCAATTCAAGCGATTTGTGTTTCGGACTTCGGAGGCTTCAGTTAACAACACAGGTGATCATAAAAGTAAAATATTTGGCTAACTGCTACAAGTTGACATGAAAAAATAGGTAAAAAATATCACAATTACCAATTTTCATGCTTTGCTTCTAAGTATTGAATTTCAGTTGTGACAAAAATTAAATTATCACAGCAAGTCATTTTTTTTGTTTCGAGGCTTCATGTTAACAATGGTTAAACATTGCAGAAGTAGTTTTTTGAAAACAACACTGTTGGGATCATCTAAGCTGTTATTTTCTTGTGTGTATTGAATCAATGATTCTATGCGGCAGATATTGTAGATTTATAACATGGTAATTTTTTCACCCATTTGTTAAGTGTGGTGTTATTTGCATGTGAAGCCTCCGAAACGGGCTTTCTTGGGTATCAGTATATTTTTCAAACATTAACCATAATATCATTTTTTTTTTAAATTTATGACATTCTGCACATATCATGCAACAATTACAATGCAGATATCAATATGGAACACACCAATTTAGATATGCATAGATGATTATTAACCTTATTGTTGTTTCGGAGGCTTCATTTGTTTCGGAGGCTTCAATTGTTAACGGAAAGTTTGTATTGGGTCCCATTTTCAAACGGTGATATATATCTCCACGATTTAAAAACAAGTGACTTGAAGATCTACTTTGCTACATTTTGATAAATAGATTGGATGAGCTCTTTTATTTATATTTGCCCAAGCTTGCTGAACAGTTTGTTTCGGAGGCTTCAAAAAGTCAAGATTTTATAAAAATTTTGAAAGCTTGCAAATCGACTAATTTTTGTTACCCATTTCAAGTTAAGATATCAACTGTTATGAATCAAGAAGAAGTGAAGAAATAACCAAGAATTATGAACCAAAGCTATACCCACAAAGTTTGTTTTAAACAATTGTTAACGGAAAATGAAGCCTCCGAAACGACAAATCTCGAAGTCCGGTTCTTAAAAATACAGGGCTGTTCACAATTAAATCTAATGTGGCAGTGTTTACTGAACATATGACCGTACTTTCAGGATAAGAAAAATTATCCATGAACTAACTGAAGAAAACACAGGGTTTTACAAAAATGTTACTGTTTTTTATAGTTTTTCAAAATGGCAATATTAGGTACATTTAAGCCTGCTAAAACTGAACGCAGTAACTCCCGAAGATGATTATGCTACCCAAGGTAGCTGCTAACTAGATGACTTATGTGGCCAAAAATCATGGAATTCTGTGGCTTTATTAGAAAACTACGGATCAAAGTCTTAAAAATCCAAAGTTACACCCTTTACCGTGAAAATGACCATATATGAATATGAACTTGACCAGGTCAGTGACTTTCTCTGTCAAAACATATTATGGTATTGTTTCAGTGCGAAAGGGGAGATATCTGAACAAAATGATCATAGTGCAATTATCTTGATTGTATCAAACAGTCAAAAGTCTTTTTGAAACCAGTTTTATGATGTAAGTTGATGTAACAACTTAACCTTTGTTTGAGATAAAGAGGTATTGCAACAATGTTAATATGTCTTCACATCCGAACTGGATAATATTTTGATGGATTTGGACAGATTTGTTGGGTGATTTGTGTTTGTAATTTTTGCTATTTGTGATGTGCATTTTGAGTTGTGTTGGTGGAAAAGGTAAGCTTCTGAACCAAGTTTGAACGAACTGATGAATGCCAATGGAACATGTAGTATGAATTGAGGGAATCATTCTAAAAATTGTCAATTGATCAGAATTTTCAGCAGTAGGCCTATTGATCAGAATGAAATGGGGTAAATGATAAGTACAATCAAGATCGCTAGTTCTTATTGACAGAACGAACTCATAAGAATCATAAGTTCTGAATATTGGGGAAAATATCTCAGGTTTGGGCATATAGCCACAAAAAAATGGTATTTATAAACAAGCAACAAGTTAATAATAGGTCATCACTGGAGTGATTGGTTTCTGGCCCCCAAGTAAACCATATAATAACAAAGCTATTGTGGCACTCGACTGCCCATCTATATGCTTGTTCAGACGATCGCTTGTAAAGTCGCTTGTAACTACATTCAAATGTAAACTTGCATGTAGTGCCCGTCTTAAACGCACTTTTGTAGCTACATGCAAGTTACAAGTGACGATTTTACATGTAAGATATCTTACATGTAGCGAGCCCGGGGCACTCCCACTTTGGAGGTCACGCAGCATATGTAGGGCTGTTAAGACCCCCTTTTCAGCGTCGCTCTACCCAAAAACCCCATATTTTTTACGAACACATGTTCTGTCACCCGTAGGCCCCTTATTTTTCCATTTGATCTGTCACCCAAAGACCCTTATTTTTCAATTTGAACAGCAATTTTCATTTATCACTGATTTTGTTACCTATTATTTGAGGTTTTTTTGACACTGTTTCGGCACTCACCCAAAGGTTCCAAACGTCATGTTCTCACCCAATGACCCCATATTGTTTACATTTTGCTCTCACCGAATGCCCCTTACTGCGAAAGTGCCAGCCCTACACCTATATCCATTTCATATTGAAGTGCCCCCGGGGTAACGAAGTACATTCAATGTAAGGCCAGTGTGAACAAGACTTGCTTGTAAACTTCGCATGTAAGCATGACCTTGATGACCCAATTCTATTCTGATTGTGCATAATCATGGCATAATTTACCAGTGAAGGTCACTCTTACTTTTGAGTTGGCTCATAGACCATGTTGGCTTACAAGTAAGTCCCGTGTGGACACACACTCCCTTGCAGCCTAGTCTCACTTCCCTGGCATAATTTAATTGCCGGCTTGCTTGAAAGTAGGCTACCGTCTAAACACACCTAATTTGCAGTTGGTGGTGCAATAGGAAAGGTTTTGGGAAGGATATCAGCCTTTGGTAGGGCAGTAGGCACAACTAACCACCAACATCCTAACAACCAAGCCCCAACCCCACCTCATCCCCGCCCCCATCCAGAGTTACAACAGCCATCACAGAAAAAACCTACGATATATGTGGCTCGAGAGCCACAGCGGCTCTAGTTTTACAGTTGCATTCAAAAGTTTTAGGTTTCAATTTGCTGCCAATGTACAGACTGTAACAATAAAAATGATACAATTTGTAATTTTGCTTCTCAAAAAAAATAAAAGAGACCATAGCAACAATGTTATACCCGGATACAGTGGATTGAGTGGAATCAGTAACATCTTAGCTAAAAGAAAATTTTCACTCAAACACTATGCTCAATTAACTAAATCGTCCATAAAACGAATTGGGCCACTTTGACATTTTCACATCAAGCTTGCATTTATAGTCCAGTCAAAGTGGGTTTTGACTCACCACTAATTGCAACAGAATTTTTTTCACTGCTATAAATGTCTGAGATGTCCCCTGAACAGCAAACAAAAAGTATACTAAAATATACTTGGTGGAAAGGTAGTTTTTGGCGGGAAAAGGTCATACAGGGTCAAATTTCAAAATCGCTCCAATCATTTTAAAAACTATATACCAAATTATTCCTCTAGTCATAAGGATTCAGAAAAAGTATAGTTTGCTTATCTGTGATGTACGGTTCTTGAGTTATAACCGAAAAGGTCAAAGGTCAAATGTTGGGTACAACAGAGGTCAAAAAACTAAAAATTGTCTGATTTTAACCAAAATGGTCTCAAATTGTTCGGCTTGCAAACATAATTCATTTAAAGAATATACTGTTTAGGTTGTTTAATTAAATGCGTAACATCGAAAACTAGGTCGGGTCAATAGAGGTCAATGGTCAATGACCTCTTTTACCCTGCTACCTAGGTAACGAAACATCCAAGATATGGCAAACTATTCTTATTTTGGAGTGTTTTTTTGGACGAACACATTGAGACCATTTTTTTTTTTTTTTGAGCATTTTTTCGAAGTTGACCCACGTGGAGCCCAAAATTTGACCTTAGACCTTTTTGCTTATAACTTGAGAATGATACATCACAGATATGACAAACTATACTTTTTCTGAATCCTTAGGAGTAGAGGAATTCTTTGGTATAGTTTTTAATAAGATTAGAGCAATTTTGATATTTGATCCCTGTATGACCTTTTCCCGCCAAAAACTACCTTTCCACCGAGTATATTTTAGTATATTTTTGGAAGGGGACATCTCTAAAAAGTATAAAAGTGAAAAAAATTCTGTTGCAATTAGTGGTGGGTGACACCACTAATTTGTTTAGATTGCCTGGACTATTAATAAAAGTGACTTTCATGATTAGCAATTGCATTTTTGCTTTTCAGAAAAAAATAAAAGGGGTCAAGGGAAGGCATAAATGTGATATGCAGTAGAATCAGTAATTATGTCTCGGCTAACAGAAAAACTTCACTTCAATACCTGGTGTCTTTACTAGTTCAGGTTCAAACGCTAAGGACAAAAAAAAAGTTTGATTGGCGTAACATAAAAAAAATTAGGGTAGGTAAGAAGGGATTTTTGACATTCATAAGTAAATAATATGATATTTATTTCAAAATCATCAATTAAAAAATGCCCCATTGTTTAAAATTACCCATCTTAAGAGCACCAACCAGATGATTCATGATTCAACTCAATTCAGTCACTTTTGCTACACAAAGACACGAAAGTGGCTCAAGCTGTTTTAGGACTACATGTACGTTACACTTAAGTCAATTGGCCATATCTTCGCTTGTTGACCACCAATTTTATTGAAACAAAGCTTTAAGTACCGGTATGTACAAAGCTTCAGAAATCAACTTGATGACCAAGTGAAATTTAATTCAATCAATAGGTGACATGTTTGCCTAATTCTCTTTTCTAAATTGTATAATTTTTTTGTTACAACCTGTACATGATGCTCTAACTGGATGCAGATGTGGATCATGAAATGCCTCTTTAAAAGAATAATTTTATAAATTATTACATTATGTAATTTTTTAAAGTAATCCCTATATATCTATGTATCTTACATGTACATACTGAAGTAACATTTGGACCTGGAATTTTGAGCTTGGCAACCATGTTTAGGCTACTGACAATCAATCTTGAGTTTCCCATCACATAATAAGCAAGTGAGGTAACTTTTTCATTCATTGGAGAGGTGAATTATAAATAAAATACTGGAATAACTTACGAATTTTGCGAATTTTCATCCAATCTCATTGGACTTCATCTGGCAACTGCAAAGATGCTCCGGTATTGATCGTAGTCGGAGACTGGTCACGTGTCAACCGGCAAGGAATATTGACAATCGATAAATCCCAGGCGTGCGACAGTTGGAATCTCAGGCCCCCTCGTTTGTTGAGGGATGGCTTCTCCACTCGTTCCCAAATCGCTTCACGAACTCCCCGCTCAAACCACCTCTCCTCACGATCTAGAATGATAACATCCTCCGTATCGATTTGATGTCCGGAAGTTTTGGCATGAGCGTAAATTTCATTCATTATTCATTATTTTTGCGACTTTCATATGACCAAAGTTTAAAACATGTTATTTTCCATTTACTACTCAAAAACGCCAATCTATTGTAATGAGTTGGACTCTATTGCCGGAAGTGAAATGGATGTTTGATTTTGATTTTTCCACTAGGTAGGGTTGTTGTTTTTTTTGCGAAAATTTTGTTGTTGAAAAATCACAATGAATTCCAGTGCAGGATCAAAAATGAACTGCGAATGGCCGACGGGAAACTAAAAATCTTTTTCCTAGCTTTTTACATTGTTGAACATGATCAAAATATATGTGACATGATCAAGGGGAATGAGTCACATCTCGACCCTGGTCGAAAATGAGTTTTACTTATTTTTCTAAAGAGGACATTCAGAGCTTTCAGAAGCTGAAAACCCTGTCTTGATACGACTTTTCCTTGCGAAGTTTCATCAATTGATCAATCGCTGAAAACAATACAAAACAAAAGAATTTTAACACTTTCTCTGTCAATATCTCAAAATCAATATTAACGACATCCGACTCATTTCCCTTGATCGTGTCACATGGTATCGCAAATATACTGTTACTTTGTACCATGACCAGACCTC
Source organism: Amphiura filiformis (assembly GCF_039555335.1). Taxonomy (NCBI): domain Eukaryota; kingdom Metazoa; phylum Echinodermata; class Ophiuroidea; order Amphilepidida; family Amphiuridae; genus Amphiura; species Amphiura filiformis. Next base: position 42,635,492 of record NC_092628.1, read on the forward strand.
TAATCTGTGTTTACACTTCTGTACACTTCCATACTTCCATATTTATTTAAACATTATCTTTTCGCTACTGTCCCAACAGATCAAAGTTCCTGTACACACTTGCAGCTCCAGAGTGCATGAAGTGAAACATTCACCACCACCATCATCGTCAGCAGTACATAGCAGTCCTGCGAAATCACCTGCCACAACACCTGTATCAAATAGACTTGTCCAACAGAGCTTACTGGTGCATACCTGCACCAAGCACAGAGGCATCACTCCTCCTATAGCGGCAGTTCGACCTCAACCCAGGTCCGGTCACAATGCAGATCATGCGGCAGCGGGACCACCGGCTATATCTCCGTCTACAGTACAAAACAGGCAATCCCCATCCATTAGCCATCAAGGGGTGAATGACCCCATCACCAGTCCACGTAGCAGTCAAGATACCAGCCCTACCAAACGGCTACTGTCGGTGAAGAGAAGGAACCAGCTGCATCTGAGTCTTGTCAAGAAGCAGCCAGCTTCATCATCTTCAGATTCTGATGCAGAATTTGAGGTAAGTACCACACAGTGTCATCGCCCCGATATCTTCATACCTTAAGACCAGGAGTCCATTTTGGCCCCCACACATATGTGGGACTTATGCAATCGCCAAGATGGTTCTTTGTTTGTTTGGTTGTTTGGTCCTACGCAATGTTTTCAATTAAGGCACCAGAAACAAATTGGTTCGATCGTTGGATGCTGCTTCAATGTTTGTTATTAGTCAACTAACAACTAATTAATCAGAATTAATGCTGAATTTATACTTTTCAATTTCTATACAGGCAAAGATTTATATATTTTACACTGTATTACAATTAATAATGGATTTCATAAATAATAACGATCGACCAAGCATCGGTGGTTGATGAATGATCAAACTAATTTGTTTCTATTGCCTAATCCACTCTGCAGCTTAAACGCAATAACCGAATAACTCAAACTTAGTATGGTAATAGTACTATATATATATGGTGGTCTGATGTGCTCTTTAACTCAAGTCGTCTTACAGTTACGTTGGTGCATGTTTACCATGAATTATCTTAGAAAAGTCAGTGCCAGAAGTGGGTACATGTAATCACAACAGCTGCCCTGTGAACATTTGGCAATTGTATTCATCTACACATGGCTGCTATTGCACTTACCCACTTCTGGCACTAAGCAGTCAATTTCTGCTCCCCCCTCTCCATTTATAAGTTTAAATGTGACGTGTCATGTCAAAAGGAGACACTTTTGGGCAGGATCGTAAATGGAGAAATAGCTAAAAATCTGCCCCGGGGAGATTTTTTACAATTTGGGTTTGTCTGTTTGTCTGATAGTTTCAAACTGGAATCAGCATCTTGTATTTTTGGAGACATTTTTCTAGGTAATTCCTACTCTCAACATTGTGAATAATATTTTTAAAGGCCGATACATGTATCTCAATTTCCAATTTTATAATACCATAACTTACGAACTCAATATCTTCACTTAGGAATGTCCGATTTCATTGGGGAAAACTGCATTGTGGAGCAAAATATCTCTTTATTTATATGTAAAAACCTCAAAATTGATAACCTGCCCAAAAGTGTCTCCTTTTGACATGACACGTCACAAATGTCCAGAATATTGAACATGAGAGGGTCTGTAGTGGACAATCATTAAATCTTCAATATTATGACCAATTTATTTATTCCTTTTTAAAAGGAATCAGATTCCTGATATATTGGCCATTAAATTTGGGGAAGTATAGCAATTGCCAGTACCACTTCAACTCAAGGTTACAAGTTTCAAGTAGTACCGTAAACCGGGCTACATTGCCACTACTGGGGTAACTTTGCCACCGACCGGTAAAATGATATATGCCTTTAGTGCAGAGTACACAAAAATAACACAAGGATTCCAATTAGCCCATGTGAAAATATATTATGTGCCATATACCTGTACATATGTAGTTCATGTATATGGTGGTTAGTAACTTTGGAACATCATTTTTAAAATTTGGGGTTTTTTTACACATTTTTCAAATTTTGCGAAAGTTAAAAGAAGCCCCACGCTTTTTATTTTAATCCCACGCTTTATATCATTCCACGCTTTTTACCCAAAAAGTTTAAACCCCACGCTTTCACCAATTTTCAGAATTTCGAACCGGCACGCATTAAAAAGCGTGGACTGCCGAGTGTGACAGCCGTAAGTACTGACTTTACAAATTCACCCAATGTATACTTTGATACTTTATTATTACTACTGAGATAAAATATCAAAACCCTCAATCTGTAGATTTGTACCCTCACAGCCTTGTGAAGTGTTGGGGCTACTTTGCCACCCCATATCGGGGTAACTTTGCCACCCTAATTCATATGTTAGGCCGACAGTTTCAAATAGATTTATAGATTAATTCTGGAATACCATTCAAACCAGAATGAAATCTATAAGTTAGATGGTTCAAAGGGTGTTTCAGAGTTATCCACAGTGGCGGTGCCAGGAAATTTTTTTCGGGGGGGCATTAGGGGGGCAAAGTGAATTTCAGGGGGGGGGGCAAAATCAACAAAGTTTAAGTAAAATTACCGTAAAAAAGTGGAAATTTTCGTAATTTTGGTTTTTTCTGGGGGGCAACAGGGGCAAGAGTTCTGACTGGGGGCATTTTCCCCATGCCCCCCCGTGGCGCCGCCACTGGTTATCCATACTAATAGTTCTTATTATTTCAGGTCAGATCGGATCATTACCATGGGCTACTTTGCCACCCAATGTATTGACTTCTAGATTGTTCAGATAGGTGTTTTATCATTGCTGTTACCCATAGACATAGAAAGGAAAAACCAAACGGAAATCACATTTGCCACACATATCAGCCATCCAATAGGATCGCATTTATTTTGCTTATGCGAATCAAATACATCATCAATGAATAAGCCTTTAAAGATATTTAATACAACATTATCAAGCAAAATTGTCTAAGGCTTCAGCAAGCAAGCAATAAGCATATTAATAGATGGCACATCTGAATATAAAATAAGGATACCGGTATATATCACAGGACTGTGTGAGATACGAGGCCAAAACCTGGGGAAGCTCGAAGTTAATCAAAACACATGATGAGACAATAATGGGGGAAAAGCTGCCCAAAATCCTCCCAGACGAGTTGCCTAAAAGTGATGCATATGTGTGACTAGGGTGATTTACGCTAGAAGCTGTAAGGGAACCTGCTTACAAGCAAAGCAAAATAAGCAAAAAGCTGAAGCCTTAGAAGCATATTAATTAATTGAATATTTCTTGGAGGTCATGAGAAGTTTTCACGATCATCCTTGCAACTGGCTGGAGCTCATGAGAAGTTTTCCCGAGCATCCTTGAAGACCAAGTTGTCTATATTTAGAAAAATATTATTAATAAATGAATACATGTATAAAAATAAACATTTGTAATTTACTATTTTTCATCTTATTCCATAATGTACGCCTTATATGGCTATTTTTAATATAAATTATTTGATTTTTGCTACATCATTTTCCTCTCAAAATTCTTAAACTGCACATTAAGTAGACACAAAATATTTCCATGCAATGGTTGGAGCTTGCGACAAGACTCCCAAGCGTCATTGTAGGAAAACCTAACGAAAGAAGCCTACTATAATTAATGTCTTGTTTAAGGAAGATGAGAAAATAATTGTAGCTTTAATTACCATTTTTACTCCTTTTAACACAAATATAAGCGTTTGTCCTTTGTAGCGAATAATTTTTTATTAATTACAAGATGCTACTTTTTCGCTCACATTGTTGCAATGTTATGCGAAAACTTCCTCATGAACCACTGTCGCCACTTCTAAACTTGCCCCTTCTTTAAAAAAAATGAACACGAGATCCGAGCATGACGAAACACCAATTTTTGGGAGTGGCGGGGTGGGAAAATAAATATTTTGGATCCTTATCGGATGAAATCTGAATGTGATGTGATTTTTCGGGGAAAAACCCGAGCCGACCTTTCTTTGAAAGGCCTGTCCCCATTGGTCCATGCAACGACCCGACCAGAACACGCAATATGATTGGACCAACCTACACGAGCCCCCACGCGCCAAACAGGTCATATGACAATCTCACCGGGTCGAAGCAAGATGACCTTTTTTGAGGTCGCCAAAAGGGCGATAACCTTTCTCTGCTTAAGTAAATTGGTTTCTTCCTGACAAGCATTCAGAAACCTTATTATATTTAAAAAAACCAAAGGGTGACAAAGAAGCCCTAATCATAGGTTGAACTTGCTTCAAAGTAGGCCTGGCAAAGTAGCCCCGACCCATGGGGCTACTTTGCCACCCAATGTTTTTTTTTTTTAAATGGGGCACAGAGTGCCCCAATGGTTTTCATAATGCAAAATGCACTGGTATATAACTTTCCTAATAACACCTATGTAACAATTCATGCAAACATAAAAAGAGGGCGCACCACAACATCCAAAAAATGGGGCAAAGTAGCCCGGTTTACGGTATTCAGTTATTTAGGGAAATGTACCCAAACACTTGGAATGCCTTTATTGAATCCAAAGAAGTTACCTCATGGAGTGAATAAATTTATGACCTCCCCCAGATATTTGGGACCCCTCCTTCCGAAGAAAATAATAGCCCCTTAGTGGACTTTCGCGGTCAATCTTTCTTGTTGATCAGTGTCTGCATGAGTATAGTTGGTAGCTAAGAAAAAAAACGGTCCTATTCGTGGGACTGGGACTAGTATACATGTGCCAGGTAGATGAGGTTACAGCAAAGTTTATCATGCTTGGCGAACTTCAACAGCACATGACCTTGGCATGAGTTAGCACAGTAAGCACTTGGGGAAAACATGGTGTGGGTGCAGCATACTGCCAGGCAAAGAACAATGAAAACTGCCGACCAAAATAATGTTTGTTATGGTGTGGGTGCAGCATACTGCCAGACAAAGATCAATGACAACCGACCAAATGTTTGTTGTCATATGTTACCTCATAGCAACCCTGTTGTGGTAAATGCAATTATTTTAGACATTCACACTCAGCTGACATTCCTACAATGTGGTTTCAGACATAAAAATAATATTCATAGATTGTGGAGAGTCAAAGCTTTTCCAGTTCACTGATTACAACATTTCCAGTTTTGTACAATACATTGCAGTTGATCAGGCACACTGGCACAGTCTGATTGCATGTGTGACCTTTGGAACTATATATTTTTTCTTTTTTAATGTGACAGCAATAAATTTTTTACACATGGCAAATTAGAAAATAATATCAAACTTGTATGTTGTAATTGCCTGATTTCACTGACTCCTAGAGGTTGGTAACTAACTACAACAAGACTAAATGGGAATTTCCCATATAAAATAAAACTGTGTGACATCCTATGCCACCTGGTTTAGGCTGAAGCCATGCAGTGCTGCCCTCTATGTGCAATGTGTGAAATGTATACATTGTAGATTTTAACATCATGACCTGGAATATAACATGTAGCTTTTCAACCAAACCTGACTTTAATATTTTTTCCCCATAGTTAAAAAAAAAAAAAAAAAAAAGTAATTTCCTAAAAGTCAAGAATTAAGGCCCTAATTTTAAAACAAAATTAGAAATAACAAAGAGTGGGCAATTTAAAAAAAATTACATTGAGACATTTTTGATTCTTGTTTTATAAATATTTCAAACAAATTAAGACTTCGGAAGTCTTTAAATAGGATTTGATTTGATTTGATTTAGATTTATTTATAATCCAGGCAAGCATACATACAAAAGCAGAATAAAGGAAAACTTTATTACAAACTTTATTACAGATAAATTAATTAGGGAATATTGAAAGATCACTTTCAGTCTTTTTGTGGCCGCTATGTGGGGGGTTTTACACTCAGAACTCACATTTGAAGAAAAAGGAGCCTCATTTTCCTTGAGCACTTTGGAAAAAAACAAAAACCACAGTGCTAATTGTCCCCAGAAAGGGGATTATAAAACGAGCTCCAATGATACATGTACATGTATGTCGAGCGTTGAGAACCAGAAAGCCTTAACTCAAGAAATGCCATTTAGAGAAAAACAGGTTTTAATATTTTTGCAAACTAAACCTATTTACAACTCGCACTGTAACTTCAAATGCTCTACTTTAGGATTTTTTTGGTGTAGATTTCAAATTCGCTAAAATCAAACCTATATCTTGGTTCTAAACAAAGTTATAGGTCTCCCAAAATTAATGAAAACCATACGGGGGGGCTTCTGTCCGAAACTTAAACTTATTTTTATTGTCCAATTTTTTGCAGTTGGTTGATATTAGTATTTCTCATAAAGCCGGTCTGAACTCAATTAGCTACTCTGGCCTCTGGGGACTGATCAAAAATTACAATTTATTATTTCAGTCATAACTTGATCCCCCTGAAAATCAATGTCACTCATTGAGCACCAACTTTTACTTCAGACAAATTATTATTAGTAACACCTTGTGTAAGCCAAACATGCCCAAAACCAAAACGATGCCCCAACATACGGACATGTGAAAGCCTCGATGAGCGTGCCACAGTTCAGATTGGTTTCGATAAAACGTACTACATTAGAACTGTGAACAAACGATGATTATAAAATAATTTGATAACCCGTTGTAGATGTGTATTTCGTTACCATATTGATCTGTCTCATCTGTCGAGTGACTGAGCTGCAGGCATATCGACGATCGGTGCTCGAAAATGGGATTTACAGGATTAATTTTAAGAAAAAAAAGAACTAAATGGAAGTTTATCAGCATTGTTATCATGATTTTTGTTGATGAATTGGCTGTGGTAAGCTTATGAAATTACACTGACAACTTTTTCTGTGGTTGTCCATCGGACAAATGCCTTCTTAACTTTTACTTGTCCAATCATTATTTTGGTTGTCACAGACAACCGGAAAACCGCTTAATTCGAACGCTGTGGTTGATGCATTCACATGTATGGGAAAAAAAAGAAAGCCTTTAGCAATTGTTACCACTTACCACCAGTGTCCGAAATAAGGAAAATATGGAGGTTATCCCGAGGATACCTAAAGCATAAATTCTGCTTGTCCTCAGTACATTTTGGTTGTCCCCAAAGTGTGTCATACTTTTGGAGGTAAAATATAGTGGTTGCCCAGGGGATAAGTACATACGGTAATATGGTTGTCCCCAGTGATTTTTGGACAAGAGGACAAGAGGATAAGTGCTTATTTCGACCACTGCTTACCACTACCAACTTGCAGACCCTCATATTTCCAACATACATGTAAAACACTGACCTACAGTACATTATGTTCAAATACCAACACTAAATCACTGACATTCCTTTGAAAAGGCTGAGACCATAATACCTAATTTAGGTATTATGGTCTCAGGAAAAGGGGACCCTTTGCATTGGCTCTGTCTCAGGCATCCTTTTCACTGATCTACAGACTACCATAAAAAAAGTCTTCAACCCTTTTCACTGATTATATTTACCACAAAAAGGGACACTTTTCATGGAACAAAATTGTCAATTGCCAATATCAGTGTTTGCTGTTGATCACGCTTCAAAATAAGCAGGCACCCAGGAGCCATTTACCCAATGGTCATAACATTTTGGCTCCTGGTCCACACCAAAATCATATGAACGAGGCTCTACATTTTTTTTAAATAGCGCCTGGTAGTTAAAGCAGGTTTTGTATTTAGTGTGTACAATTGAAATTTAAATGACTCTTAGCTCTTTAAAAATGGCTCCTGGTCCTGGTTCACTAGATAATCTCAGGACCGGGAGCTGCTTCTTCCAAATGTGTGGCTCCTGGTCCAGATTTGCTTATTTTGAGGCTTGCTGTTGATATTACCTAATCAATAGGACCATTGTCGATATCGGGTTTGTTGATGATATTACCTCGGGTTTGTTTATGATATTACCTCTAACCTCCGGTTTGTTTATGATATTACCTCTAACCTCCGGTTTGTTGATGATATTACCTAATCAATAGGACCATTGTTGATGTCGGGTTTGTTGATGATATTACCTGATCAATAGACCATTGCTGATATCAGTGTTTGCTGATGATATTATTACCTAATCAATAAGACCATTGCTGAAATTGGTGTTTGCTTATGATATTACTTTAGTGTCTGATTTAACTCAAGTTTTGTCCTATTAATAGTATTACCGTACTGACGCGAGTATAGTCCCACCTTCGAGTAAAGTCCCACCCCCAAATTTGTTTCAGAAATTTAAATTAATTTTTTTTTAAGTTATTTATTTTTTCGGCTTTGGAGTGTCCCAGGACCTAGACCTAAATGCTAGGATTCATGGTTGACCTAAAAAAAAAATTTAAAAAAAAACTAGAAAAAAATTTTTAATATGAAAATTGATACTTTGTTTTCAATGTCATACTCTATTAATGATATCAAAATGCATTCAAATTCAATGCATTTTGAAATCATTAATAGAGTATGACATGAATACAAATTATCAATTTTCATATTAAAATACAAAATATCTTGAAATTTTTTTTTTTTTTTTTCAGGTCAACCATGAATGAACCTAGCATTTAGGTCTAGGTCCAGGGACACTACAAAACTGAAAAAATAAAAACTTATAAAAAAAAAACGGGTGGGACTATACTCAAAATCAGTCGGTATATCAAATGTCAATTATGATAAGAATAGTGTAATTTAAGATATTCTTTTAGTATATATATTCTTTTTTAATACTGAGTTACGTCTTTCTGGCATCAACTGAAATCTACAATTTCTGAGTTACAGCTTCTAAGGGACGCACCATTAGATATTATCGGGGGGCTAGGAGTTTTTGAAAAATTTTTTGCCTCACTGATGAGTAAAAAATTTTTCCCTATCCAGCTCTGTATAAAGGTATAGATTAAAATTGAAAAAAGAATGACAAGGGGGCGTGTACGGGGATGTAAGGCCGGGATCTACCCCGGGAGTGTACCCAGGACGTAATAGAAGAATACTCACAACTGTGCCGGGTCATATGCGGGGGAAACACTAGCCTGTTCTAGTGATTTACCCGGGGATTACACGTTTCTCGATAATTTTGTTTTTAGCTTGTGAAATACAGGCGATCGTCATTTGGTTCATTTCCTATCAAAATAGGAGCACCGATTCACATGGTTTTGTTTTTCAGACAGTGGCAGAGAAGCAGACAACACAGCCAGGGTTGCCATAGTAGGCTCTACGATTTTTCCGTATTTCAGTGCGGAAATGGTCAAGAATACGGAGTACGGATAATGGATTTTTGTCCTAAAGTATGTTTTTCAAAAAGTTTGATATGCATTAAAAATATTAAAGGCTATTCAGAGATTTTTACTGCTCGTATTTGGCGAAATACAGACCTGCACTGTCCCCCAGTCCCGCATTCCATGCAAAATTTAAAAAAAATGTGACGTGCCATATTTCCGTCATTAATGAAAAATATTAATGTGCATACACGATCCAAAAACAATGTCGGAAACCAATCTTATTATAGGCCTAATCTTTTGCACAAATAGAGCTATAATGCATGTTATAATGAAAAATATTAATGTACATGCACGATCCGAAAGTCAGGAAAAAATATGTCGGAAACGGACCATCTTGTAGGCCTATTAAATAATTTGTTTTATTTGTGTATTTTTTATTAATCATCTAAAACTGCTACATATTAATGCTATGTCTTCTGAAGGTATTTAGTCCGAACTATCTAGCTCTATTGGTGCAAAAGAATGGGCCTATACAAGATGCTTTCTGTTATTATTTTCCCCCGTCTCACGGAAAGACCCACTTTTTCGGTGTCTAGGCTCTCACCGAAAGACCTCTAGTTTTGAACTGCTGTCCACACATCCCCGTCACTTCGAAAGTCGAGTGCCCCCCCAGGGGGCTTTTACCCCTTAAATAAGCCATGGAAATAGATGAATTTATAAAGCCTATAGGCCTATTGCACTAGAGAAACCGGGCTGCAAAAAGTTTTGGCAAACCTTGAAATGAAAATAAGGGAAAACCCCTGTGTCGTCGTACTATTCAAAATAGTGGAGTGTTTTGAATAAAAAAAGTTTGCATCGAGGTGCTAATTTTTCCTTAAATAACGAACAGAAAAAATTGGTGGAAAACACAGACTGGTAGGCTAAATGTTTGGCGGAAACCCACATTTATCCATCATTTGAGCGCTGGTTCTATCATTTCTATACAGACAATTTTAAGTAGTGTTAAAAATATTTTCATCATCAACGATAGACGCAATATGCAGTGCAAAGAACTATGGCCATCAGCAAGTTGATGTTCTTGATCGACGCAATCACAAGATTGAGAGCCTGTCCCAGCCCCTTAAGGCCGGGGAGTATGCGGGGACTTCGAACATGGTGCCCGGGGCTAGGGGGCGGGGACTTGGCCGGGGATGTACCCCGGGATGTACATGGAAATAGTGCCCCGCCCTGCGGGGACTAAGCCAGGACTGTAACATGTTTGTAACAGTTTCCAAAATTACATCCCCGGGTAGGTCCCCGCTATCCCCGGCCCCTGGGGGCCGGGACTACAATTGATTTGTGCATAATTGTTAACCTCAAGTGGCATGAAGGAAGGTTATTAAAAACTGTCTTTGGAATGTATAGCAATTATTATAATTGTGCAGGCCAGAAAGACCTAAATCTCAGTGTTTGGCCAAATTGAAAAACAGGTTTAATTCAAATTTTATGCATATTAATTAGCTAATTTGCATATTTAATTAGCGAATATTAGCCGTTAAAAAAAAATGTAGCTCCACTATCCTATTGAGACACTTGAGGTGTCAAAATAAAGCTCTTGAAAAGATCTAGTGCACAAGCCTATTTCCAATAATATCAGGAGGGGTAGGAGGTGTAACACCTATGATTTTGGGATAAAATGACATCTTGTGTGTACCAATTTTGGCATATTTGGTCATCTGATTTTATCAATATCCAAGAAGCATTTCAAAGTAGGTTCTTGCACTAGTTAATGGTCTAAAGAACATAATGCCAACTTTTAGGTCTATAGGCCGGGGGTATACTTTAGGAGCTGCATTTGTTCAAATATCGACTTTTGGTGAAAAAATGAAATGTGTGAAAAACGTCATGTCAACAGGTTCGTAAACAAAGAAAATAATAGCTTCTTGTTGTAATAAGCACGCTTTTTATACCAGGGCCGTAGTGGGGCGGCCAAATTACAAATATATGCCCAAATTGAAATAAAGATATAAAGAAAAACATAACAAATTTCTCAAAAAGTGGGCGACCATGGCATCCCCGGCCGCCCGCTTGCTACGACCCTGTTTTATACAAGTTGCATAATTTTTGATGAAATGATGATTTTAGCCTATCTAATTACATCTGCCCCATCTTAAAAGATTACACAATATTGGAATTTCATAATTTAAGAAATAAATGCCAAATATCAATAAAATAAACAAAACTAATCATAATCAATATTTATGGCTATGCAGGCCCATGCATAAAAATACATAAAACCAGTATCTTGGCTGTTTTTGTACAACCAGCATGTCTGACAGAGTATTATTAAACTGTTTGATGATTAATGAAATATGATGAATGAGTCACGAGAATCAATGGAATTACAAATTCTGGGGTAATATTATAATTGTTTTCTTTTTTGCAAACTGATTTACAGTACTTTATTAGTAGTATAATTTGATATAATACTCTAGATAGTCTTAGATAGCGAGTATCAATCAGAGCAAACGTTAGAAAAATGCAAACCCTGTTGCCCCCCAGTAAAAACAAATTTTTTACTTAAATTACAAATTTTGCCCCCCTGAAATTCACTATGCCCCCAACAAAATTCCCTTGGTGCCGCCACTGATAATACACAGACCCGTACGCACTCCGCTTTATGCGCAGTGCTTTCGGATGGGTATTTTCCAACATTTTTAGTGACAATTTGGTCATAAAATAGCAAAAATTGTGGGATTTTTTTCATTTTTTGTGTGCATGGGTATCACTTGTTGCTCAAGAAATTGCACAAAATTATGCACTTGTACACTGATATGTTGATGCGTCTAATATCACATGCATTATTTTGTACAATTTCACTCCCAACAAGTGATACGCATTTATTAACCATATAATTACTTTCTTTTATTGATGTTTCAGAACATTCATATATCATTAGGTGGAGGGTGGCACCCAATTTAGTGTTATCTTTGCCTTCATGATTTTCTTTATTTTCCACCCGACTTACCCGGGTGGAAAATCTTAATAATTAAATGTCCAAAGCTAAACATAGGGTCATGTGCCTCAGCCTAATGATGTGTTGTGATAATATTTGGCCTAGTTTTTGAGCTCAGATCTGTGATTTGAGTTTGTTTAGAAAATCCCGGTAGATAATTAAATATCCAAAGCTAAGGTAGGGTGCCTTAGCCCTGCTTGGGGGGGGGGGCTCAGCTCCCTCAATAATTTTCAGGGCCGTAGCGAGCGGGGCGGCAGGGGATGCTATGGCCGTCCCACTTTTGAGAAATTTGTTATGTTTTTCTGTATATCTTTATTTCAATTTGGGCATATTATTTGTAATTTGGCCGGCCCATATTTGTGATGGCCGCCTCACATTTTTCAACCTTGCTTCGGCCCTGATAATTTTGGTGCAGGGGCTGGAATACCTTTCAGCCCCCCCCAGGTGAAGTTAAAAAATTGTGATAAAAAAGAGGGAAAATGGGTCTTTGTGACCTATATTTTGCAAAATTTTCTGACTGCGAGAGGGGAAACACCCCTCATGCACCCCCAGTGTGACCTACAAATTTTTTTTTCTAGTTTCAGCCCCCCAATGTTGCAAATCTTCCTAAGCCAATATTTATTGTGAATTTTGTGATAATATTTGACCTATTTAGAAGCATTTGATTATATATCTGTGATTTGAGTTTGTTTAGAAAATCCCAGTAGAAAATATTAAATGCAAATAGCCTCTGGGTGAAGGTGACTCATACATTGATGACTGCATGCCTACATGTAGCTTTGTTAAAAATATGTTTATGCACTGATGAATCTGCTTCAGAGTATCAACAATTGTACCACAGTAAATTGTACCAGGTACCTGGTATTTAATGCAGTCAACCAACCAAACCACTTGTTGTGTGATGTGTCCTTCCTCCACTGGCTGTCCTCAACACTACAGCAGACACAACTCCACAGACAGTGAGAAAATTAGTTTTGTTTGGTGTTGCTGGAGATGTGGCGCATTGTGATAAAATTGGATTGATTGAGCCCATATTTATTTGGTCGAGCTATGAGTTTAAAAATATTGGACGAGACGTATTATCATTATTATGTTTTGGATCCAATATTTTTATACACTTAGATTCAACAAAACATAATAATGTCAAAATCTGCACTTTCCAATCACAAACGCTTGTGTGTGATTTCACCATATTTGTCTGGATTTCCAGATTTTTTACTTTTCAATTTTCTGGATGTCCAGATTTTTTCAAATATGATTTTTATGGCTTTGGCCTATTAATATTTTGTACTTGGCCCCAATGGAGGTCTGTTGTTTTTAGGAATCTGTGGATTTTCACTTGGTTTGCAATGCAGAAAGTCCAAGCCCAATTTCATTAAGTTTTCATGAACTCAATATTCAAGCAAAGAAAAATGTTAAATGCTGGTAGAAAGACAGCAGATGTTATGAGCTGCATAATTTGTCATTGTTTTCTTCATAAGTAAATGTGCTCTATGAGATATTCAACATCTGTGTGGAGTGTGGTCACTGAATGGTATCACTTTGCTAATATCTTGCTTGATCTGTTAAATCAGTAATTGATTAATGATTAACTTATTATTCCGCTTTCATATTTCTGAGATTCAATATTTACATTGTATGGTCATATCAGTGAAGACATGCACCTGAGGAAAAATACAAACTAAATCAAACAAACAAAATGATAAGATATCCGGCGATGAGTTATAAATTGGAAAGGCTCATACTGTCATAGCATTTATGGCTGAAAAATGTGATGCAATCAAGCAAAATCAGTCGGAACTCAGAAATATTAAATTTTCAAATTAATATGGTATAGTAAGAGGCATTTACAAGCTACATTTTGCAGAAAATTGAAAAACTAGTTTGAAAGATACAAGCAATTATAGCGTTTTCAAAACAATGGGAAACAAAAGGAAATATATTCTTTGTTTGGCTATATCTCAAAATCAGTATTGCCGAGTTCTGACTGATTTTGCTTGATCGCATCACAAATGATCATTATAAGTACTGTATTTCTGATTGGCTATGTGGTTTGAAGAGCCTATAATTGGAAGCTAAACTATTTATTGTTAAATTAGCAGGTGACATTTGAAAAAGTTGCTGAAAAAAGATTATGGTGCTAACTTTACAAACCAAAGCTATTGCCTTGATATGTCTTGACATAAAAAAAAAATAAGATCAAGTTTAGTACTTAGAGTTCATTAAATTATTGATTATCATTCACTTAATTCAGACCAATAATAAAAAAAAAACTTAACCCAGACATCCTAATAGGAATACATTTACACCAAACAAATGATTTTAAGTGCTTTTGTTATGCTAATTAGAATCACCTAGCACTACATGTACTGAGGATGGCACTATTTGTGTTATACATGTGTGTGCACAGCACAATAGCCCATGATGAACTACTGTGACAGCATGCATGCAGTGTACTGGTGTGTAAATACTTGCAGCTCGCGCAGGCATTTGTTTGGGGAAATCCCACAAATGCATGCAGGTGTATGAATTATTTTGTGCCATCAGAGTTTTTAGTCAAAATTGTGGAAGATGGTGATCAAGTAAATTGAGATGCTTTATAATGGCCTGGATTGCATGTATGTAGAAGGTAAGATGATCATAGAGCTAGAATTGTATCCCTGTGATATTATTTGTGTGTGTTCCATTATCTGTGGTTTCATGGAGTGTGACTGAGTGGATACTATGGGTCATTAGCTGTCAATAGACCTGTTGATCAGCATACTTTTGCCAAGCCAAAACAATTGCATCATCATTCCTGCAGTACCTTTACATAACATTGTTTTGGGAGTGGATAACCACATGGGTACTAAATGGTAGGACTGGATGCTAATGCTTCCGTCAATTGCAAGCCCGGCTACCAGGGACCCGGGGACGTAGCGGGGGAGATTACCAAAGGCAATTGTAATAATCCCGCTATGCCCCGGTATTGTCCCGGTACCGGGCACAAATTGTGGGTGAAACCCCAGTACTGTCCCCGCCCATGCCAGCCGGGTTTCAAAGTGCTGTATTAATTTTCAATGTTTTTAATCAGCAAATCCAAAATTTAAGTATTTTCATGGCCCCGCTACCGGGACGACTGATTGTACATCCCGGGTATGGTACCGGGACGTACTTTCTGGTAATTTCAGGGTGACAGTCCCGGGTATTGTGTCTACAGTGCCCGGGTCCCTGGTAGCCGGGCTTGCAATTGACGGAAGCATAACTTTCCAGTCTAAGGACCTATGCCTGGGCCTGGTCAATATGTTAATTTATATATTGTAGGCTAGAATCACACCACTCTTCGCCATACATACATTCTCCCAGCCACATTTCCCTAACATATTAAATATGAAATTTAAAAAAAGAAGGAAATTTAATTAGGCAGAGGCGGTGCTCGAACCCACGCTGCATTGCGCCGCTATCACGTATACCATGCATATGACCAGCGCCTTAGACCGCTCGACCACGAAGGACTTGATAGTGTCATCGTGAAAATTTAAACATATAATATTAATAAATCGCAACTTCATTACTACATCCTATTTTGGAATTTCATCTGCATAAAACATTAATGTGTATTATATAAAGCTACCATTATTTATATTGTTGAATTCTCAAGCGCATAGAGACAATTAATACGAGGGAGGGTCCTATGAATAGGCCTATACACAATACATAAAATCGATTTTGATATCGGCCACGTGCTCTGCTGTGCATGTGGTTTCCCGCGGTGGCGGAAGTTGTATTACGAAGTGCATCCGAACTCCATTTTGAGGCAAATGCTTTTGACAAGGCATTGGATTGTTCCAGTTTGCATACTAAATCCACATTAGACCCCTAATTTTATTTACGAAATCAAAAGATTAGATTATCATAACAACAAAACGGTAATCTTTTTGTCGGGTCTAATGTGAAAATTACATAAAAAATTACAGTTTTACAGAATTAATTTTCACCTAATTCCAAAAAAAAAAAGGCGTATAAGATTGAAATAAATTCTCTACCTTCTATACTAGATCAATTGTGACGCAAGTTGTTATCAAAAATTGTTGTGATAGATGTACAGTTAATATTCATATATTCCATTACCTATCTGATGGTGCAGTTTTTACACAGAAAATATTTATTTGAAAAACCTACCACTCGGCTTTTTCCGGAAAGGTCACAGGGTCGCCGTGACCTGTGCAATAATTACAATTAATATTTTTCTTATTCTAACAGCCAGCGTTTCTAAAATGCAGTATGGCGAATTGTGGTGTAGGCTAGAATAGTATCTTCATCTGGATGGTGACCTGAGTAGCGAGACCTCTCTAGTCCATATAATTAGGCCACTCTGGTAAATAGTTTTACCAGTCCTAAAAAGGGCAGAAAGTGAGATAATTGGTCCATTTTCAGGGAACAAACCTGGGAACAAACCAGAAGAAGAACTGAGTAATATTAATAAGTTTCAATTCACAGCTGACCTCAGTAAGTCATTATGAGCATTTATCTTTGTAAGTTATTTTAAAATCATGTGTTAGATAAAATATTTGCATTGTTTTTCGTTATGTTACTTATTATGTAATTGATGTGTTGTGGTTTTGTGTGGGGGTGTGTTTACATTGCGTTTTTTTTTCTAAGCATAAAAAAATATGCCAAATAATCAGGGTTGGAAAAAAAATTCAAATTAATTTTAAAAAGATAGTAGGGCCTACATAAGGGGCTGTGCAATAATTATGAACCCTGGGGAGGGTAAAATTGGGGGCAAGACATTTTTGGCAAGCCATGAGAGGGGGGGGGGCAAGGGATTTTGGCACACGTTCATCGAATCATCGGGCGCCTTTTTAGTAAAAGGCTCAGGAAAACAGTACGGAAATGCTAAAATATTCAAATTGTCCTGTTCGCTGCGCTTGCAACATACATCTAGACCATTTAAGGTTTGCAAATTGGAATCCCAAAAATTTGGCATGTTCAAAGGGGGGGGGGCAAAGATTTTTTGGCGGGCCGAGAGGGGGGGCAAGCGTTTTTGGCAGGCCGTTTGGAAATTTTACCCCACCGGGCTCATAATTATTGCACAGCCCCTAATAGCTTTCAAGACATTCTTAGAGCTTAGTTTTATACGATGAGTTCTACACATGACTATAACTATGGTTGTTTTAACTTTTGATAGATATATATTGAATTTATGTAGGTTTTGTTTTGTTTCAATTGTATAATGATCTTGAAAACTTATTTCCATCCAAATGATTTGTAAAAGCTGTTCAAAAGATTATGAATGAGAGCATCTGTTCGGTCTGTGTTGGTAGACATCATAATATTTAGGCTTTTTAAACTTCTGATCTCAGACAAAATTAGACGTGCCAGTCTGAAGGTCAAAGCTGTGACCAAAAATTTGAGGTTTGTCAAATCTTGTGTTGATTTCAAAAGTTTAAATCCCTAAATTACGATCATGAATGGTTTATTTGGTTAATTCTTCACTTTGTTTAGAGATTATACCGTACTTTACAAATTTATCTGTTTACCAACTTCTGTTCTAGAAATATTACATAATAAAAATTCCCTTTAAAAGGGAAAGCCAGCCTCAATTAATGTAGAAGAGGTCTTGTAATTAGTTTTGGTCAATGTGAAATGCATTTTTAGGATCACGCTTACATCCATGTTACATGACAGTCCATCAAACCATCAACGATGAGAACATGTACACTGAAACAGCAGAAAACATTAACTCCTAATCTCATGTCAACTCTTTAATTCATTCCTCCAAATTGTTCTGGTCTGGTTTTTTGTTTGTTTTTGTTTTGTTTTTTGGGTTTTTTTTCTCAATTTCCAATTTTGTAATACCAGAACTTACGAACTCAATATCTTCGCTTAGGAATGTCCGATTTCACTGCTTTCGATATACCACGTCACAAATACACTGCCGGTTTGAGTTAACTTCCATAGACATTTTATTTTAAAATAACTTGATATTACCAGTATTGGTCCGAGTATAGTCCCACCCGCTTTTTATGTGAAAATTTTTCACAGTTGGGGGTGGATAATACTGAATTTCAAAAAAAATTTTTTTTTTTTAAGTTAATTTTTTTCGGTTTTGAGTGTCCCTGGATTAGACCTAGATGCTAGGATCATTCATGGTTGACCTAAAAAAAAAAAAAAAAAAATTCAAGATATTTTGTATTTTTAATATGAAAATTGATACTTTGTTTTCATGTCATACTCTATTAATGATTTCAAAATGCATTCAAATTCAATGCATTTTGAAATCATTAATAGAGTATGACATGAATTATGAATACAAATTATCAATTTTTATATTAAAAATACAAAATATCTTGAAATTTTTTTTTTTTAGGTCAACCATGAATGATCCTAGCATCTAGGTCTAGGTTCGGGACACTCAAAACCTAAAAAAAACTTATAAAAAAATTTTTTTTTTTTTTTTTTTTTTTACAATTTCTGAAATTTTTCGAAAAATGGGGGGTGGGATTATACTCGAACGTGGGACTACACTCGGACGAATACGGTAATTCGCAATGTATAGTTTAAGCCTACTACATTGTATATTATAATAGATTGTGGCCAGCACATTTATAAAGGACTGATTACTCACTACAATCTTCACTCTTAAACTGCGTTTTTCTGAATGTGGTGATCATGTTGATTGCTAGTCGGAAACTCTTGCTTAGGGACGCACCATTAGATATCAAGGGGGGGCTGGGTAGTTGGGATTGTGACAAATTTTTTTTTTAGTACCTTGGTGAAGCAAATTTTTTTTAGCCCCTGGATGAAGCAAAAAAATAAATTTTCAACATCTCGGAGAGACAATTTTTTTTTTTTTTCGTAAAGTCCTATAATTTTCAACACTTGATATACTTCTTACTTTGAACATTTTAACTATGATGCTGAATAAACAAATAGTACCCATGCAAAATCTGCATTATTTTTAATGTATAAACCTGACCTTAATTGTACCGTTGATATTGGGCTGTGACCGCTCGTTTCAAAATAAAGAAAATAATAAGTAATTAAAAATTAAAAGTTACCTCATGCCTTTTTAAAAAACTTAAAACAGTAAACTAAAAAATAAATTGTGAGGGACGTATGGAAAAGAATTACGGTACTAATCTATTTTTTATGGAAATGTTACAATATGGCTAGGACTAATCTATTTTTTAATGACTAATCTATTTTTTATGGAAATGTTACAATATGGCTAGGACTAATCTATTTTTTAATGACTAATCTATTTTTTATGGAAATGTTACAATATGGCTAGGATCAATTATGGTTGACTTTGCAAAACATATTATTTCAAAATGCATTTATATTTATTTGTATCCATAAATCATAAATAAGGCCAAAAAAAATTGTTTGCTTGTCCTCCCAACCGACCCTAATCTGGAAAATCTGGAAAAAGTTTGTTTGTTTTACAGTACAAATGAATATACCAACCCTAATTTTGGAAATTCCAGGAAAAGGTGTTTTTTTCTTTCAACATTTTTGGCATCCTGAAAAGTTTTTTTACAGTTTCTACACAGTTCTAAACTGTTTTAAAAACATGAATGAAGTAGTACATAGGGCTGCTAAGAATATGCAATTGCGTTATTTGCGGCGCAATTCACATATTTTGGCTCCAATGCATTTTTTGACATTTTGGAAAAAATCTAATTTTTTGCGTTTTTTAAATTTTTTCGTGGATTTGGAGAGTCTCTTGACCCAGAGCGAAGTACTGCGATCATTTGTGGTTGATTTTTAAATATTTTGAAAAAATCCCAAGTTTGTATCCAAATGGGCCTGATTTGTAACTTGTATCCACTTCAAAATCTATTTAAGATATAGACTTGTGTACACAACCAATACATTTTTATATCTTCAATAGATTATGCAGTGAACACAATATCAGATATTTATTTGAATGTATTTATTTATTTTTATTTATTTATTTATTTATTTAAATTCATTTATTTGAATTTATTTATTTATTTATTTACTTTTTGCAATATTATTTTTAAAGCTGAAGTAGGAATTAATAATATAATCTGCAGGCTGCAATACTTTCATAAATATCCATTTATCAAATTACCATTTTTATTGATCAATTTTACAAATTTATCTATTCAATACTGATGTGCATTCATGCATAAATACCCCCATTTGGCTTGTAAATTTATGCATTGGGCGAGGACTTCAAGAATACCAACACAGAAATATACATGTGTAATGCTTTTAAATTCAGGTCCTCCCTCTTATGCATCACGATTACCATGGTATTTGTGACTAGTTGTCGCTTTATCATTGGTCCATTGTGAACAATGACATCATACACTCTACAGTGAGAGATCAGGGATGTATTTTTCATTGCAGATTATTTTTAATTTAACTTCGAGTGCTTTTTGACTATTCTCATCCTCAATGCATTAGTGGTGAATTGGTCTCAACGTGTTCTGACAAATAACGAGACGTAGACTTGACAGTGTAATAAACGGCATATCACTTGTGGCTCGTTATTGACCAGGGAACAATGCAGTGAAAATTATTATCCATTAAAAATTTATGCACTGCATCAACCATCACATGATGCAAACAAAATATCTCTCAGATATTATGCATGTGGATAGGAGGATGCTACAAAAAGCTCCAAAAGATGATGAAATAAATACATATTTTGTTGGAAGATTTTGAGAGAGCAGGTTTAAAAAAACCAGGCTTGGTACCTCAAGTTGATGCTAGCTAAATTATTTGAAATGTATGGCAGGTTTCTGTGGATTTGGGTAACTGACCAATGTCAACAAGTTGTTTCATGGGTCTCGGGTAAGTTTAAATGCGTTTAAATGCTTATAGCCGTAATAATATTTTTATGCTGGATATTTTGTTATTATTTTTTTTAAAATCAATATTAATGAATCGGTGTATAAATGTACCAGACACAGTTAATTGTTTCCACTCAAAGGACAAAGAATACTGAAAGGTATATGCTTGGAAAAGGATATGGCATCAAGTTGCTTTTAGAAATAAGCTTTTAGTGATAAGGGTTTAGTGTGTGTGTGTGTGTGTGGGGGTGAGTGTGGGGTGTGTGCGTGAAAAATGTGTCTGACGAAAGGGAGTCGAAATGCTAATTGACAATAAATAACATGTGAAAACTAATTTTAAAATGCCTTCAGCATGTTTTTTTTTTCTTTCTTTCTTTTTTAATTTGAACACCTACAAAAACAAGCCTGGTATTTTTTTCCCATATAGGCCTACTCACTGGTATGGTACTAGATAAAATTTCAAAATGAAAAACGTGATCCACTCTCTTAAGCCGGAACTAAGTTGCCAGACATGTTTTTGAATTATGTAGTCCTGTAATGTAAAGTAAGATGGCGTAAGGTCCTTGAAATCCTTTCAAATCCAATCCTTGAAAGAAGATTTATTAACTAGGCAAAAATGTTTAGGAGGCTGAGCAACATCCTGCATGCATAATTTTTTTTAACATTTTGCTAAAAAAATGGGTTTTTTTCTTGATGTGCACATTGTTTTGATATTTGCACACAGCATATGTAAACAATATGAAAAATAAGTTCCCACCCAAAATGCCTTCTTAAAAGTGCTCTGGGCAGTTATAAAAAGAATTGTGTGTGTATATTAACAGAACGATTACGATAGTATTCAATATTTGTATATCACATTTTGGAGAAAAGTTATATGAAAGAGAAACCTGGGTCTTTGGACTTGTTTCCTCTCTTCAAATACAAGTAAATGTTCTTAGTAATTCAAATAAATTAAAAATATGCTTAAATGAAATGTGGTGCCATTTACATGTGCATCAGTTGGAAATAGAAAAAGACATTAGTACACATAATTAACTCCATTGTTCATTAGTCTAGCATAAATGTCAAGTCTAATACATTTTTGTTAATTAAGAATCTCATTGATAGTATTTTATTGAGAGGGTATATGCTGTTGCAATATCCCTTTTTGCTTTTTCTTAATTCCAAAATTATACAGATCAAATATTGAAAAATTTAATAACAATTTTCCCGGAAGCGCTAAAATACTTAGAATTAATTAAATTAAACATTTAATTGTTTTTTAAATGTTTGTATAATATTTTGTCCTTTTACAAAATACATGTACTGGTCAGAACTACATAATTCACAAACAAACTGTCACAAGTGTGGTTTCACATTTCAGAAAGTATCAAAATGTAGAATTTGGACAAGCTTTTCATGAATTTCAAAAATTAAAAGGCATGTCCACTGTTCAATGGACATCAGAGCCATGTGGAAGATGTGTTAAACACTTTTGGCCTTGTTTAAAAAAATTTTTTTGTCATGTTATGCATTTTTAACATTTTTAATCCAAGAAAAAATGCAATATGAAAAGAAATTATGTAACACTCAGACATATTCACAAGCAAACTGTCACAAGTACTATGTCCATGAGAGTATCTGAAATGTGTACAAATACAATTTTTTTCCAAAACATATACTGTATTGGTCCGAGTATAGTCCCACCCGTTTTTTAGGTGACATTTTTTCACAATTAGGGGTGGGGACCGTGGGATTATACTCGAATGTCAAAAAATACTCAAATTTCAAAAAAAAAAAAAAAGTTTGTTTTTTTGGTTTTGGAGTGTCCCTGGACCTAGACCTAAATGCTAGGATCATTCATAGTTGACCTAAAAAAAAAAAAAAATTCCAAAAATGGGGGTGGGAATATACTTGAACGTGGGACTATACTCGGACGAATACGGTATTAGAGTGGAATTATCTCCCATCATCTGTCCTAGAGTATTAAAAAAAAACCTACCCCCCCAAAAAAACCCTTCAATTAGATTGATTATATCGCGATTACCGTATATTGAGTATATTCCCCATCCATTATTGAACGCAAAGCAAAACATGGCAAATGAGCACAGCTTTGGTTTACTACTGTGTAAATGTTGAATACAATGTAGGAGATTTATGACGACTATAATTTATATGAACTTGCTCATGTTGTTCGAAAAAAACAATGAGATTTTGCACATTCCTGTAAAAAATCAAGGAATTCTAATAAAATTAAATAAAAAAATTAATAAAGACTCAATTTTTGCTGGTTTAATGGTCAGTTAAAGGCCCTTTCAGTGATTTCACAGGAACATTAAAAAAAATGGAAATTTGTCAGAGTTGCTTAGAAATAAAGAATAAGTCTACAGAATTTCATTAAACCACTTTTCCCTGAATACATCGACAAATTAGTCAAAAACAGAAGTTTTAGAAAGGTTTTCTACTTCAACTCTGGAAAATCAAGATTTTCGTACAGTGCGCCACCAATCGACTGGAAAAACTTCCTAGTCCAGTGTTTCTAACACGGGGAAGTAGAGTCTAAATTGATTTAAAACAGACGCTTTTAAGCTACAATTTTGTAGTAGAAAACAAAATAAGCAATTAAAGGTCACCAAGGCAAACTAACGGTCAATTCAAATATGAAAAAGAGTTAAAATTGTGTATTTTGTTTAAAATAGTAGCTACTGATGTAATAAGTAGTAGAAACAATACGCAACGCGTGTTGGTACGTGGAGAGTGAGCTTCTTTCGATCTCGAGACGGACTTTTTGTACTGTCAGTATCAAAAGTCCAGAATCATGCAAATGCTTTATTTTGTCTAAAATACACGGCTTTCGACCGAACCACTAGCAGGCTATGTTAGCACATCTATGCCAATTACAAAGGTACCAAAATCTGAATTTTGATGATTTTTACGATCGTCCGGATGAGCAAATCACTGAATGGGCCTTTAAGATGGACAACACAATAATGTTTTTTTTGCCTAATGAAGAAAAGAAGGTCATCCGTGATAATAAAAAATATCGCTCATTGCATCAGCCAACACGGTCTTTGTTCCAACCTATAAATTAGGCCTGCTAAGAATACGCGATTTTGGAGGCCAAAAAACGCAAAAATCCGCGATTTCCCGCCAAAAACGCAAAATCTAAAAACAAAACAAAAATTTTTTTTTTTTTTTTTTTTGGTTGCGATTTTTAATTTTTTTTTTAGCAGATTTGGAGAGTCCCTGGGCCTAACATCAAGTGCTACCATCATTTAAAAAAATATTTAAAAAAATTTAGAAAATTAAAAAATAAATAATAATAAAAAATTGCGTTTTTTTAAAAATATTTTGCAGATTTAGAGAGTCCCTTGACCTAGAGTGAGGTACTGCAATCATTTGTGGTTGATTTAAAAAATTGGAAAAAGATACAAAAAAGTTTGTATCCAATAGGATCGATTTAGTAACTTGTGTTCACTGCATAGTCTATTGAAGATATAAAAATGCATTGGTTTTGTACACAAGTCTATATCTTAGATAGATTTTGAAGTGAACACAAGTTACAAATTGGTCCCATTTGGATACAAATTTGAAATTTTTTTGTATCTTTTTTCCAATTTTTTTTTATAATTTTTTTTTAAAATTTTTTAAAATAATGGTAGCACTTGATGTTAGGTCCAGGGACTCTCCAAATCCGCAAAAAAAAATTCAAAATCGCTAAAAAAAAAAAAAAAAAAAAAAATTTTTTTATAGATTTTTTCAAAAATTTCAAAAAACGCAATTGGAGCCAAAATACGCAAATTGCGGCGCAAATAACGCAATTGCGTATTCTTAGCAGCCCTACTATAAATGGAAAGCTATGCATACCAGTTCTGGAGATAATCCAGACAACCACCTTGGTTGTAATTGCTATCTTTACATGAATATTGAATTTCTTGATCAAATCAGAAATTGTTTTGTTAGTAATAGAAACTAGATCACTTAATTATTTTGGCAAATCGGCATTGTGATCATCCCAGATAGTGTTTCATACAATGACGCAGGACCACAAACATGATATGTGTGATATTATCAATTATCACCAAAATAATAATAAGTGATCAGCTTTGAGTGGGGGATATTTTTCATCCCACACCATAGCCCATTTCTGCACAGCTCTGATATTTGTCTGCTGATTAAAGTTGATGCTGAGGACATACATGTATACCATACCTGAAAATCCACCATTTGCTTTGTAATAAACATTTAATTCACCTTTTTTGGGAAATAAGCCAAGAAATTTATTTATTTTTTAGTAGGTGTTGCGGTTCTTACGACCATTAATAAATATCAAGACAAGTTTTGAGCGTTTTTTCCCTCCTGAGAAATATCATTCATATGGGGCGGAAATTACCCATTACACCCCTTATATCAAGCCCTGGTATTTCGAACCATACCAATCCTCTTGTGTGTCAGCTTTATTTGTCCCAATCTCAATAATTCAACAGGTCATACTCTCCTCCAACCCTCCTTAAGATCCCAAAACAATCTACATTTGTACAAAGGGAAAAGTATGTTTGGCAATCAAAGTACTAAGGTATTGTGAAGGGGAAGCCATGTTTCAGTCCAACAAAATGTATGAGTAAATGGTTTGGCCCATCTTGTTGTTATAAATGTTGTGTTCTGTTTTATGTATGTTGTTTTGTGATTTTGGACCACTCTTGCATCTGCTCTGATGAATTTCCATCAGGCCTTGTTGCTTAGATATATGAATCATTGCCAAATCCTCTGAAGTCTAGTGATAATATCATCAACATTTGCGTGTATCCTTTCATTATTTTATTTCACCAGAAATCTCCAGCAAACAGGGCGAAAAGGAAAAAGCATCACCGATCCCAGAAGGAGAACGTTCATTCAGGATCTACCAGCCGACTGCATCGGCAGCTTCCACCAAAAACATCCCCCAGTACTATGTACCTGGATAAAGACACTTGTATAACGCATTCTAACAGCACAGTAGCAAGTATGCCAGTCAGTAGAACCTCAGACATTTTACCAGTGGCAGATCTGCCATGGCAACCTGCAGATGATGCTTCTGGTGGTCATAGATTGAAGAAGAAAAGTCCCTTTGAGAAGAGTGATATCCCACACAAGAAACGACGCACTGAAAGGTTTGTATATCGTTGTTAGGCAGGATAAACCTCCTATGTACTTGTGGCCCTTGAACATGTTTAAAACAATACTGCCAAGAGGTTACACAGAAGATTTCGCTTGAAACATGTTCAGGGGTCAATGTCACATAGGAGGTTGTTTCTGCCCAACGACGATATGTCACAAAATCTTAATATATATTGGTGCAAAGGTATCAAAATGGTAAAATGATAACAATATAGGTATACATGTTTAATTCCTTATAATTCTTGTTCATGCTTCCTTCATACATGTATGTTGGTTAACAATTACTATGAACAGAACTTAAGCTTCTAATATTATTCTTGCAAGATATTAAAATACCAGGACAAAATCTAAAACTATGTCCTTAATGCTCGCTCAATTCAGAACAAAATTTCATCTTATTTTGGCCAAATTACAAATCATCGCACACTTGGCATGAAGTTTAGAAGGCTAGTGGATCTGTAGGGCAACTTTCCAATTTTGGTAGATATAATCTCCTGGTCCAATCAGTATTATCATGATTATTGTCACATGAACTTTTCGATTTATGTACATGTGTAGCAGCAGACAGATTGTGCTGAAGCATCTTTGAGCAAACAATAACCAAAAACTGTTCAATAGAAACCTAATGACCATTGATAAGATTTGATTAGTGATGACATTTCTAATACATTGTATATTGTTTCCTTTCCAGTGTGTACTTGGCCTCACCTGTGTCTGACAGCGACAACGATGAGGAAATGGCTATGGTCAACTGGAAACGTAGTAGTCCAGCGCAGGTTGAAAGTCGACAAGACATGTCATCACCAGAATACCAGGACTTAAGCAGAAGAGCTTTACAAGAAAATGCACAAATGAGAAATGACAGCCATTATCGCATTGCCTCTCCTCACAGAAGCCCACTGCAAGTGACTCAGGATCAAGCTACATTTCCAAAGAGCCACGCTTTCCAAAGACGAACAGAATCGGGTTTATAGCCCGCCAAAAAGCAGAAAGTGTGTAAATTGAAATCGTATGATGCTGAGCCACCAGTGCTATTATTAAATAGCAGCACGGGTCGTGTTAGATCACCGCAAGTTACAGATGAACCCCCTGTGCTTGTTCCTAGCGCAGATTCGTCAGATGATTTGGCTCCTGTAAGCTGGACACCAAAGAAAGTAAAGCCAGAGGAACGAAGACGTAGTGCCTTTGATTTTTTAAGTGAACTGTCCCACTCTGATACATCGGAACCACCAAAATGGGGAGCTACCACACATTCAAAAGTGGACCATGTGGTAAAGCCACCATTGGCATCAATGCTATCATTGCCAGGCCAATCAATAGCAAGCACGCATTCAAAAGTGGACCGTGTGGTAAAGCCACAAGTGGCATCAATGCCATCATTGTCAGGCCAAGCGATAGCAAGCACACATTCAAAAGTGGGTTATGTGCATCAGCCACCAGTATCAACTCCATCAGAACCATCAAACAATCATCTTTATGTAGCAGGTGTGCCAGTGCATGCGAAGCCTAAATGTAGCTGTTCTGAAATGTGCAATAGTGACGGGGAACCCAATGATAATAACAATGAACAGTTGTGTTTTGGTATTTTCATCCAAACGTTATTGGAGGGCTGTCAGGAGGAAGGGCATCATAATGATGCCATTGATTTCATACATAGCTTTACCAACAAACGTAGGTGTCCTTCAAATCATCGCTGTTTGAATTATATCTTCAATATACTGATGACAAATGCGGATAATACGGCATTGCTGGTCAATGCCTTTAAAACATTAAAGCATGTGCAACATTTACATCCAGGGAGTAAGTATGTAGAGTGGAAGACATTCATCACAATTATGAAGGTCCTCTTTGAAGATGGTGCTTCTTCTGAAACCAACCAGGAGTCAACATGTAGTAGCAGCTTAATCAAGTTACACGGTAACTTTTTAGCCCTCAAATACATAACAAGTATTCTTGAAGAAGACCTGGAGACACAGAACGAGGGTGGTCAGGTTAACAGATCTTATGTTTATAATATGTTATCGCCTGACATACATTTTGGTAATGTCAGAACTGTGATTGGATGGATTAGCAAATGTGTAGAGAGAATACACAAGGAAGAACAAGTGCAATGCAATAATGCATCACCACCACCAAGAGAAGAAAAGCAACAGAATTGTCGGAAGAAGCTTTTCTTCAGTACACAATCTGTCCAAGAACCTCCACAGTCCAAACTGACAATTCTCTTCATGGTGCTAGAGCTGCTTCAGAAACTGTTGTACATGTGTATGGTTGCAAGTGCGAATCTGGATCAAAGTGCGTCAAAAGTAGCGGATGAATTTCTATACTTCTACTCCAGGTTACCTAGCTTTGAGCATAAGAGGAGGCTGTTACAGGTATGTGGGATTGTTCACGTAAACACATCAATTAAAATATAGTCTCCACTCTTACCACAATTAAATTAAAGCAATAAAACTTGGTGAAAATTTTCTTAGCTCCAATAAGACACTTGAGCAATGAAAACGCATGCCTTGAATTTCGTAATGCTTTATAATTACAAAATCTGGCCTTGTTACACTTAGGAAACTATTTTTGTAACTTAATAATTTGTTTTGAGATGAAAAAACTAAACTATAAATCACTTTTTTAGTTTTTGCCATTTTTGCCAGCAAAAACTGGCCAAAATTGTTTTTGCCAAGTGGTTAAAACCGCATTTTTTTTCCACTCATGCAAAAACCTCACGAACCCTGGTTTCGCTTCAGTTTAGTTTTATCCAGTCATCATAAAAAATAAAAATGGCATTGTGCAATATAAATAATTAATAGATATGTAAGGTACATGTTTCAAAGTATACATGAGAAAATTAGTACATACAATGAATGAGATGATGGATGAGGACTCTGCTAAATAATAAGCATGAGATACAGTGCCCTGGGCTTTAATGAAATACTATACAGGTTTTGTACAGGTGTATTTATTTATGAGAAAGCAACCATTTCATATTGATTGCGAAAAGAATGAACAGCTTTGTTGATATCCAGCGATAGTTCATCAGTTTCTCGTGGAAACATTTTGCGTAAATACAGCATGAAGTAATCAGGTACCATTATTTGGTCTATTTGACCATAACTAGAATAGTGCAAATGAAATAAGGACAGGGTTAGTCCATCCTTGAGTTGCATGCTTGTCTATTGATATGGAGCATGGATACAAAAATTCAAAAGCCTTGATTGAAATTCTTGTCTGGATTAGTGTTCCCAGTCACAAAGAATCTAAACAATCTGTTTTACATAAACAGTTAAAGGCCCTTTCAGTGATTTCACAGGAACATTAAAAAAATGGAAATTTGTCAGAGTTGCTTAGAAATAAAGAATAAGTCTACAGAATTTCATTAAACCACTTTTCCCCTGAATACATCGACAAATTAGTCAAAAAACAGAAGTTTTAGAAAGGTTTTCTACTTCAACTCAGATCGACTCGAGAAAATCGAGATTTTCGTACAGTGCGCCACCAATCGACTGGAAAAACTTCCTAGTCCAGTGTTTCTAACACGGGGAAGTAGAGTCTAAATTGATTTAAAACAGACGCTTAATTTTTGTAGTAGAAAACAAAATAAGCAATTAAACGTCACCGAGGCAAACTAACGGTCAATTCAAATATGAAAAACAGTTAAAATAGTGTATTTTGTTTAAAATAGTAGCTACTGATGTAATAAGTAGTAGAAACAATACGCAACGCGTGTTGGTATGGTGGAGAGTGAGCTTCTTTCGATCTCGAGTCGGACTTTTTGTACTGTCAGTATCAAAAGTCCAGATTCATGTAAATGCTTTATTTTGTTTAAAATACACGGCTTTCGACCGAACCACTAGCAGGCTATGTTAGCACATCTATGCCAATTACAAAGGTACCAAAATCTGAATTTTGATGATTTTTACGATCGTCCGGATGAGCAAATCACTGAATGGGCCTTTAACTACCTATTATTATGGCTGAATCGATTATCCCATTGGTTATCGGATCTTGGTACCAATATGTGGTCAAAGTAAAATATCGGATCGGTAAAAAAATGTTTAAAAAAAAAAGAAGTTATAGACCCTAAACTACTTACTATTCAAGGGTGGAGAGTGAAGAAATACTGCTACTACAAAAAATTCTTTTGAAAGTATTTTTTTTTCAAAGCTGGATCAAGTTGTACATTTTTATTACTGTTGCTTCTATTGACCAGCCAACAGCATTGCTAGCTGTTCAATAGAAGCAAAAGTAACTAAAATGTATAACTTTATCCATCTTTAACAAAAATACTTTCAAAATGTTTTTTTTTTTGGTAGTAGCAGTAGTTCTCTGCTTTCCAACCTTGAATACAAGTAGTTAAGGGTATATAACTTTTTTTTTGTATAAAAAATAATATCATGATGAATCAATAGGTGTAATCAACGTTATCTAGAGCAGCGAAGGACAAATTACTTTGAAAGTACATTTTGTAACCTACATGAATAAGGCCAAGAAAAAAAAAATTGTTTGCTTGCCCTCAATTGAATTTTAACAATTGGGTCGGTCGGTCAGGATTTTTTTTTTTTTCTTGTTTTTTTTTCTTATACAATTTCTGTATTAATTAAGGCTCAAAATATGAAAAATAATACATTTTTGGTGTCAAAAACGAATCAACTAACATTCCAAAACAACTAAAATGTGGAATACAAGCTCTAAAATACATTTTTTTTTTACATCTTCAGAATGCAAAAATTTGAAAAGAAAAAAAAAAAAAAATTCGAATTTCCAAAATAGGGTCGGTATTCTTTTGTACAGTAAATAGAAAAAAACAACCTTTTTTCCAATTTCCAAAATTAGGATCGGTCGGTTGAGGGCAAGCAAACATCTTTTTTTTTTTGCCTAATTATATTTTGACTAGCAACACCACCAGCACCAGAAAACACAGGAAGAAGATGTTAGTATGTTTGTAGACAAGTTCATTGACCTAATTTGTATCTTTGGGTCAATATTTGTTTTCATTAAATGCAGATAAATAATGTGCAGAAGCATATTTTTTGTGCAATTATTTCTTTCAGACTATAACCTGCCACCAGTTGAGAATAAAACTGATTGAGCTCATCCTTAATGATAATTACGAAGTTGACCACGACACGATTGATCGGAGGACGTTATCGCTGTCTGTCTCTAAAATTGTCGAGTATTACTTCAAATGTTTGCCACCCAAAGCGCTGGATGGTGACGACGATGACGATGATGACAGTGATGATGAGGATGATGAATGCAAAGTGAAGGAGAGTACCAAAGATCCAGCCCATGAGTGTGAGGAGCTTGTGATGTTATTGTTGTACCTGATGCAGAGTTACATATGGTCCAGTAATGGTAGGTATAGTGTTGCCTTGAAAGGATTCAACAAGTTTACCAAGTATGAACTAGGAAACCTTATTCAATGGTCATTTCGGGGTCACCAGGGGTCATCTGAGGTCAAATAAGTAAAAACTGTTGGATGTGCATGAAACTTGGTGGGTACAGTCACCATTTAGAGCCAAATTTTGGGAAGGTCATTTAGGAGTCTCCAGGGGTCATCTGAGGTCAAATAAGTAAAAGCTGTTGGATGTGCATGAAACTTGGTGGGTACAGTCACCATTTAGAGCCAAATTTTTGGAAGGTCATTTAGGAGTCTCCAGGGGTCATCTGAGGTCAAATAAGTAAAAGCTGTTGAATGGGTATGAAACTTGGTGGGTACAGTCACCATCAGCCAGGTGATCGCATCCAGCCGAGAACCGCCAAATATGGGTAACCACCTAGTACTATTTATTATTTAAGCATGTCCAGCATTATTTGATTATAGACTAAAGGTATTGTTTTAAACCATTTTCATGCATACAAACCATTCATACATATGGTCGCATATAACATTTTTTCCAAATTTCCAAGTTGTTATTTCTTTTTGGCCTGTTTTGATTATTTTTGCTATATTTTACACATTTTTCTTTTCTTTTTTTCTCTTTGTTCATTGAAAAGTATTCCCATGCTTGCAATAAGATGCTTCATTCGCATACATTTAAACACTTAAAAAAATATAATATCAATATCTAAAAAAACACCAAATTGAACAAGATGAAACAAAAATGTGATCAAGCTATATAAAAAATGAACTGGACTTTACATCCACCAGTCCATTTGTCAATCTTGAATCCGGGTGGTTCGAGCAGCGTGTATGGAGTTGAGTTCTGTTGTGGGCACTGCAGCCATGTACTGTTTATTACAGGAAGTGTTTCGAGTTAAAAAGGTTGTGTGTGGCAAATAAGCTCAATGTTAATATATATCCACACTCAAAATTTGAACATGGACTGAATCCTTGAATTGGCAGGAAACAAAACCTGTATACAGGAAGAATGTGCATCAATTGATTGCTTTATTTACCCGCGAAAATAAAACTTTCACCTAAAAGGCAGTAAAAAATGTTTCTAGTCCAGGTTTATAAAAAAAAGCGAAGGGACTTTTTATTTTTATATTTTATCAAAAAAATAGGTGTAAATACCCATATTGGGCCCTGTATCTAGTGTATGGATATGGAGTCCCTTTTTATTTTATTGTTCTGGTAGGTAAACCCAGTGGCGTAGCGTCATAGGAGCATGTGCCCCCGCCCCCAATCGATCTGAAATTAAAAAATCCCATAGGAAAATGGTCGAAAAACAGCTTGTGCCCCCAATCAGACCCGTGCCCCCAATCGGATGACCCACGCTACGCCACTGGGTAAACCCACTCTAATAATCACTTAACTGTCAAGAAGTGTTTCATGTATAGGTTATAGAAAGTATTCAACTTCCTAGACATCTTTCTTCAAAAGTTGTAACTGAATTAATAAAAAATTAAAATAAATTTGAAGCGGCCTCAAAAAGGAAACGAGAGGGGACGAGAAATATGTTTTATTTTTACCTTGGCCTAAACTTGCGTCAGTTGATGAAAAAAAAAACTGGAATGGGAAGTGAAAGTGGAAAGGATATTGACCACATGGTCACGTCACAAATGCATATTCTAACTAATATTCATGTTCAATTTGTAATTTGATCATCTTGTTTTTCGCAACATGAAACTAAACTTCCAGGCAATAGTCAAATTCTTGGGAAAATATTATTATTGATACCATATATTTCTTACTTTTCTAGTTAGATCCATCAATCATTAACATTAAGAAATTAAATTTAACACAAAAGGCTCGTACTATGAATAAGTACAATGAATCATTAGTTTGTGGCCTCAGTAAATTACTTCCAAAAATGCATAAAAATTCATACTCAAAATAAATACAATAAATTAAAAAATCTTAGAGTAAAATATGTGTGTATTTGTCGCAAAAATAAACCACCATAAAAATAGCGTACTAAACTCTGGGACTCAGGAAGTAGACCTGGGAATGGAATGCTGCGTAAAAATAGTTCTGGGATTTTTTGAGTTGCACAATATATGACCCAATTTCAACCAATCGGGCCAAAGTCGGGAATATTGAAAATTGAGTTACTACCATTACTAACTTGCTGAGTACCTACACTTCCTGATGTTGTGAACCTTTTATATGTCCATTTTCTTAGGTTTTTATAGTTTTTTTTCTCCTCATTTTTTGCCTATATCTCAGTTTCATTATTGCAGACTAGACTTTAGCCTGATTGGATCAGATTCAGATCTTGTCATATATGAACTTTTTTATGGCGTGATAGCAAGCTCTTTGTGTTTGTTAATAGGTACATGTAAGCAGCTCAATCCCAGATTTAAAGTTTAGCACAAAACATTTATTGTTCTGTGTGTGAGGTAATTGTAGCTGACCTGGGAATCCCAAAACTTGATTTGGTTCAGTGATCGACATAATTAAGGGTATGCGATGTATTGTACAGCAACAACAAAAAATGTAGTTCACAGCATCTTGCGAATGGTAGTGAGCTTTAGCAAAAATTGCATTGCTCAATTCATAGCGAGCATGTAGAAGAATTCAAATATCACAGATATACTTTTGTAGGTCCTGTGGTTCTTGAGTTATGCTGTAAAGAGGGCTGAAACAACAACACTTTTGTAAAACGTACATAACTCATTAACAACAATAAATTAAGCAACTTTTCAAAGTATATGATTTGTAGAATGAACTTTTGCAAAACATCAAAGTGTTATTTTTCAATAATATATTAATAAAAATCGATTTTGTTTTGGCTGCTTCGAACAACAGTACATTGCATACCCTTAAGGAATGTTATTGCCCATAAAGTAATGTACATGAGTGCTATTTATGAATATTTATTTTATGAGTGCTAAAAACATGTTTATGTGCAAATAATATTAAGTAAATGGTAAAAAAATGTGGAATGATAAATGAGAGACTCAGACAGTAAATCATTTTCTGACGTCGGGAGCCAGTTTGACCGTACTGAACTGGTACACTAAATACAAGTAATTAATCAAATGTTAGGTAGGAAAAATAGTGGGTGGGAGTGGGAATGAGCCCATGGTCAAGTTGATTAATCAATATTAGATAATGATTATTTTGTTTTGAACTAATATGAACAAATTTTCCCAGAATTCAAAATCAATGATTTCACACATACACATTTATACATGTACTGTAAAGAGAGGATAGTTGAAGCCATGATCAAGTTAATCAATATTAGATAATGATTATTGTGTTTTGAACCTAAATGAAAACAACATTTTGCAGAATTTAAAATTGATGATTGCACACAGACACATTTATATGCATATATAATAGGAACTGTATGTTCTTGCAAGAGGTACATATTGTTAGCATAATTATAGAATACAGCAATAAAGCAACATTGTGGGTGTTTTTTGTTTGTTTGTTTTTTCTTCTTTTTTTTCGGATTGTGGGCGTACTCCCACAATGAAGATGTCTGCAAATGGCATTTTAGGGCCTGTAGTGGTACACGACCGCACATAGGGTGACAGGTCATTTGCAATCGCAGCTCCACATCTTTGGAATGAACTGCCTACATGTATTTATATTAGAACTGCTAAAAATGTAACTGTGTTTAAAAAGTTGTTAAAAACTCATCGTATGTCAGAGACATTCTGTAATTCTTAAGTAATGTTTCTTAATTTAGTTCCAGTTTTCTTTGTGTTGTTAGTTTTTGTTTGTTTGTTTTGTTTTAGTGCCTTGAGCGCTCTTAATTGAGTGGATATGTGCCTTGTCGCTATTATTATTATTATTATTATTATTATTATTATTAAATATACCCCGAAAGTGACACAGTTTATGCCACCATTGGCCACTATGGGAGTATCATTGTACCCCCACAATGTATGCTCATACCTATACCCCCCCCAAACATACAACATACACGGAACACTGGGCATACCCCATAATGTACCTCTTGCAGATGGGAAAGTCAAAACTGATTTAAAGAGCTTATAGTTACACTACTAGTATTATAATATAGAGACAAATCTCTCACTTCCTGTAGACAGCGTCCCATTTCAATTTATACAATTCAACATATCATTGATTTGTTATCAATTTGCAATGCATATATTGGTTGTGCATATAAAATCTATTGGAATCATGTTACATTGTAGACAGATGTTTCTGTTATTGTTAACATTTTTTTAATATAAATTTCAAGTCAAATCCTTGCAATACTTTCTGTAAATGTAATGTGTGTGAAATGTTGACAGTATTAACACATTTGGTTAAGTATAAAATCAATTACAATTACAATTTTGACTGATTGAGCATGAATTTTAAACAAGCGTTACTAACTTTCTTGCTGATTTGATACTGTAGTTCGCTGATGATGTGTGTTGTACATGTTGATGGTAGTGGTGGCGATAATGATGATGATGAATATGGATTCCAGCATCACATGATCAGTTTTAAGAATGATGAAGTTAATAACAAACAGTAAAACCAATGTAGGTCAGTAAATGAAAGCAGGTTTTAAAACAGGTATGATTATTCAAAATTGAATCAAGAATTCAAAGCTATAGTATATAGGTTATGATTGAAGTGGATGTATGCTATTATGCTAATTCAGACACCCTCTGAAACATACAAATACTGAAAAGTGGCTAAAGTAGTCAGAAAGCGACTGTATTTTCCAAAATGCAAATATTAGTAGAATTCTATTTTTGATTGAAAGTGGATGTATGCTAACTCAGACACCCTCTGAAACATACAAATACTGAAAAGTGGCTCAAGTAGTTTGAAAGCAACTGTACTTTCCAAAAATGCAAATATTAGTAGAAAACTATTGCAACCATTTATTATGTTTTGATGAATCCAAGTGTGTGAAAATATTGGATCCAAAACATAATAATGATAAAATTGGATGCTTTACGCCCAATATTTATTGATCTCACTATCCAATATTTTAAAACTCATAGCTCGACCAATTAATATGGGCTCAATCGATCCAATTTTATACGAAACTTGGGTCATTCTGCATTATGGGTGCCTTCATGCATTGATGCTATCCAAGGTCATATACTGAGGTCAGAGGTCATTTGTAAAATAAGCCGTGAATGCAAAATAAAATTGTCTCTTATTTGCGGACGACCTATCAGGGACTGCCGCCTTAGTTTTATTTTGAAAATACTGCCTCTTCCAAACCAACTATTGGATCCGAATGCCAGCAATGGTCATACTTTATACATTATAACTTTCATTTCAAAGTTCAAGTTGACCCAATGACGCATTTATAATAGGCATTTAAAAAAAAAAGAGGAAAAATCAACATAGAACATACAGCCTGTAGATTAGATTTGATATCCCTTTTGTTGGTTTGAGATGAAAAACTGCTGGTCAAAAGACACTATATATAGTTTTCATGGAGGAAATTGGGATTTTTTTTTTTTTTAACTGTGGCATCAAAGCAAATAATACCAAGAAATGTAATCAACCTTGCTTACAGGTGCTGCTACAAGCTGAATAATAGAACAAAACAGAAGGGTTTTGAAAATAAAGAATATTTTAATTTTATCTGCCATATAGACACACTTTGTTATTTTACCTTGAGAAAAAGAACAGTGTGTCCTGACTGTAACACTAGGATCCACAACATGCTCATCTATAAGGGCTCAGTTCTTTAACCCCAATACAGTTGCACATTCATTGAATGACCTTTGAATATTTGAGTACAAAAACTCATTCTCTGCAACATGAGGTCAAATTCTGCACTCTGATTGTTTAAGTGAGGTTATTGAACTATGCCACTGGGATGAGGCTATTGTGGTCCATAGTGTAAACATGGGATTTCATAGGTCAGTTCATCTGTATAATTGGATAAAGAAATTATATGAAAAGGATAAGATCTGAAAGAAGAAATGAAAAATACTATTTATAGGTGGTAATATGAACTAATATATTAAATTTAAAAACTGTCAAAGAAAGCAGTCGCAGTCCGGTTCACAGCATAGACATTTTGGTGATTAAGGTTTGGAACCAAGTTATGCTGAAGACCTTGAAAAACAAGAAAAAAATTGGTGGCAAAATGCACCAACCCCCCCAAATAGTTATGGCCCAAAGGTTGTACATGTACATGGGGTCATAATTCAAAATTGATCAGATTTTATTCAAAACCACACCAACGTAATCAGAAAAAGTAACCAATCCGAGAAGCGTTTAATGTATTTGGCCCTCTATTGACGGAACCACAGATGTACCAGTGCGGGAGATTTAATTTGTTCCATCAATTCATGATCATGTATTGAAAATCACTGTTGTGTACAATTCTGTATAGCACACTAACAAGTAATTGATGAAACCTCCGTGCTTGGGACACCGCAGTTTTACGTCGGGGACACCGTCGGGGTAATGGCCTTGTCAGATTGGTGTATAGTCAAGTCCATCTGCAAGTTTGTTAGAAAAGGTTTATTTCAGCATATACACCATGGGCTTAGCTTTTGAAATTCACAATTTATTTATGGTCCAAAAGTGCTGTTCAGAAAAACAAAATGCTGCATAGCACTTAGCCTTTTTCAATTTAAAAACAACCAAACAAACTTGGTGCTTGTATGGTTTGCACTTCCAGAGGCACTTTTTTAGCTTGAAGTTTGCAAATAATGGTGGATAAAAAATTAGTCACAACCTTGTTTTCGCCTCTATCATTAAAAAGATGTACCCAGTCAATTATGAAAAATGAAGAAGAATCAAATATATTGTTGCCAACTTTTCTTGATAAGTGGGAATGCAAATCCCTCGAGGCCATTTCAAGCCTTTTGTGTAAAGTACTTAAGTAAAGCTTTTTCACAATAACCTATACAAAACGAGTACCCTGGACTTGACATGGTTTGACGTCAATGCAATGATGCGATTAAACAGATAAATCATACATTTGGGCAAAATCAACGTCTTGCACAATACCAGTCATATGATTTGTATCATAAAACATCCGTTTTTAATTTTTCCAGATCTTTTTTTTTTTTTAATACCACCTGGCACCATGGTGCTTTGATGCAATTTTTGTTATTGATAAAATGGAAAGTGGCAATTGATAAAGCCTGTTTTATTGCAAATATTACTTGTATAAGTTCACCTTGCTCTATTTATTACTGTAATTTTGTAAGGATAAGTCCCTGGATATGGCTTAATGACCCATCCAAAGGATGGTGCACAGTCATGGTGCATTTTGCCAACTCTGAATCATGGAAAGAGTTAACAAATATGTTGATCTTACTAAATATATTCAGATTTTCCTATGTCAATACTTCAGCAATTGGTGATCCCACAAAGGGAAAGGACAACTTTGATCAAGTAGAAAATACACTTTGTTTGTTTGTAAAGATAGGAATGGACAAATAATTAAGAAGTAAAATTAATCTGCAGCGATCTTCCCCTCTATAATAAATGCTCTGTATAGAATTGTTCAAGTAACAACTGTTTAAGAGTCTAAATTTCATCAAATGTCTAGATGTAAATAACTTTTTAAACCTTCTGTCTTAGTGCCCCCGTCCACTTAAGTGCCAGGGCCACTAATATTGTACATTGAATCTTGTCTATCGGAAAGGAAAACTGGTTTCCATGATGCTAACTTGGCTTATGAACTTATCATTTGTTTTCTTTCCTTTTTTCAACTATCATTACAGGTAAACTCCCTGACACAGACCGCACATTACGGTTCAGATCAGCCAACGAGAGCCACCCTAGGTCCAGCAGCCACATGGCTAATCAACTCATGCCGTTCAATGGGAAATTCACTATGTCGTTGAACGACAGGGAACCTCTGATCATGATGGGGACTATGTGGAAGACCTGAGGAGGCGATTGTTAAGATGCTGTATGAATTTGACATTCAGAACCAAGTTGTACTTGAATCAGTTGGAAGCCATGAGAGATATTGCCGATTGTGATTGAAAACATATTACTCGTGAGGTGTGATACGTACAGTGCAGCTGCCTGCCGCTTAAATTGGACACATTAGTGGTAAATGGTGATATGTAATGGTTGGACCAATCAATGATGCAGAGAGAGTGATCTTGTTGTAAGCCAAAGATGAAATGCTAGCATGCATTAGCCAAGAGGTCCAATCTCATTGCCTTTGTTAAAAATAATCTTAGTTGTTGTGTAAGTGGAAAAAAAGAGTTTCTGTGATGGCTGCCATTTTTTTAAATTGTATTATCTCATTGTATGACATCAAGCACAGTCATACAGTGGACAGACATTCATCATTGGGCAGGAAAAACCTATGTGTCATTGGCCCCTGAACATGTGTAAAGCAAAATCTCCTATGTAACTTGTTGGCAGTTTTGTTTTAAACATGTTCAGGGGCCACAAGCACAAGCGACGTTTTTCCTGCCCAACGACGTTAATGCATTGTATGCATGAACACTTACAACGAACATGAAAGAGGCAAATGTGTGTGAAAATAACACCTTGTAATGGGTTGTTGGCTAGTGTTCATCAGGAACATGCCACCTTCTGAACAATGACTAGTGCTACATTTTGCATGAAGTAGCTGTTCTTGGAGCTATTACATAAATGATGACAAATCCAGAAATCTGTCGCATCTGTGTCTGTTGTGGTCTGGTTCTTGAGGTGCTTCCTACTCATGGAACAGAGTTGCTCAGTGAATCTTATCATATGGAGAGCCACAATTCAGTAGATCTGGATCTTGGTCATACAAATGAGAATTTAATTATTTAATGGCAGCTATTACAAGTACTATTGATGCTTTAAGGTGGTGCTCAACTGTTCTTTGCTTTTTGTTTCAGTATAACATGCACAATACTGAAATTGCCTTCATGGAATTCAATTTGCATTTGCTTGTAGTTCCAATAGATCATGTACACGTAGGAGATCCATAATTTGCGTAGAAAAAATAAGATTACACAGAAATTGACAAGTTGCATTGAATAGAAAGAAAAAGAGATAATTTTATAACTTTGGGAACACATTTAAAGCAATCATATTTACTGAAGATGAAAAGAATTTTGTTAGCTGCATTATGATACCACACCTGTGAAAAAAAGGATATCAGAATGATCTAGAAAGTACTGTATAAGTGGTAATTTTTGCGTACAGTTATTTTCACGATTTGGAGTGAGAGAGACATTTTTTTTTTTTTTTTTTTCGTGATTGCCTAGTCTTGCCCTATACTTGCAATACATTACATATATTTGCGAGTTGTTAATTTTGCTGATGGAACTCCATTCGCGAAATCCGCAAAAAATAAAACCCTCGCTGAAAATTACCACTTATATACAGTAACAGTATGTGGAAATTGGTGAATATAAAGGTTGCAGCATCATTCACTGTAAAATGATACTTCTGGCATGACAATTTTCAGCGTTTAGCTGACTTCTGCTTTTTTTGTACTTTTTTCTCATGTTTTTTGGCCTATTTCTGAATCAAATTCACAGGAAATGGTAAAAAACATGGTTTTCAGTGTTTTTTTTTTTTCAAGACCAGTTTTCACGCCCGTTACTTTCATGGGTGTCATTAATACTCTCCAATTGGCAAGACCGCTGTCCGTGCTGGTTCTTGCAGGTCAATGTCACGCTGTCAATCACTCACTTCAGGGGAATGAACCATGTCAGGCTAAATGCACTGCGTAATAAGTTATATAAGGCCACTCACACAAAAGTGGTGACTGTTTTGTGAGGTGTATAATTAATAAATGATGCAACTTGTCAATTTATGTGGTTCTTGGGTTAGAATTGTCACAGCTACAAAAATATATGGCTGGTACATATATTTACTTATTGTGTTAGTATCGCACTCATTAGAGCTTCATCGTATGTTTGCGCTCAAAAGCAGAAAACCTCAACAATTTTAAACTGCCATACTTATATAATATTCTGATATTTACTTTTCACTCATTTATGTCAGCTCAACTGGTTTTGAACCTAAGCATGTACTGTCTGGAGTGAGCAAACAATAGTGTATTGTCTTGTCAGTGATCATACAACCGTAACATTGGGCTAAGAATAACCCAGAGGTGAACTGCATGCCTCGATTCAACCCAGGTATATTCAGACAAAAGAATTATTTACGGAATGTTAGGAACTATCAAAACATGGCTGCACCTGGATATTTGAAAATGCATAAAGCAGTAAGCCCAGAAGCTGCTCTATGTACTGAATACAAGTGTAGGATACTTTGGAAGGATAATTTAGTGCTGTGGATTTGAACAATTTTGAACAGTTTTGTTGACTGTTATATTAACAGTTTCAAATTGCTGCATGTTAAACTATACTGGTCACAAATATATAATGCAGGCTTTTATATTGAATAATTCACATATTTTTTAATACTCTTGAACAGTGCAAAAAAAACCCTAGAAACATTGAATGTCTGTGTGGCAGCATTGGTGTTTGGATTAATAAGAGTGAACTAGTCATATGAACAGGGGGTTGGGGAAAAGTGAATTTCAGAGGGAGGGGGCAAATGAACACATTTTGCACAAAATTGCCGTAAAAGTTGAACTTTTCGTAATTTAAGATTTTGCCGGCACTGTATATGGAGACCTTGGACAAGAACCACTGACCCAAAGCTGGTATAGTTTACAAGTCAATTCACGATCAATTTCTATCCTCATTAGTGTTTAATTCAGATAATTACCCTATACTGTTTTTCAAAAGTTGCAGAATTGAACCCATATGTGATGCGATCAAGCAAAATGAGCCGGATGTTGGGAATATTGATGATCAGATATAGTTCAACTTAGTTTGTATTTTAATGTACTGAGCAACTAAAATAGACATATCTCTGGAACCGTAAATCAAATTATGATGGGAAAATAAAACTCTAAGAATGGCTTAATGTAATAAAATTGAGAACTGAATTCTGATTTTAATTGACATCAGACTCGTTTTGCTTTGATCGCATCACATTTGTGACTATTTTTCATTTTTAAAGAGAATGCATTCAAAATGGCATAAACACACCTAATATCGGTACAGTGGTTGTTGAAGTAATGTATGTATTGAAATAAGAACAAACATGCCAATTGCTGGTGTAGTGGTTCTTGAGATAGTTCTTGGTTCTCTGCATAAATTAGAAACACCTGGCTTGTGTGTAACAAACTTTTGATTATCTGCTCTGTAACAGGCAGCTATGTCATTGACATGTTTCACCCACTGGATGTAGCTGTAAGCAGCGGTGTGTACTAAGCGTGAACAACAACTATACAGAATCAATCTTGCAAGGAAAAAAATGACATCATTGACATGTAATTATTGCATTGGGAAATTAATAATAGTGCTTGCTTTTGTCTGCTAATCAAACATTCTTCATCACTGACTAACTCTTTTTTGAAATGTATGGGACTTCCCCTATCGAGCCCTTGCGCTCGGCGTGGGAAGTAAGCTTTTGATGGCATTTTACCAAAAATTGACTCCTTGATCAGGTTTTTCGTAAAGAACTTGGACACAATGGACGTTATTACTAGTGCATGAGGCATGAAATTAATGTTACACAAGTCAAGCAGATAGGTGAAAGCCCATAGTTCAAGGGGGGGGGGAGATACTTACTTTAACATAATTGTATTCCCTTATTTATATGGATTGGTGAAAGTTGTGGAAAAGATTTTGTATCCAGAAAATGTTCCAAGCTTACATTTAAAGGCACTATCAGTACTCAACACAATGCAGTAGAAATATTTAAAAATAAACAAGGAATGGCTTAAATGACTGATAAGTTAATGAAATTATTCTAAGGGTTTTTTTTCATGTGAAATGAACTGGCAAAAAAAGAAGAAAATGGCAGTTTTGATCAATTTAAAGCTCTATTCAATTACAGGTAGCTACGATTGTTCATACAGATGGATTCCTGTGACATTTGACCCTTATTTGGTCATGTTCAATGTTATAACCTGACCTCACAAATCTGATTTTCAATGATTTCCTAGATTTTCTAATTGAGCAAATAGTGCCTTTAAGTCATGGACGATTATTATAATAAACCATTCCTTCTTTGTACTTATAAAATATCTGAATTAACCGTTTCTCAAAACGGATGAAAGACATTGTCCGTACATCATTTACAATGAAGTGTGTGACCAGAATTAAGGACAAAATAGTTTGCCTCTGGATTATTTTGTTTACACACCCGAAAAACTTTTTTTTGATTAAAGTGTGTGTTTAATTGTTTCAGTTCTGTGTGTAATGCGTTATGCCAACACTGCGCTAACCGGTGCATAACAGTGTAATGCTCAAGATGCATATTGTTGTTTTGTTTTGGCTTTCTGGTTACAAATACCTGAGGTACGCTATATTGGTGTCTATGTGCGAAAATGAGCGTTAAGGTTAGCAACTATTTTAAACTGTTGCGAGTTAGTAGTTCACCGGGGGAATCACCGCATCTTGCGAATGGTAGTAAACGTTGGCAAAAATTGCATTGATCATTTCATAGCGA
Organism: Amphiura filiformis; assembly: GCF_039555335.1. Classification (NCBI taxonomy): domain Eukaryota; kingdom Metazoa; phylum Echinodermata; class Ophiuroidea; order Amphilepidida; family Amphiuridae; genus Amphiura; species Amphiura filiformis. The sequence continues at coordinate 42,679,416 of NC_092628.1, forward strand.
GGGTGTAGAAGAATTCAAATATCACAGACAAAACTTTTGTAGGTCCTGTGGTTCTTGAGTTGTGTTGTAAAGGGGCTGATTTGTAACATATCTCAAATTTTTATTCTTTGGTTCACCTCAAGTTTGGTAGTGACATGTACATGTACAAGCATTCCGACAAATCATCCTTGTAAGCATGCGCGATTAACCTAACGCGCACAATTCAATACTACGACGGTAGTACCACCAGCAAAATTGTATCTACGTCACTATCGAAGTTGAGGTGAACAAATGTACACCAAATACATGTCTAAGTCTTTCTGTGATCCATTTGCTAAAGGGATTATTTTGGGTTAAGGTTTAAAAACCCGACTGAACATTAAATAGTTCACTACCTCATTTCCCAATGTACGGTAGTTTTGTGATAATGGACTTTCAAAGTGTGCTATATTAAGTTCTTTCATATTATTGTGCATCTGAAACTTTTAATATATGACTGTACTTGTATATTGAAAGTTCTTTTATAATATTTGCATATATTGTAATATGTATATACAGGGCAAGGAGAACGGACTACAACAAATTTTATACCTGCCGCCATCAGTTAGAGTTAGTTTAAAGCTATTGGTAGGGTTAAATTTAGGTGTAGATTTCATAGTTGTTATTTTAAGGCAAACAAACAAGCCCATAGATTTTATCATTCCTAAAAGAAACAGCATTAAATGTCAAGACCACAAATAGAGCTAGCTGCAGTATGTTTTTAATGCTTGTTTCTAGGATACCGTGGTTGTCATTTCTATGAAGTATATTTTGTGTTCTCATAAAAGTGTAAATATAGATGTAATTTATTTTTCCTAAATGCTTTTATAATAAACAGGAAGTAGAATAGATTTCTACGGTAGATGATAGATGCACAATCCAGGTAGTTGGCGATGTACATGTTGTGACTTGTTTTTTGATTCGACTCGGCTGTTCCAGTTGAAATCCATACACCCCCATGGAAGACATGACCTTAATCTTCCGTACAGGGAGTGTGAATTTCAAATCGGGTTACCTGAATCGACTCCATTTGAAATCTACACTCCTTGTGTGGGAGATTAAGGTCATGTCTTCCATAGGGTGTATGGATTTCAACTGGAATAGCACATTATATCAAGACATAATCTTTAAAAGATGAAAACATTTCGAATTGTTTCACACTGCGGAAGTATTAACACGGGAGTGCATTATAAAATTGGAACATCATTGTGTTTTGTTGTAAAGTATCTGTTAAAGACATCCCCTACAACATCAAAAAAGGAAATAGGGGAAAAAATGACAATTTGCATAAAACAAAAATGTGACATGATCAAGGGGAATGAGTCGCATGTCGACCCTGGACGAAAATGAGTTACATTTGTTTCTAAAGAGGACATTTAGAGCTTTTAGAAATTGAAAACCCCATGTTAATACAGCTCTCCTTTGCGAAGTTATGTCAATTTATCAATCACTGAAAACAATATAAATCAAAAGAATTTTAACACATTCTTTGCCAATATCTCAAAATCAATATTAGTGACATTCGACTCATTTCCCTTGATAATGTCACAAATGGTCACTTGTGCAGAGCTCAAATTTCAAAATTGGGTTATTTTTTCCTACTTCCTTTTTTGTCTCCTTTTGTGATATGTTGTTCAGGAGGGTGCATAGAGACACTAGCAAGCAAAAACATCAGTGTTCTATACACATGTATATGATTATATTCATGTAAACAGATCAAGTTAATGCAGGACCAAAATTTTAACTCTAAAGAGGAAGCCACACCACAGCAGTTGTTCTGGGGTGAACCAAACCTGCCTGGTCATCAAATTAATCAGTGACAATGTTATCTCTAAATTTGACAGGTGCTAATTGATGTTTTTATGTTATTGCATCAGTTAGCACCTGTCAAATTCAGAGATAACATTGTCACTGATTAATTTGATAACCAGGCAGTTTTGGTTCACCCCAGAAGAACTGCTCTGACGGGGCTTCCTCTTCAAATTAACAGTCAAGGTGTTTCTTTTTACAATTAACAAAGCTACACACAAATGTTTGATTCAAATGTTTAGGATGGAAACATGAAACTTTATGCCACACAAGTAAAACTATAGTTTGGTTTCTAAACCCTGGATTTCTAGTAGAAAATAGTTTTCGCTGCTATTCCTTAATGTAATGTGGTAGAGGGAAGTTAATTTTATAGTTGTAAAGTTGTTATAGAATGTATTAAGATTTGTGTATACATGTAGAACTTATAGATAGCTTTAAGACTTGTAAGATAATCATCAGTAGTGAGTCTGTGGGCTTAATCCACACCAAAATTTTCACCTTGATTACCATTTTGCACCCAAATTGGGGTAGGGTGGGGGGGGGGGCAGGGGTGAAATTGCCATTGACAATCAAGTTTTATTAAATAGGCATGGTAAAGTCAGGCTGTGGCCAAAATTTGGACATTATACCTTGGTTATTGAAAATGCAATCCATAGTTTGGGCTTCAAACTCTTTTTTCTTTTCAGATTTTATTATATAATTTATTAAATTTTCCAAAAATGTTGATTTCTTCTCATGCCTAGTTTAAATAAGCTTGTGACTCATAATGGCTGCAGGAGTTAAAGGTGGATGGTCAGATTTTTTCATATTGCATTTTGTACCTCACATTGAGGCCTGTATTAAAATAATCTGATTTCTGAATTTTGAGTTGAATTGATATTAGAATCAAAAACATTTTTCACAACGGCACACAAATTAGTATGGGTAGAAACCACCATAAGGATGAGGCTATCACTTTTTCGTTCATAACATCTAAACAAAACCCATTTCAGGTATAAATTTTCACTGGGATTATGAGAAAGATATGAGCGTTCTTCTGATGCCAAATTCTCCATTTTGAAAGGATAAAATGGGGCTTTGGCTACCGATTTGGTCACACCATGCACTTGAACAGCATGTGACAGTCATAAAGGGCACATGATAGTCTTGCTATAATCACTGTCACAAACCGTTTGCGCTTGACAATTTGCATGTTTTGATTAGTTTATAAACAGGATGGCTACGTCATCACTCGATTCAATCAGCCAATCAGAACCCGCTCTAGTATTAACACATTCACATGCTTCAGTCGCAAAATATGTGAAAGGTTTGTGAAGGTGACTTTGGTAAATTCCTCAGTGCAAATGTTGATATGACCATGTGAGAGTGCAGACTCAGTACACCGGTCGATCTTACCGCTTCCGATGTTGATTAAGATACTTCTTGCATCGATCCCGAGATGCGGAAAAACCAATAGTCATTTTGTCCCACATAAATGAATAAATAACAAAAACCCCGATCCCCGAGTGGACTCACCCATTCGGTGACGTCACACACGATAATCACCCTTATCCTCCTTGGTTTCTAGATGAGATAGACGTGTGGATTTTTCTTTACCAACGCTAAGTATCATTACGAACCAAAGGATTTGAGATATACAGTTTGTTTGTTACACTGAGGTAAAAACCAACCAGGATAGTCGCTAGGGAGATAGTTTTGACGACATTTTTCGGCGAGAAAAGTGACAAAAACGATCCAAAAACTTAGCTTGTATGTGTGTTTCCGTCATATACGGGACACATTTTCAAATGGCATCTTAGGACGCCATTTTATTTTTGTTCTCACGTAAAACAACTATAACAGACTAGTAAGTTACAATAGATGTTTGTACAGTACTGTGTATACATGTATGGTGAGTGATTATCGCTATGTTTATGGTGTGCTCTATCGTTATATCTTTCAGTACGCGCCTGATGACGCCGAGTTACTGCTAAGAGTTCGGTGGGTTTCAAGGACCAGCCTGACAAATCTTCCCCAAAAGGTTTTCAGTTTTTCATCCCTTTGTATATATATTTTTATATCATACCACTACATCAGCGTCAGCCACTGTGCGTGTGGGTCTGTTTATTGGGCTTGAGCTTGTGTTCGGGGGTAGTGCTGTACGCCTCCCGATTACTACAATGTCTAGGCCTTGTCAATCATGCCCTTCCCTTGTACCAGAGTGGGACCCGCATCCACTCTGCTACTCCCACAGGGATTGCTCTAAATCAAATAAGTGTGCTTCCTTTTGCATAGGCTTATCGGACATCCACTTCGAGGATTTAGAAAGTAGCGCTCGTGTAGGTCTTCGACACAGACAGAAGACGAAGACTAAGAAACAGAAGCCTACAGGTAAGATTGATATGGTAGGTACTAGCGAGGCAGGCAAGGGCCACGCTAAGGTAACCTCTGGGGCTCCGGTCCCGGCAAGCAGGCGGACCCTCCGGGACTGCTAGCGAGCCCGAAGGCCTAGCAGCCAGCGAAAGCACTGACTTTACGTCTAAGCTAGGAGCAGGCAGCAGGGCGGTACTTGCCCTAACAGGCGAGTACCAGTCTACCAGCGAGATCTCTAGCGAGCTTCTTGCAGGTGGACACCCGCCTATTGCTGGCGAACGAGCGGTCTAGCACCCGCGAAGTAGCCGGCGACGGACAGTATGCCAAGGGTACCCCGGCTTGCCTGGGTTGAATCCTAGCATACAGCGTGCAGCGGACTTGCCTCGGCCGGTCTGTAGCACGCAGCGTGCCAGTGGAACCCGGGCTTGCCTGGGTTGATCCACGGCACGCAGCACGCCTTTCGCTTCCCGCAAGGGTCGAATGAAAACGCATGGGTTTAGCAGAGACGATACCGGGGCGAACGCTTCAGGTGTAGTCTTAGCAGAGCCAACTGGGGTTGTCACACGGCAGCGTTCCATGGTGGGACCGCCGAGTGATTCCCTGGGCCTTGGAATGGCTGCCGGCTGTCCTCCGGGACTGGCTAGCGGCTATACAAGGGGGTTGGGCTCGCAGTCTCTCACGGGACAGCGACCCAAGTGCAAACAGTGGCAGCTACCGAGACGAAGCTACGGCTTGACTTCAGTGGTAGCCACTATGCACGCGCCATAGCTGCCGTGAGTGGTCCGCCACACACAGCGACCTTGGGCGAGGCTCAAGAGGTTAGGGTAGGTAGTTTGAACAGCCTGGCTGATCAACAACCCACTTATGTCCTCGAGAGCCAGCAGAGCGTGGTGATCCATTACAGTCAATGGGTCAATTACCCTCTTATGATCGATCACTATCTATTCAGCGGAGCATGGCTCCATTGATTGATACTGCCTATTCAGGTAGCGAGGTGACTGATCGAGGGTATACACGCCAGCTACCCGTGATACTAGGCAAGCTCCTTTTAGCCAAGGGACAGCCAGTATAGCGGGTACCCATACACACGGCTTGATCCTCTAGCGGGAACGCCAGAGGCATGGGTACAGTGGTACGCAGCCGGAGCCCTACCGGGCACCTACGCTACAACCACACAGGTACCGCAGTACCCGTCCGGGTTACCACAGTCTCTGTGGCAACAGGGGGAGGCGGTACTGGTACTGCTGCTTCCATGGGGTTTCCCTGGTGGCGGATCCTTTCAGGGTCAGCTACCAACAGGGTATGCCCCGTGGTATCCGCCGCAGGGTGGTTTCTTCCACGGTCTTCCACCGTGGCAAGTGCCGCCTAGCGTTGGGCAAGCAGTACCACCAGTTGTTACCCAACCCGGCGGCGAGTGGCTAACCCTGATACAGCTCAGGGTAGGCCGCACACTGCTATGGCTAGGGCGACAGCAGCGAGAGCGTCGGATCCCGGGTGCTATAGCTAGCATCTCGGGTCTAGCGGAGTACTCCCTCTTCTGCTGGTGTTCAGTTGGCTAGCCACACGGTGGCTTACACCTCCCTGTCCACCTTCAGATGCCCGTCGTCAGACCTCTTCCTCATCAGAGAGTGAGTCAGAGTCTGAAGGCGAGGGAAAGGAGTCGGAAGATGAAACCAGTAGCGACTCACAGTCTGTTGAGACTGTGCAGCTAGCTTCAGGTATCCTTCCCCGCTTCCCCGTGAGGAACTCGCTAGCAATGGTCTGCCTGCGGACGCCGCTGAGGTGATGAGCCGTGTGGCCCAAGGTTTGGGCCTGGCTTTCTCTCAGGAGGAGTCCGTTCAGGAGGACCAGGGCATCTTTTCAGTAGGATGCCCAGCTAGCGCCCACACAAGGGTCGCCCGCACTTGCATTCCCCGGCGGACCTCAAGGGTAGGTTTCAGAGGGCTGTCAGGCTCGCTGGAGCTTCGACGCCGCGTGCTTGCACGCTTCCACTGCGTGTTTCGCAGGAGGACTACGAAACCTACCTCAGGGTCCCTGACATGGATCCAGACGCTGCTGCGCCTGCCGCTAGCGCCAAGGCGCACGGGTCGCTCTCCCCCAGTGGGAGGAGGAGCTAAAGCTCATCGATAAGCGAGCACGCCGCTTATCAGAGTCTCTAGCGCCGCTACCACGCTTGCCGAGCACCTCGGTAGGAAGGTAGCGAACGACCACGGGCAACGCCGAACTCTTCCGCTGAGGTTAATCTGTTAGCGGTGCTAACAGCTAACCTCAACGAGAGTTCTATGGGCCTAGCCCATAGGATGTCATCTCGCCGCCGGAGAATGCCTGTCTGTCCCTCCAGTCAACTTACGGCTCCGACTTTGCTGATGCAATGAAGAAGTCAGACTCGGTGGGACAGGGGCTACTTTTGGACAGGCCTTTTGCGCCACGGTTGAGGACCGGGCAAAGAAGGCCACCAATGAGAGCACTCTGAAGAAGTCGGAGGCTGCCCTGACCAAGGGAAGGGCAGTAAGGCGAAGAAGAAGCACAAGAAGAAGAAGTCTTCTAAGCGCTTCTTCAGCGCCAGCTCCGCTTCAGCAGGACGCGCACCACAGACTACACCCGAGCCGAGGCTACTCCAGCACCTCCCAAAAAGACTGGGAAGCGCAAGAGTAGTGCTGGACCAGATGGCAAGCCCCCTAAGAAGAGCCGTTCTTCTAAGGGTGGCAAACCAGATCGGTCCTGAGGGCACGGGCGGTCGACAGTCCATGCCGGCAGGTTTGACTTCCCACAGGATTCCCCCTGTGGGCGGCCGCTGTGCATTACGCCCAGAGATGGCATGCCATCTCACCGGCGCCTGGGTATTGTCAGTGGTCAGTGGGGGTTACAGGCTGGAATTTACCAGCCACCCCCCGTGCGCCTGCACGATTCAGAGGTCCACGGTAGTGCCGCCAGACGGCCCCCAGCGTCGGGCACTACTATCAGAGATCACTCAGCTTCTCACGAAGCAAGCGATTGTCCCGGTCTACCCCCCTTTCAACCTGGACGATTGGTTCATTTACGGACGCACCCCACTGGAGACACAGTGTCTCGTGGAGTTAGTAGTCCGTGACGGTGCGGACCTGGGATTTCTGATCAACGCCAAGAAATCCAATTTGGTCCCGACGCAGACACCACTATTCTTAGGGGCCCAGATCAACCTCAAGGAGGGATCGCGGCGCCTCACCCGAGAGGGTGACGAACATGGCGAGGTGTGCCCGACTCTTGGCCGAGTCAGAGGGAGCACCCGCTGTGGCATGGATGAAGGTTTTGGGCCTTATGGCCAGTATGGTAGACCTCGCACCGCACTGCCGCTTTCACATGAGGCCTATACAACTACACCTTCTAGCCTTTTACAGGCCCAGTCGTCACCCAATATCCCTCGCGTTCGATGTCGGAGATCGCGCGAGAGGAACTCTGGTGGTGGACCCATCAGCCCAATTTGACTCAAGGTGTCAGGTTCCTGCACCAGCGGTGCGGCCACGTGGTGACGACCGACGCGGCAAAAACTGGGCTGGGGGGCCACATCCACGGGACTCAGTCTCGGCCTATGGTCGGCCACGAGACGGAGTTCCATATCAACCTTCTCGAACTTTGGGCAGTGGAGAGAACTCTCCAGCATTTCGAGAAGGTGATCGGGGGATCTCATATCGTTGTCCAAACGGACAACACAACCGTGGTGGCCTACCTCAACAGACAAGGGGGCACAAGGTCACCACGGTTGTGCCTGCACGCACTACGCCTGATAGGGTGGTGCAAGGCCAGGCAGATTACGCTGAGAGCGATGCACATAGCGGAGTCACCAACATCCTCGCGGACGATCTGTCACGAGGAAAGGTGTCGGGACCTACAGAATGGTCCCTTGCTCCGCAGGTCGCCCAGACGCGATCTTCGAGGTGATGTACCACCCCTCGATAGATTTGTTCGCATCTCATCGCAATCATCAGCTGCCGGTGTACTGCTCGAGGGTCGCAGACCCACAGGCATTCGCCGTGGACGCTCTGTCCGTGAGACTGGGAGGAATGACTGCTTACGCTTTCCCCGATCTCGCTACTCGCAAGGGTGGTGACCAAGATCGGGAGGGAGGATTGCAACGTCACTCTGATAGCACCGTTCTGGCCGAAACCACCTGTGGTTTCGACCGATGGTGGATCTACTAGCGGCACAGCCGCGAGTACTCCCCGAGTTACCAAATCTACTCCGGATGCCCGGAGGAGAGGTACCAAGTCTACCACTAGAGCACCTGCAGTTAGCTGCATGGCCCTTATCAGGGAACGCGGCGGCGGAGGGAGGCTTTTCATCAGAAGCTGCTTCTTCATCGCCGGGGTAGACGAGAGTCTACCCTCCGTGACGTATAGTCAGCGCTTGGCTCCCTACTACGCATGGTGCGATGAGAGAAATACATCTCCCACTAGAGCCTCTGTGCCTCTAGTGGCAGATTTTCTGACAGAAAAGTTCAGGTCAGGACTTCAGCAGGCAACGATAGCCAACTATAAGTCAGCCATTCTCTCGATTCATCGAGGATTCAAGACGGGTCGACTATCAATTCAGATGGGTCCCTAAGTCTTCTTCTCGACGGTATGTTCAACGAAAGCGCCCGAAAGGAAGGTGGTCCCTCCATGGGACCTCAACACAGTCTTGGAGTATATTAAGGGTCCCCTTTTGAGCCCCTGTCAAAAGCGACCCTTAAATACGCCACTCTTAAGGCGGCCTTTCTTCTGGCGTTGGCTTCGGACGGCGCTGCTCAGAGTTGCACGCAGTCTCAAGTCAGCCTCCGTGATTTACTAACAACGGGCGACGCTGTTTCTTCGCCTCCGGATTTCCTTGCAAAAATGAGCGAAGTACATTCCGACACTCGCCCTCTTCCTCCCCAGTATTGGGCAGGGTTCATCAATAGCCGAAGACAGGTTGTGGTGCCCGTGAGGGCGCTACAGCACTACCTTGGCCGAACACAAACCTTAAGAGGGGCTCATGACCGCTTATTTATCACTCACGCAGAACCGCACGGTCCAGCCGCTAAACAGACTCTGGCACGGTGGCTGGTCCAGGTGTTGGTGGACTCGGGGCGGCAAAAGACGCCGCCCCAAGGCCCACTCAACCAGATCTATCTCATCTTCGTGGGCCTACCATAGGGGGTCCCCATAGAAGAGATTTGTCAGGCTGTGTCTTGGAAGAACCCGTCGTCCTTTTCCACGGTTTACTACAAAAACGTAAACCAACGACCAGGCGATAAGTTCTCCAGGGCTATTCTGCGGAGATAATATGGTGGTTGGGTATCAGGTGTTTTATGGACAATCAGAATTCCAACATGGTAAGAACCAGTGTTTCTATTTCTAACCACTGAACTTTCAGTTCAGGGTTTTTGTCTGTTCACGTAGTCTTTCTGTTTCCCGGCCGTGAGGGGGGGAAATAGTTTGACCTCGCGATTACCATGCTACCCACTCTCCCGATCCTTATCAGATGCTGGCCAATCTTGTACCTCCATCCGTCGGTTACTTGCTAGATCGATCTTTCAGATGTTGATGCAAGAAGTATCTTAATCAACATCGAACGGTAAGATCGACCGGTGTACTGAGTCTAGTCCCAAACAAAATGTTTGGTAGACTCATAACCGTGCGATCTTACCTTTCCGATGTTGATTATCCCGACCCCGCCGCCCCTACAAGTTTGGCCGAGTAGGGGCTGCCCAAGTCGGATAAGGGTGATTATCGTAGTGTGACGCCACCGAATGGGTGAGTCCACTCGGGGATCGGGGTTTTGTTATTTATTCATTTATGTGGGACAAAATGACTATTGGTTTTTTCCGCATCTCGGGATCGATGCAAGAAGTATCTTAATCAACATCGGAAAGGTAAGATCGCACCGGTTATGAGTCTACCAAACATTTTTGTTTGGGACTATTATTATGTAACATGTGTCCTAATTGACTGATCATCCTGTCCTTGAACCTGTCTCGTCTGGTATGCTAATGATGAAAGTACACTGGCACTTCAGGTTTGACGTAGTCGCTGGAGGAATACGTTATAAGGCTGTGGACCATTGGACAGCAATGGTTGCAGGGGGGGGGTGTTGGAAGCAGAGTCAGAGAGCAAATTGTGGGGATAGTGCTGAAAACTAAACGTGTAATTGATTTGCTAAATACACGGCTAATGGAACACAATTATGCAACCAAAAAAGACCAGATTGGTGAACATTAAAGCTCTGGCATTTAATTAACTACCAAGATACAGGAACATAATAGGTTGACCAAAGTATGAGAAAACACACATTTTGGTGAAATTTGGCACTTCAAAGTTGTATTTGTCCACAAAAACTCAAAATTTGTTTATTGAAGGTCAAATTTCACAGCTTTCATAACAATGTGTGTGGGCACTGTGGATGCTTTATAATGCAAGATTCTGTGTGAACAGCAAGTAGGTTAATATTTGCTGGCGTGAGTTAACATGTACAGATATAAATAGTAGTTATTTTGTTGATTATTGTATTTGTACTTTTATATTCTTAGGAATATTTTGTTTACATTGTACTTTTTCTGGTTAGGATATAGATTTTGGTACAAAACAGAGCAACCAGATGCAGCTTTTTTTATTATTTTTTTTATTGCACTATACATAGATAGATTTCAGGCCCTACTGGTAGCTGTGACTAGCAAAACACAGGCCAGTGCAATATGTGACACGAGTTGGTCCATGGAGGCCAAAGGAGGCATTTTTGAAAATTGAGTTACTGTAATTGTTACATTATACATACAATTGGCTATCATTTACTGAAAACACCCAAGGTCTAGCAGACTTTGTTCTAAAGTTACAAAGTTTTTTATGTCTATTTTCTTATGTATTTTATTGTTTTTTACTCCATATTTTTACCTTTACCGCGGATTCAAATTTGCCGCCTTTGGCGCCATGGACCAGATCATGTCACATATGTGACACGGGCTGGTCCATGGAGGCCAAAGGCAGCAAATTTGAAATTGAGATAAAAGGCAAAAATATGGAGTAAAAAAACAATAAAATACATAAGAAAATAGACATCACAAAACTTTAGAACCAAGAATGCTAGACTTAAGTTAATACTTATAGTAACTTAATTTTCAAAAATGCCTCCATTGGCCTCCATGGACCAGATCGTGTTACAATTATTAAAAATTTTGAAATAAGTTTTTTCACTTCAAAATTGGCATGAAGAATTCTTAAAACTGGCAGTGAAATGTCTTATAGTTAACATCCAGAGTAAACATGATAAGAAAGTAATTCATAATTTCAGTATTTGAAATATTAGCATCATTTAATAAAGTTTTAAATACTTTTGATCAAATGGTTATAAAGTAAAGCTATAAAGCTGTTTAGATTTTACCGCTATGTATGGTGTTATCACTATGATAGTGAAATTCACATAACTTTGTAATCTATGTATTGCCTTATTACTCCCGATTTCAAGATATTATTTTGAATGGTCAACTTTTGATTTTGGTGGCATCCATACCTGTTGTTAGTAAAAGTATTGCTTTTAATTGGGAGAACTATAACATATTATGATATTTTGCAGTAAACCTTTGACAAGAGCGTATTTTAAGCATACATCACATATTTACTGCATTGAAATGCACTTGTCTCTGATTGGCTGCTGAGGCGATCTGTTGTTACAGAGTGGAAATTTATCAATGCACTTTGCGCAGTACGCGTTGTTAGCTCTGACTTTGCAACATCACGGTAGTATGCACTCGTCAAAGATTTACTGCAAAATATTATATAAGCATCTAGGATGTATTGTGAATGTCGCAAATGCACACCACATGCACTGCTACCAGTTTGTTGCCAATAATTGCTCATTAGCTGATAATGAGATGCAGATGGTAATTAACATTATGCATTGTTCACAACAATATGCTCATCACAACTTGGCTCTCTTTGGAGTGGATAGCATGTGCATGGCATGGCATGCATATATTAAAGAGTAGCATATGGTGCCCTAACATGCGAAGTCCTTGTCCTTTATATGCTATGAGATTTTCATGAGTGCTGATCCTTCTGTCACCAAAATTTGACTGCTCAGTGCCAGAAGTGGGTAAGTGCAATAGCTACCCTGTGAACATTTGGCAATGTACACACAGTATATTGTACTCATCTACACATGGCAGCTATTACACGTACCCACTTCTGTCACTGAGTAGTCGAAATATGCATTTGAAATCAAGATGTCCTTTCAAAATTAAGCCATAACAAGCGCAGAGTGGGCGTAGCAGTTTCGTCGCTTTCATTTCATGGAAAGATCAGCCCTCATTAATTGATGATGCTGGACTTTGCCAGTTTAGGTATTAAAATCATTTCTTGAGTGTAATACTAAATATCTTACTATCCTTTTAATAGAAAATGTACATTCATTATTTTGGAAGCATTTTGTACTAATACCAGAATTTTTGTATCATTCCCAAATTGAATACTATACTTTTACATATCCAAACAAGTACTGTATATATTTCTATAACTTATGTATATATTGTATTATAATAGAACTAAGGTTTTGAACACTTTCATACCATTTTGTTTCAAATAAAGCACTTGATTTACACCCGACTTTAAAAAATAGTGTTGGTGTCAGTTTTACTTATTTTTAGCGAGTTTCTGTGTAGAGAAAACAATTACCTCTCCCAACTAAAGGAAGTATTCACCACGGAAGTTATTTTGAGATGTGAAACTAAAAACATGTTTTTGTAAGATTTATTTATTTTAAATTACCCACATGAGCAAAATGAAAATGTTTTAAGGTGGTACTACACCCCTTGATAAATTTGTGGCTATTTTTGCATTTTCTCAACAAATAATGACACACTGGTAACAAGAGTAATGTATATTATAGGGGCAAGGAATCCAGTTACTACAGTGGAATTTCAGTGACTCAAGACAAGCGGTAAGTTATTTATGATAAGAAAATAGGTACCGCTAGATTGTACCTCGTTTCTTAACATATTGTAATGAACCACTTGAATGATTGAAATTTCAGTGAAGTAATTTGATTCCTTGGCTCTATAATATACATAACTTTTGTTACAAGTGTGTAGTTATTTTTTGAGAAAAATGTAAAATTAGTAACAAAATTTATTAGGGCATGTAGTACCACCTTAAACCAAGAAATATACTTAAATAATGCCAAATATGCCCAATTTTATGCTTTAGTGGCTTAAAATAATGAGTTAATCAAAATGTGTGCACTTAGCTTCCTTTTGTGACAGTTTTTCTTCAGATCTACATTTTATGTGTACAAAATGTGAGGAAGCAAGTACCAGTACTTGACATCAATTTTTCTACTTTTCAATAACATAACTGATGTGGGTGGAAGCTATTTTTACTTATCTAAAAAACAACATTTCAAAGAAATTGGTCCTATCACATTTAGGTCAGGCTAGATAATCCGTCTTTGAAAGTGACTTTCCGTTGCGGGCAACACATCAAGTTTTCAGTTCACAGCAACTTCTCTGCATTGATTTACAACTCACGTGATTAGCTTTGCTATACAATGATCAGCTCGAAATAGGCGGGACTCATAACATTGTGTATTGATATAGAATGGCGTTCACACAGTTTGTACATAGCACCTACACCATTGCGTATCGTGTGATTGGAGCGTAATGCGCGCAGTAACAAAAACAGAACAATTCCTGCCTATTACAAGCTGATCGTCAGATAAGTGCTTTTTTTCTCTCGCTTTCTGCTACAAAGATGCCGTGGAAAGGTTTAGCACAGGGTCCTGAACTAATTCCCTTAAATTAAATCCCTTAAAGGGCCACTTTTAAAGTGAGAGCAGAGGGGATTAACTAACGGGGCAGGGTTCATTGGCTTGCTTTAGGGGCTGTGTTGGGGTCCATGGGCAATCCCTGGTGGGGTTCCAGTGGAGCAGGGTGCCTGGAAGCTCTTGGTATTTCTTGAATAATCATGATTTTTGCAGCATGTCGAATAGCCATTCATTTGCTTAAAAAGTTACCTTTTCAGAGTCTGAGTTGAGCAAAGACGTAGCTTGCGCACGCCATCACGGGCGTCTTCATTCAGCTGTAGTGATTACACTCCTCCGTCACCTGACCACCCGCTGGGTGGTCAAGTGGCAGCAGATCGTCATAGATGGCGGGCAGGTCGTATCCGCATCCCTGTTGAGTGTAGGTCTTTGGGTCTTGATCTCTAAGGCTTCTCTGATCTTTCGGTTCCAGAAGTGGTCCTCCCTACCGATAACTTCAACATTGTCCAAACTGATGTCGTGCTGGTGATTAGATTTGTGTTCACCAACCGCTGTCAGAGGAGCTGTGGTTCTAGTGTGTTCTTTAACCCTAGTGGCTAGGGCTCTTGCTGTCTCTCCAACATAGGTGTCCGTGCACTTTCGGGCAGCTGATTTTATATATCACTCCACATTTATTGGCGTCCGGGTTTTGTCCTTGGGATGGACAAGAAAGGATCTTATAGTGTTGACCGGCTTGTGGTAGGCATTGACCCTGTGGTCACGGAAGATGTGGGTCAGCTTTTCCGACAGACCCTTGACATATGGGAGGGGGACATTGATCTTTCCCGTTTGGACGGTAGTGTCTTTGAGATCTTTCAGAGAAGCCTTAGAGATCAAGACCCAAAGACCTACACTCAACAGGGATGCCGGATACGACCTGCCCGCCATCTATGACGATCTGCTGCCACTTGACCACCCAGCGGGTGGTCAGGTGACCGGAGGAGTGTAATCACTACGCTGAATGAAGACGCCGTGATGGCGTCGCAAGCTACGTCTTTGCACAACTCAGACTCTGAAAAGGTAACTTTTTAAGCTTATGTCAATATGACAGAGTCCAATATCAGTCTACATGCTGCTAGCCATTCATTTGTTTGTTTAGGGATCAGATAGCAATGTTTGCACAGTATTTTTGTGGAATCTGAGAGCACATTAGACATATCAAATTGCATTCTGAATACGAGGAATATCCTTCTGATATCAAATAACATTAACAGTCCTCAAGAGTAAACTTTATAAATCACATGATATGTACTTAAAGTGTATGTAGCTCCGGGATGTAGCTGGGATGAAAAGCCGTCCATCATATGAAATTTCTGACCTTTTGTATTGAAGATATACATTTTCTTCTTCAAAAGACCTAACTTTTAGGTGTTTTGGGGAAAAAATGTATATCTTCAATATGAAAGATCAAAATACTCCCAATTAAATCATTCCTGCCATGGCAGCAACACAGTACTAAGGCCTAAAAAAAATTGTTTGATTGGCGTAACATGAAAAAAAAAAAAATTAGGGTAGGTCGGTCAGCAATTTTTATTTTTTTTACACGCATTTTAAGCTGAAATCCGCGAATTAAAAAAAAAATTTTGATCTTATTTTGATTTTTTAATTCATTTTTTGCAAAAAAATAAGAAAAAAAAAGTCTAGGGTCGGGCCTATTTTTATGGTCGGTCGGGTTACGCCAATCAAACAATTTTTTTTTAGGCCTAATGAATGACGTTTAATAAAATTCAGGGTATTGTCTAAAAGTCTGTCTGGAGAATCAAGTGCCAGTCCCCCACTTTAAAAATCCTGCACATGTCACTGCTGATCAAAAGGGGTCGTAACGGCACTCAGCAGCGGCCTTGTTGACAGCAATTACAGATGAGACAAAATGACAGCAATGTTCTAGAAACATGATTTATTGCAAACTTCTTTTTAACATCAACTTCATACCCTGGATGTAGTACAACAAACTTCCTTTCAGCAGCATCTTTATTAGCCTTTTCGAGATATGGTGGGCACAATAAAATGGCGCTGCACGAAGTGGGTAAAGGCTTTTGAATTTGCTGGGTTTTACCCATATTGAAGACTGCCCTCCTATTGTGTACACCATATCTCGAAAAGGCTAATACCTACAATGGAACGTAACAATTTTTGGGATTATTAACCAGTTTAGTTCAAAGTTTTCATGATCCACATCCAAGATGCCACCCATAGAAAAATATTCCGACATTTATGGGTTGAGAGAGAGAGGAATCTCACAAGCATTCTTGAAAGTACAATCACCAAGACTGCTCCAATCAAGCCCTCAAAGACTCCGGAGCTAGTCTGAGCACAGAAAATGTGACTCTCGTGCTAGTCTCCTACACAATCAGTTAATTATGTGGTCCTGACACTCGTCGTTCATACAGTCTGGCCCGAGACTAGGCAAATGTGACTCTTGCACTGTCTTCACATCGGTATAGGCCGTTTGCATGTTAATTGTACGAAGTGTCTCATCTCATTGTATAAGATCTTTGCTCCAACTGACTATAATAGTATATACTGAGAAACGTCTTGTTTCTTTTATCTTTTGATTTAAAGCTATAGCTATAAAACATAGAACAGTAGCACACAAACCTAAGAATTACATTCTCTACTTCAAAATATACATATATTGCATGATTACTATCTTAAAAATACATGAAGGCCAGACTTGTAAGAAAAAGACATTTAATAGTTTAAAAATAGTATAAATATTAATATTAAAGTACCTTAATATACATAGATTTGAATTCTTACTAAATATACAAAAACAAGTTTTACTATACATAGGCTCGTAGTACTGTAGATAAATAGGTCCACAAGTATAAATGTGTGCTGTGCAGTTACAAGGTGCTCAATAGGGAAAGGCAAGGGGTGACAGGGTGCATTTTGTTTTGTTTTTTACTTTGAAACGTTATTCCTAAAATTTCTGGAATTGAGATTAGAGTAATTTGATAATATCATAGCCTGTGAGGAAAAATTACAACATTAATGTATTTCTACTACTTCAGACCTATTAGCAGGACTTGTCAAGCACTGCAGTATTTTCCAGATTTTTCTGTGCTTCTACAAAGATTTTTCGCACTACCGATTAGACGCTGTTTACAGTGTAAACAGAAAGTCGGGTTCTGATTAGCTAATTAAATCGCGCCATCATCACATCATTCGCAGAACAACTTGTGCTATTTCAACAAGCCACATAGCATCGTGTAACACAGGCATGATCTGGTTCTTTTTGCACAATGATCAGGACAAGCAGCCTGAAAAGTCTTTTCAAAATACTGCAAGCACTGACTACATATAATCAAAATCTGTACTCCAAGTCTCCAACTCCAAAATGAAACTAATGTTGGTATTGATAAAGGCTTCACAAATGAAGTTTCAATTAAGTTAAACTCCATTGGTATTGTGCTGATCCGAGTGATACCGAAAATCAGCTGATGTTATTAGTGCTCAACTGATTTGCTTAATGCACCCAAATTGTACCACATGGTCATTTATGGATGAAAACAAAACTGGACCGGCGGTTGACCACCGGTTCCGTCCGGTTTCCATTGTTGAGAACAAAAGAAACCGGACTGAACCGGCAGTTGACCCCCGGTCGAGTTTTGATTTCACCCCTTATAGTCAGATCAAATCTTTGAAACAATAGCAATGAAATTGAGATGCCTCACTTTTGTTTTTCAGGATAATTGACATCATGACTACATTGGATAACATTTTTGTATGACACAATTCCATGACCACAAAGATTTGGTCCCGAACTTTTACTTTATGCATCTTGCACTCTACCAGCAGAATAAAATATTTAACTATGGTTGTCATTTACATGTGCAACAAATAAATCTTTAAATTGTTACTGCCATTAGATATCACTTTTTTAAGATTTGAAAAATATTTCTACAAAATTATTTTCCATAAAATAACAAATATGATTTGTGTTATTTCCATATCTTGCTATTTCTTTTTGAATCTCCTAATTAAGTCTTTAACGTCTTAAATTTTGGACAAATATATGAATATGTGCATGTACTGAGTTGGTTCTGAAAACTTTGTAACATGTAGAAAACATTATTAGCAAACATAAATCAATAGCAGTTCAGAACTAGCAGGATAATTACCTACTTGCCTTTATACCAATGATAAAAGCTGATCAGATGAATTTATCAAAATCTACAGTATAAATGTAGATCCATATGGTTGTGAAGTGATCAAGCCAATTAAGTCATTTGTTAACAATCAATTTCATTTTTATTGGTTGGCCATGATACAGGCTACCATATGCCACAAATGCCATTAAATTCTCTCAAAATCAATTTGAGTGAAAAATGAATAATTGTCCTTGCCATTTCTAATACGTGTGTGGGGTGTGGGGGTGTGTGTGTGACAACCGCTCCAATTCCGAGTCAACAATACCAAATGTGAATTGCTGATTAAGGGAAGTCCTTGAAGACATTACTGTAGAAAAGGATATAGGCTTATACAAAATATGACACACCATGACATTCCCATGGACCTCTTTTGGGTCAATTTTTGTTCTCTTTGGAGGTAACGCACCCCGTTCACCAAAGTCAGTAGTGAAGAGGTGCTGTGTTTGGCATCATGTGTAACATATAATGAAATAACCTTTCTTTAGAAATGTTCTATATTGACTTTTCCCTGGTGCATTCAGTGGCATCAACCGTTTTAGGTAGCTATTTTGCACCCACATCTAATCAACGTCTTTAAACACACGAGTATGTAAGCATTTTGAGCAAACCCTCACTTTTTAAAGCAGAGCCTGGTGAACTACGCACTAACCTCACCAGAGAAAAATCAGTATAAACCACATGAGATTTGAATTTACTGTGCCACCACGAGTGTGAAATGCACCATTATACTTGTTCATATTGTGCATTGAATATCAATAAATCAGTAACAGCGACTTGATAACAGTTGATAGAGGCACATGCTGGTAGGAGGTCCTGAAGGAATAACATCAATGTAAGGCTGTATTGATAAACATGGCAATAACAACAATGTTATGCCATTTTAGGTGGTGATACTTTATTTCGACTGTTCAGTGCCTGAAGTGGGTTAGTACAATAGCTGCTCTGTCAACATTTGGCAATTTACACACAGTATATTGTACTCATCTACACATAGCAGCTACGCATGGCAGCTATTGCACTTACCCACTTCTGGCATTGAGCAGTCGATTTCTTGTAAGAAATTACATGTGTAGTCCAGTTTAAATGACACAAACATTGATATCATATATACAATGGGCTATTCCAGTTGAAATCCACACTACCCCTGTGGAAGATTTTGGAAATATCTTCCACAGGGGAGTATGTTTTTCAAATGTAATTGGTCAGGGTTAATCATTTGAAACTCACACTCCCCTGTATTATGGCTTTACCTATATCTTCCACAACTGGAGTGAGTATTTCAAATGGAAGTTACCCAAATTTCTATTCTGTTTGAAATGCATACTCCCTCTGTGGGGGACTTCAGCTAAATCTTCCACAGGGGTAGTGTGGATTTTAAATGGAATAGCTCAATACACCGACTATTGAAAGAACTGTAAACCAAGCAAAAATGGTGTGTTGCCCTACAGTAGAATTTCCAATTACATGTACATTATTCCTCACATACATGTACGTCATTTTTTGTTGCAGTTTTAAAGTATTTACCAATGTAGTAACTAATCAACCCCTACAATGAATAAGACTGTGTTTTCAAGTCAAGATAGACTAATCTTAAGTTAGTTCTTTACACCAGGCCATCAATTTAATAGGCCACACAATCTCAAAGATGGATTTATATCAACCATTTTTAGTGAGTCCGTAAATAGATTATCAGGTTTGCAGAAAATCAGGTTACAATGTTCCTTTTTCAACACCAAGTAGATTTATTCACTAATAACCCGACAGTTTTGAATGTCATGGTCAACATTCTTCCTCAGAGTGTTGAACTATGACCCAACACCTTCCACGACTAACTTCGGCCTGTAGATAGACTATGCCATAGTCGAATTTTATTAAAAATATGTTATTAGGCCTATTAGTCATGATGAACCCATTTCGTTGAACTCAAAATTATACTGATGTTTATTAAAATTAAAGTATTCAATAGTAAAATGGCCATAAAGAGTTAAAAATATCAGATAATTAGTGACAATAAAAGTAACTGAATGCAACATTATCTTGCATAATTATAATGGCTCACTTTAATACTGAACAATTCTGATTTTGGAATCTACCAGTTTGTTGATAGCGAACCCCGAAAATCTGACCATGGACTTTGAATTTTAAGCAGAACTTTACCCCGGGACTTTGCTCTCTAAAAACGCACTGTCAAGCTGCATACTTGTTTATCAGTCCATTAACCACAAGTACTAAGCATGGTATAGTACAAGACGCGCTAGATGTTTGACGAGAGATTAACTTTCGCGTCAACACAAAAGCGCCGCAAATACCTCAGATAGTTGTGTACGGTGTAGTTAATGGTAATGGCGTGGGCCCGGAAGATTTAAACCATAGCGAGATATGGGCGACCAATCATAAGGCAGATCCATTTAAAGATGCATTACATCATGGCCAATTTTAGTTAGGCCAGAAATTGGCCTAACTCTCCATAGAGTCCTGTGTTAAAAATCTTAACCGCAAGGCAAAGTCAGTAGTCCACTTGGGAAGCTAACAAACAGAGGGAGTGCGGTGACTGAAAAGATCAGATACAGATGTGAAAATCTATCAGTTGCACACAAATCAATATAAATCAGAGTTTTATGCTTAAATGTAATAGCCAGAGTATGCAAAATGGGCAAGTGGACTACAGAGAAGTCTAGCCTGTAGAGGGCATAGTACTTAATAGTGAACACATGAAAGAAACAGACAAAGTGACTGGGTTGAAAAAGAACTACACTCATCAGACTAGAAAACGGTCTGAAAGCAAACTTGGCAAATCTGCGATAGCTGATAGCTCTGCAAGTCATGATCAGAGACGAAGGGGCTCATTTTCTAAGTCACATCTATGACCCCATCATCACAACAAGTACTACACCCTCTACATGCCAAAGTTTGCTGGAGAAGGTGTCGGGTCATAGTTCAACACTCTGAGGAAGAATGCCACCCATGACATTCAAAACTGTCAGGTTAGTGAATAAATCTACTTGGTTTTGAAAAAAAACCATTTTTAAGTGACTTCGAATAAAAATCCCCCTGGATTTGTTTGATCCTCACCACATCTTTTTAGTCCCTTTAACTTAATTCTTTATTAAATGCATGACATCCATAAAAAAATTTGGCCTTTATGTATACATAATTCCTTTTTGATACACTATTTTGAAGATTTATAAATGTGAGTTTACAGTATACCTAACAACACAGTTACAAGTTATATTTTCTTAAATAGTCAGGTAGTTGAAGTACTTATCTCTACATTTTACACACAGTGAGTGAATATCTGTTAAATGAAACATATATTACTATACAAGTATTCTTTTATACACAAGTTTACAAAATATATAAATTTTGCTATTCAAACCTTGCTATCTCATTACCCTGATAACAATATAATCATCACAAAAAGTCAATCAGCCATTATAAATATGCCTCTAACTTTGAAACTATTAATTGTATTCGGTAATTGAAAACAGAAGGAGAGAGACCATTTCATTACGGTAATTTTGACACCTTGTTGTTACGATTGACAGAGTGCTGCGGTCTCAGTGTAAGTTTGAAGTGACAAATGTCCATTTTCATTTCTGCAGTGCATTGTATTGATTTTAATTCACCGCAAAGATAATGGGGGGTTTTCCATGCCACAATGCTTGCGTTTAAAAACCATTGAACGCTGTAAATGCAACTTTCAAATTCAGAGTTGTTTTACTTAAAAACACTGTTTATTTTATTTTATTATTTAACAATTTGAATACTAAGTATCAAAATGAGCGCAAATAAACCATCTATTTTTTCTACGTTGAAGTATTACGAATATAATCAATAGTTCTGAAGCTATATATATGCATATTCATAATGGCTGAGTTACTATTTGTGAGGTATTTAGATATAGAAAAAGCCTCTAAAGCAAAAAGCCTCTAAAGTACCCCTAGTTAAAAAAATCTTGTTTCCACTATAAATATGAAAAGATATATGAAAATTGAAAGACGGCATGATTAATGTACATATACAACACACCCTAGTTTTAACTTATTGCGATATTTTGAGACTATTTAATAAAATAAATAGCTTCTGGTGGCTTAAAAGTTTCTTTGAAATTCATTAAAGCATAATGTGTGATTTACTCTACAGCGATGCCCTCGATGTTTCTTGAATTTCTACTTTTTGCATGATTGTAATGCCCAACGGTGTACTAAAATGCCATGTAAAGTGCTTCAATTACAGTTAAGTTTTATATTAAATCCGAAGATTAACGGTTTTATTCCGAATTCACCTATCGAGTGATGGCTGATGTGTCTCGTGCATGTGCATCATTGAATCAGTGACATATAAACTGTATATCGCTATACGTCTTATTTATACATCCCAGCTGCATGAAGCTCAATAACGATCGTTGAGCTAATACATGCATTTTAGGCGCTGGAAGGAAATAGCAATTTTCTTTATTTTACCTCACTTGTTGGTTCAAAATTAAAAGGGGATCAGTGAAAACTAACATTTTGTGGAAAACAAATAATATCTATTCTTTATTGAAATCACACATTATTGCTTTAGTTCATTTCAAGTTAGTTTTGTTTTTTGCAGGCAAATACTTTATTGTTACAGAATTACAGAATCATGGAGACATACAAATATGCCAAAATATAGCAAAAAATAACTTGCTGTTATATAATCCTGGGAATCAAATTTCGTCACTAGTCATTTACAGCCTCTTTTGCTTTCTTTAATAATTCTTTCATGTCTTCAAACAAGGTGTTGAAAATATCAGATTCTTTCATTCATTTCCCGTGCATTATGTGTGCATTCACATGCGTATCGAAATAGTTCATTGTTTGGAAGCCAGAAATATAATACTACATTCGTAAAGTATGTTATAGCAGAAAACTTGGTAAGAGAATAGGCATTTATATGTTTCAGCATTTACCATATGCGAGCAAAGGCACCAAAGTGTTCAAACTGGAAACCTAACAATTAGTTTCAAATCTATTGTCTTGTATTATTCAGAGATGCCACCGAGGTGTTGATAAAAAAACGGAAATCAATCAGTATTAGATAACTAAAAAAGAATCTGACCAAGTGCATGCAACCATGCACTGCGAGCGCCAAAGTCCAGGAGCCTGCCCTATGGCCCCTGGTGGGGGTTGAGGGAAGTCCCTTGAAGCTGGTGGGTTTTGAGGCTCTCTAGAACTAAAAATCTCCAATTTCAGACACTTATTGTGGGACATAATCAATGGCATACAGATATAATATTGACCCTTGAAAGGTTCCTTCTGAATATCATATCATGTCAAAGCAGATGGTGCAAGGATTATTAATTTTTTTTTTAACATAAATTTTGGGCAAATTTACAAAAAAAAACCTGGAATTTACGGAAAAGTGGCATCTCTGATTTTTTTTGCAGAAACTTAATCTAGTTTTAGCGTGCTGCCTGCAGCTGTTCAGCAAAAACAAAAGCACTCCAAGTATGCAAAAATCTGCAGTCTTATTTTGCTTGTGTATGAAAACCTTTTTAACACCTTCTTGAAACTATGTCAAAGCCAAATGTCCATAACATTTCAAGCATTTTTTATTTAACATCTAGTATGATGTTATTTGTATAATAATGTTATTAAAAACTTTCATACACAAGCAAGTGAAAATCATAATATATAGACAACAAATGACTTTGTTGTTATGACATTATTACAACATGATTACAACTAATTTTGCCCACTGGGCTTAGTCGTTGAGTCACAAGTGATTTGATTTTTTTTATCAAAGCATTGGTCAAAAATCAATCATTCACTACTCAGAGACCCAACTGTAAATTAAACTATATACACAGACCTCAAAATAGAACATATTGACAGATTTCTAAATGGGAAAATGGGGCCGTTAACATAAATATTTCTCTTAGAATAGCAATCTGTTGCACTTTCTCAAAATCCTGTTGGGAAAGTATTGTACCATTTATACATCAATTATGGGGTGTAATTTTACAACATGATACATTCCAAGGCCTGTACATATATGTGATGCGATCAAGCAAAATCAGTCGGAACTCAGAAATATTGTTTCTGAGATACAGCCAAGGTTGTTCAATTTCAATAGGGTTTTCTGCAAAATCCAGCTTTGTAAATGCTTTTTACTATCGTATAAGAAACTGAAAATTTAATATTTCCGAGTTCCGACTGATTTTGTTTGATCGCATCAGATATGCTTAAAGCATCCCACAATCAGTGATACCAACAGTACTGCACACAGTACTGTTTTTGTATGCCGTACAATCCCCTGTACATTAGATAAGCATACAGGACTACATAAAAGTACTGCACTATGTTTAAATTGACTACAGGTATTACTGACCTGATGACAGAATACAAAAGAAACAAACAAAAACATTCTTAAACAGTCAAATATAATGAAAGACAGAGATAAAAAGACCAGTTCGCGTCTGAAATTCTGACAACTAGAAAATGCCATACTGCAGAGGTCGGCAACCAATCATGGCGCGCCTTTGCCCTGACGTCAGATGCCAACTAGTCTTTTTTATCTCTGTCTTTCATTATAGTAGCAGTAATTAATAACCTCTATGTGCATAATGGTTCTCATCGTCTGTGTTTGTGTTTGGGACAAGTTTCCAGGCCTCGTTTTTTGCATTCTTCATATCTCCACTGTTCTTGCTCAATCTGCCGACACATGATGAATGCCAATACCATACCACCAAGCTAACAATAGAAAAATAACAATGGACATTGTTAAATAAGAATCATATAGTTAATACACTTCATTCATAATCTACTATAGAGGCCCTGCATGCTTGTACAGATTGGCTTCAATTAAAGGATTTGAACCGGCCACCCAGCCGTAATGCAGTCTATTCAATATACTGTTGGGATCCACCTGTGGTGCAAGTTATGTATTTTCTGTGGAGGTAACTAGTGCATATGTTAGAGATATTGACTTGCTTCTATTGAACAGAGTTGAATATTCGGCCATGTTTGCGGCTAACTATTATTAACTACTATAACCTCTATTAGCTGTACTTTCAATTTACCCACAAGAACCTTAGACACGCACCATTGTTGACTGCAATTCATTACCACCAGATCTCCACTCAACTGAAGAAATAACCTGATTCAAGAAAAGCTCATCTGAATTCTTCAGGAAGCTAGACACAAGTAACAATATTAAATAGCACATCCTTGGCGCACTCACACCCTCTTCGTGTGATTCATTGTGGAACGTTGAAGAGTATTTCAAAGAAGAAGCTACACGATGCAGTGCGATGTCAATATCTGATCATTTACAGCTTTGTCACTCACAGGATGGCCTAGCTTTTGTTCTATATTTTTGGATTTTAGGGTATTCCACAAATATAATATAAAGAAGAATAAAGACTCCCTTTACTACCCTGTATAATGATGCTATCAGCAAAGTAGGAAACATTGTGGTGCTCGGGTCCTGCCGACAGCACAGAGAATACAAATGTGCATCAATTTTTATGATAAATACATGGATGTGTTGTCTATTGGATGCAATAAATGCATTGGCTTCACCTACCGCCGAGGTTAGGGATGGGCAGACAGTGATCTAGTTACTCATCTGTCTACGATTGCCAAAGCAATAACTGCCCTCACTCACTCACTCACTCACTCACCTGTATGGCTGCTATACCAAACACTGTTATTCCCACTATGTAGCTCTTCATATTTATTTCACTCAGTAGTTTGTCTGCGCACCCTGATGTGTATACAATATTAGCTGCTTCCACACTCTGAAATACAATTTTTACAGAATGCATCATTGGATCTGATAGATATTATTTGAATAAGGAATTCCACCCAATATACATATATACTTATTTTGTGTACATTTTATTAACCAGCCATTGCAATTATTTGAAATTAGAATTGGTATACTCAAAATATTTAGTTCTCGATCATGAGAGCAGGTACCTACTGCGTACACAGCGTCAAGGAATAACACAATTGCGACCTACCCTTGCGACAGTCGCATTCAGAGACTCCCAAAACAGTTCACACTTTCAACATAGCACATGTTTGTACTGAGTAGGTTCAGATGATCAAGAATTACATATTTTGATTCTAGTTAACATATGAGCTTAGCTATGATCTAATCTCACTAATCAAACTTGCCATGTAAATGTTTGTGTCATTGAAATTGAAGTGGAGCGTATATGTGACTAAGGTAATGTTGGTCTCTGCTGGTGTACCGAAAGGCACGCTTTCTGGCCAGGCCAGCCAAAGACACATGGCAAAGTGTTGTCGACCTAGTGCTTGTCATGCGAGGGTTCCCGGGTTTGAATCCCACCCAGAGCAAACAACTTCTTTCTTTGTTTTCTCTCTTTATTCCTTCCCTCTTTCCCTTCCCGTCGCCAAAAAGCCCCTGGGGCGTTAGGGTTAAGACATGAATGCTTTTATTCTTGACTGAGCTATCTTCTATATTTTGCAATGTTATGAGGACCTTTGTTGTACTTGAATCTATACTTGGGCTTGTTGATATTTGCATACTTACAGATAATTCCTGTACTCCATGCCCACACTGCGTGTTAATAATATCACCAGTTCCACTGCCTTCTCTACAACATGAGTAAGGTACCCCACATTTATCTATACTAATATTGTCTGGATCATCACATTTAAAGTAACGGTTCAGATTCCAGTCCTGATAGCCTTTATCACCACCGCAGCATTCCAACTGTAAAAAGAAGAAATAATGTTTAATCGTGAGACAGAATGTGGTGCAAAAATGGTCACATTTCGAACATCGTCACTTATGTATACAGGGTTATAGGTAGCTAAATCTTAGTGCCGGGTGAAATTTATATGAAATGGTAAAAAAATTGAAATTTTGATAAGAATTGCAAATTTTTGTACTGATTGTTCATTAAATTTGAGCTCAAAATTAACTTGAGTGCCGGGTGGAAATTAAGAGTGTATGTATACATACCATTCACATAGCTGTCACTATGAAGCTACACAACTAGACTAACTCCAATCAGCCGTCTACACTTCGCATGTACTGTGTATGCTTCGTAGTGACGACTGATTATCTTACAGTCCGTACCATGTCGGACTTCTGAAAACTTTTCAATGCGACTTTGGTTGTGCGCCGTAGCGCGACTGACTAGCGGCGCCTGTGTACCGCGTCGCTGTACCGCGCCGCTGTGACAAGATCGCGCTCTGAACTTCTAAAAACAACAAACTCGGTCAAAAGGTCAATTTGGACACAACTGTGCATGCTCTATGAAACAGGAATCCTGTTGCAAAATCTGTCACTTTTTTTCCACATAGTTTCCTCAGTTGTCAATCCAGACGGTTGACGACTGACTGAGGGCAGCAGTCTACTACACAACACCAACAAAAGACTATTAGTATACCCATAAGACAAAGTGGGATACCACCAAAACATGCAGAGTCATTTATGATACTGAATGCAAAGGGTGAAACAAGTCTTACATGGGAAAGACAGGTAGACCATTTGTAACAAGGCTAAACAGCACCAAGAAGATGCTGAAAAAGTTGCAGGTAGGAAATTCAGCAGAAGAAATTCAATGTTCCAATTTCAGAAATGAAGTCGGCCATAACCAACCACCAGGTTTGTACCTACAGTGGGCGGTGGTGGGCAGCAGAGCCCACTACTCAGTTTTTGAGCCCTACACTCAGCTGCAATTTTACCACTGGAGCCCACCATTCAATCAGAGACCAAAATTGCACAATTTTATTGAGTTAGGCAAGATTTTCATCAAATGCCACCCAGCACTAAAAATATCCTAGCTACATTTTTGTACAACCCTGCTGACCACATCGCAACTGAAAAAAAAAAAAACATCCCACAAGAAAAGCAGAGAATTACATGTAGAATAATATTTTGAAATGGTACAACAAAACACTGTATTTTTTTAGTATTCTTTTAGATCTTATCATCCTTCTTGTAATTGTCTGCTAAGGGTTGCAATCATGGTGCGCTCGGAGGATATTAAAGTGACTTACCTCTCGTTGTGCAAAATCAATAAAGTTGGTGAGATCTCCATCGAACCTATACTCCATTATTGATTCTTCTATAATGTTATCAACTGCTTGGTAAAACTGCAAAAAAAAAAGAACATTGGATGCATCATTATTAAGTCTTGATGTAATAATAAATAAATACATGTAGATATTTATATAGCGCTTTATGCCGTAAACAGCCTCAAAGCGCTTTACATTTATTCTGCCGTCATTAGAATATGTTGGAACCATGTTTGCTGCCTACAAATGGCGCAGGGTTCATCAGTACAACGACTGTGACTACCCCTAACAGCTTCCCATTGCACCTGGGTGGGGTGAGGCAAGCGAGGCAACGCGCCTTGCCCAAGGGCGCAACACAGTGGTGGGACGGGGACTCGAACCCACACACGTCAAGCAAGCTCTCAGATTATGAGTCCAAGGCTGTAACCACTGAGCCACTGTGTCCTCACATGTAACATACACTACCTATGGTAATTATCTTTATATTTACTGACACAATGACTCACTGGCCTACATCTGATGGCTAGAAGTTTCATTTGACCTGAATGTTGAAGATTAACTCTGAACAAATTTTAATCTTTACCCAGAGCAGCCAGCGGCAGTGCACATAAACATTGAAAAAAAAAACCCAGTGCATCTGGCGGAAACAAACCAGCGACCTTTGTATTACTAGCACGACGCTCTAGCCAATTGAGCACACTGAAGACCGGAAGATTTCAATCTATAGGTATTTAGATTCAAATGGTGTTCATCGCATTCTTAGCTGAAGGCATCAGAACTGCATAATTTTAAGAAATATACAGAGTCACATCTAGAGATGAAAAGTATATACTTAGTTCTTTGGGTTGATAGGATGAACAAATTTTAATCTTTACCCAGAGCAGCCAGCAACCAACAATTGAAACATGATAGGTGGTAGCCTACTGAATTTACATGATACCTTACAATCAAAGAAATTAATGTTGGCGCACTCTGGCAAAATACATGTACCGTACTGACGCGAGTATAGTCCCACCTTCGAGTAAAGTCCCACCCCCAAATTTTCGAAAAATTTCAGAAATTTAAAATTTTTTTTTTTTTTTTTTTTTTTTTTTTTTTTTTGTAAGTTATTTATTTTTTCGGCTTTAGAGTGTCCCAGGACCTAGACCTAAATGCTAGGATCATTCATGGTTGACCTAAAAAAAAAAAAAAAAAAAAAAAATTCAAGATATTTTGTATTTTTAATATGAAAATTGATACTTGGTATTCATGTCATAATCTATTAATGATTTCAAAATGCATTCAAATTCAATGCATTTTGAAATCATTAATAGACTATGACATGAATACAAATTATCAATTTTCATATTAAAAATACAAAATATCTTGAATTTTTTTTTTTTTTTTTTTTTTTTTTAGGTCAATCATGAATGATCCTAGCATTTAGGTCTAGGGACACTACAAAACCAAAAAATAAAAAACTTAAAAAAAAAAAATATTTTTTTTTTTTTTTTTCGAGTATAGTCCCACCCCCCCAATTTTGAAAAATGTTCACCCAAAAACGGGGTGGGACTATACTCGCGTCAGTACGGAATTGTAAATCGCTACCCCTATCTCCCAATTCAAAGTTGATGAAAGCAATTTTGACATTGGGCTCTCCAGTCCCCACAACATTGGTTGAGAGGGAATGGGGAAGGGAAGGGGAAAGGGGAAGGTTTGTACTCCTCATCAAACATAGTTATACTAATTTCACTGAACTCTCAGAGCTAGTATTTCACTGAACTCTCAGAGCTAGTATTTCACTGAACTCTCAGAGCAGCAATGAAGAGTTCCAACATATTGTCAAAGTGTGCCAACTATTTATTTCTTTGATTGTAGATCAAGATACCATGTTCAAGATCCAACACAATTTGAAGACCTATGTCTCAAGACCCACTATATCAATAGTCCAATACTCTGTCTGTCTCATCTCAAGTTGAGAGTACTGCCACATTGGATTCTACAGTGGCATATTGGAATCATGCACGCTATCCTAATCCTGCGGGGTGTATACACATGTGCAGAAGGGCAATTTGACTGTATGCTTGTGATGCAACCATATAAATGCACTGATTCAAATCTGCCATTGCAATATCCAACCTGGCATTACTCTCAACTTGAGACGAGACATACTATAAGCATGCTTGTTTTTATCTGAATGGACATTGCCAATATTGTGTACATTCCAAGTATACTGAACACAAAAAGTATATGTGACATGATCTGGTCCATGGGGGCCAAAGGCGGCAATTTTGAAACTGAGATAAAGATAAAAATATGGAGCAAAAAACAATAAAACACATAAGAAAATAGACATCAAAAAATTCATAACTTTAGAACCAAGTATGCTAGACCTTTGGTGTTTTCAATAAATGATAGCCTATTATATGTGTAATGTAATAATTACAGTAACTCAATTTTCAAAAATGCCTCCTTTGGCCCCCATGGACCAGATCGCGTCACATATGAACATTTAAAACAAAAGCAATATCTTAAAGATACTCAATCTACAGTACTAAATATAGTAATCAATAGATGGGTAATTCTGTTGTGTATTTTGATACCTCATTTGGCCCAATTAGACTTTATTATACTGAATTGAATGGAAAATGAGAGCATTTCAAACTTGGGCTATTTCCTCCTTCAGTATCATCCACCCAGATGAAGACCAAAGGTGTTGGTCGCAATATCAGTGATTCCATCTAGCCAAAAAGTGAGTTTTCTGGGTGACCAGATTTAATTCATAACCTCAGTACGCGACACATGCAATCCAATCATTTTTATTTATTTGCCAAAATGCAAACGCTGAACGCGATTAGTCCGTTACTAATATTCAACTGTGGACCTCCGCGCCATCAACGTAAATATTAGTAACCTCTGCGCATGCCGTGTTGTGTGTCGAATAAATTGTGAGAGCGCTGGCCGCCGTATTTGAATTGCGCGCTACCATATTTGCACAGATTGTGATTTGCACTTCTGTTATTGGTCGCCCTATTTTAGCCCGATTGATTTTTGGAAAGGCAAAATAAAAATTGAGGAAAATTGTATGTTATTTTGTAAAGTGAAGAGATGAAAGTGACAGTTATGAATGAAGTTAATAACTTTGGATCGGTAATATGTCGGGCATTGTGAAAAATCTAAAAATTGCTTTGGACCTCGGAATACCCCTCGGGATATTCCTCGGTTCCAAAGGCAAAATGTTTAGATTTTTCCACAGTGCCCTCCAAATAACCGATGAGCAGTTATTAACCTCTAATCAATCACAATTTAAATAAATGAATGTTTGTATGTATTATGTCTAGTTCTGCCTGTAATATCTGAGACTTACCTCACCACTGTAGACAAACGCCAAGATACCAGCCACTATTTCAAGTATGAAGATCAAAAGTAGAAACAAATAGAACTGCAGAATGAAAACAAAAAGAGTATTGTATTTGTTAGCAGTGAAAAACATAATAGAGGTAAAACTGAAAGGGAAAAAGTAATGAATTAGAAGTCGGAAGTATTGATCTTGAGATATAACCAAACAAAGGAAATATTTCCTTTTGTTTCCTGTTGTTTTGGAAACTCTATAACTGTTCATACCTTTTGAACTAGCTGTCCAATTTCAATGGGGTTTGCTGCAAAATGTAGCTTTGGAAATGCTTGTAACAATCAATATAAGAAACTGAAAATTGAATAGGACTGACTTCAGACTGATTTTGCTTTGTCACACCACAAATGAGTCTGTGCAGTGTTTGTACGAGGGCAGTTTTTGCAACCATAGTGTATCTATAATATATTTTGATGACATTTACTTATGATTTTATCTTTTAAAACAAATATGTATTTAGCGATGTTGAGTACTTGATTACCTATTGACATTAGCATAAACACAATAGCATAAGGACAATTGGGCACATACACATGCCAATATTATCTATTGTACATTTTCTATTGTACTGTGATAGATCTCATACCACAGCAATCATTGGCTTCGTTTCATTTTGATTATTGTTCTTCTTCTTCTTATAAGTGCCTCCCTCATATGTATGAGTATTGTCGCACTGCGTACAGACAAGCTGTACTTATTTTTTACTCTGGAACCTAGAGTAGATGAGTGTATTTTGAAGTACAGTCAACATGACCGGATGATCCCTGCTCTTTTTTCGAATAGCCTGTGGCGTTCTTTAACGTGCACACTACATTAATGTGAGAAAATATGCATGTACACGGACCGACAGCTTAAAGTGCCCTCCGAAGCACTAAGCGAGTAGAGTGAAGTGTCTTGCTCAAGGACACAAAGGGCCAGACCTGGGATTCGAGCCCTTGACCCTTGGGTTCACAGTCCTATGCCTTAACCGCTAGGCCACGCTCTTCTACCTTGTGTGCTCGCCTCTCACTATTTTCATACCATTATTGTTTGTTTGTGTGTGTGAGGCCTATATTATTATTATATTTGATGAAATTGAAAGACATCCCCCTTACATCATCTGTTGATGGATACATTTCTTCTTTCACACTATCAAGTATACTCAGATTACCGAATACTAAAAATAAGGCAGCGTTGGTACTTATTTTTACTACAATTCAATTTTTTCCCCCAATGTTGAAAATTTTCAGGGTACACCTGTATACATGCAGCAATGACTTTATGCAAATAAGATTACGTAATTAAAAGTACTCTGAAAGTAATTTTGTGTTTTGAAAAAAAAAGGTATATCTATAGTTGTTATTAAAATACATAAAACAGCGTAATTATGTTATAACAGCATGATTTATTACTCGGAGTTTCACGCCTAAAACGGCGATCATCAGATAAATAGCTGAACACTGAATTGTAACTCCAAAACAACCCAAAAAAATTCACAGCGTTGAAAGCGTACACTATCTTCAGCTGTTTTGATTAACTATATATTATAGTTGTTATTATGTTACTTGAGTCACGCCTGTTTGGAGATGGGCAAAAAGTGAAAGTGAAATTGGGCAAAGAGTACCAGAAACATGCTGTAATTAAATAAAGTTGCAGAAATTATGACTTAAAAAAAACTATTTAGTTTTAAAACTGAAAATTCTCATGCCTGTATTTATTTCTAGCTGTCACATAAAAAGAGACACATGTATGTAGCAGCCGACAAGTGCATCTTTTTGATATGGATGTACACATATACTTACAAATGTGAGTAGACAGCAATTTTGTCTGAGTGCTCCAAGAAATCCTGTAAACGTCAAAATGAAGGCAACGCTTCCAACAACCACCATAACAATGGCAGGATCAGTGAAGAATTCCACGTACGAGTTGACGTTTGTAACTTGGTTTCTCTCTACTAAGGCCCATATTCCAACCGCTAACACAAACAATGACACCAGCTGAAAAAGACAAGGCAGAATGCTACTTGATCTACCGTATTTCGTCAAATAGTCGCCCCCTCAAATAAACGCCCCCCCACAACTTTTTTCAACCAAGATGTTTCAAAAATGCCGATATTTCCATGCTATCTTGTGTATAGTAAGCTTACCAAGTTGCCCACATGGTCGATAATAGCGTCAATAATTGGTGAAAATCTGGATTGGAAACCCGGAAGTCAGTGTTTCTAGTGCATAGTTCGTCATTTTAGCGTGAGTTTTAAGTTTACCTAATGATTTTAACGGGAATTATCGTTCTAAAATTAACCTGGAATAAACGCCCCCCCCCCCCATGGGAAAATGTAATGCCTACGGGCGTTTATTTGACAAAATACGGTATATAACTTTTTCATTTTAAATAATTCATAAATATCAGCATCTAATTCTGGAATGTGTGTTTCTAACAGAGACTATATTATTTTTACATCCTACTATTTTTTCCCTGACTGCCATGATGAATGATGTGTCTTTTTTTCTATCAACAGACGATCGGGTGAACAAAATATGTTGATAGGAATAAGCCGAAACCATTGTTAAAGAATTGGCTACTTGAGATTTTACATTGTGTGCAAGAAATTTCATTGATTTTCAAGGTGATAACAAATTAGTGCCTCTGCCAAAAAATTTACAACAGCGGGAGATGAGTCATTCCACCAGGTTGGGAGGCAGTGTGTGACATGGGTCTGTGTCTTCAAAAACTTGTACCATATTGCTTTAGATTCGATCCGGTCTTCGGTGAAATGTAAACACCAGCTGTTTTCTAAAAATTGATCTTGCGTTACCGGTATTTTTGTTTGTGTAAAAATGACTGGTTTATTCTGTATTATTACTCCATAATATCCATAATTCAATTTAAATTCTTACTATAATCTTTTGCCAAGGTCCTTTATTTAAGCATTAGTCCAAGGTTGTGTACCGTACATGATATGCGCACAGCCGCAGCATCACTCACACTGAATCACGCTTGCATCATGTAGGTACAAAAGGCAAACTTTAGTTTAAAACATATTTGCTAGTCAGCCAAATTGGGCCAAGCGGTTCTTTTAAATTTCAATGTAAATTTGTATTGCCGGTTTATTTAGGCCATTTTGGCTGACTAGCAAATGTGTTAACTGAGGTTTCCCTGTCATACATGTACCTACATCATGAGCTATGGCTAATGCACTAATTTAATACCCTGAGTAAAGATAGTCACTTCTGCTGAGCATCAAATTGGTCACTTATCGCTCACTGTTCAAAATGTGACATCTACACCAATTACAGTCCCAAACTGTCTACTTTTTAGCCGACCTCAATCAAATTGGTCACTTATGATACTATATCCGCATCGCTGACATGAATATGCTCACTTAATAAGTTCAAAGGTGACCAGGACTGTGACATCTAAATTTTCACCAATTTTTATTAATTGACAAACTTAGTCCCGAGTGATAGTAGGATACGGGGTGTAGGCTAGTCCTCTGTGTTTGACCGGCCCCACGCCTCAATTCACGACGCCTCAATTGCATTTAGTTAGTTAGACAGCAATACCCGATTGCTGTATGGAACCTATATCTGGTCGGAGCCGGTCAAACACAGAGGACTAGCCTACATCCCGTATCCTACTATCACTCAAACAAGCAAATCTCTTCACGAATTCTCACTCACCTTGATGATCCTACATCATCAGTTGAAACAAACATCTAAGTTTCCAAAAACAACTTTGTCATTCCTCAAAACTACAAGTAACTTCATTAATAAAAATTTGAAATCATACTATTACCCGTTATTGAAAATTTTGTTCGATTTATGTGAACCAAAAGAACGCAAGTTGAGTTCAGTTTACCAAAATGGTAGCTCCTGCCTCCTGATCACCCCAGATATGACGCCAGTATCAAGCTGCTTATTAAACGGTGGATTAGATTGGTTGAAATCAACGCCACGCTTTTTGACCTTACAGGGTCAGAGATATGCATATTCATGTATGAAAACAGCGATGCGGATATAGTATCATCACCGAGAACTGAGAATTGCTACATTTTCGATGTTTGTGCCGGGGAATTTCAGACACGGAGACTCAATGGAGATTTCAAAAATTCGGCCCAAAGGTAACCAAAGGGTTGGGGATCGATTTTTAACTATCACTAAATGTTTCGGAATTGAGGTCGGCTAAAAAGTAGACAGTTTCGGGACTGTAATTGGTGTAGATGTCACATTTTGAACAGTGAGCGATAAGTGACCAATTTCATGCTCAGCACAAGTGACTATCTTTACACAGGGTATATGGAACCAGATATACTAATTTAATACGGTACTATTGATAAATTATGTTTTACAAGTCCAATAATTTACTTATCGTTTACTTTGAAACGTCTAAAATGTGAGTAAATTATTGGACAGTTTCGAGTTGTACTGACGCCACGGTACGCTAACAATTCAATCAAATTTTATAGACTCATACATACAATACAATTAACAATACAAGTTTTTTAAGCTTACCCAAAATAAAAAATTGAAAACATATAGCGTGTACTTTATACACGGTGTCGTGAATTTGTCCAACAACTCTCCATCGGTCATATCAGGCATCTTGATCAGAATTAATTAATAATACACTTGGAAATATAAATTACATACACTGGAATCGAAAGTCAATTAAACATAAACAATGTCAATGTAGATGACTCCACCCAAACAACGTAATCAATCACCACCGTAGTGGAGCTTGTATTCCAGTACGTACGTATACAGCTTATGAATATTCAAAAGGAATGTATATAATTAATAGCGAATTATTATAGTCTAGTCACTTGGTGCACAAATCGAGCACTTTTGACAAAAAGTAAGACGTTTTGTTTTGAATTAATTGCGGAAATGTTTAACAGATTTTGAAGCTTTCAGATTTTTATGGCATGATCTGAGAAAAGACTTTCTTATTTTTGGTTATATTTAGGTCATTTACATATCGTGTCTTGTAGTTATGTATGTCAGAACGTTTGGTAAAATACTGTCCAAAAGTTGCTACCAATTCTCTTAAAGGCCTATTCAGTGATTCAGAAAAAAAAATTAAAATTGTTTATAAATTGCTTAAAAGTGAAGGATAAGTCATTCAAATTGTCATTTGGTATTTTTGAAATGAAAAATTTGGCAAAAAAACGAAGAAAACAGCAGTATTGACAAAGTTGAAGCCCCATTCAATGTACCGGTAGCTAATTTCTATACGGTAGGGCCTACATAGTTATCTATTTTATAATCCGACGGTGTTATGTTACATACTTTCACTGAAGGTGAATAACAGTTTGTCCCAGAAAACTTTGATTTCTGCAGTTGGAAGCTTTCCAACTTAAATTCTTTAGGTTGTGCAAAATATATTATATTTTAACTTTCCAAAGAACATTTGAGCAAAGAATGACAATAAATGACAATGATCAAGTGCTTTAATAGGCTTTTAATAGCTTTTAATACAGTTTTACGTTTGATTTTTGAAGGCTTTTTGATACCCATGCAACATTCATGTTGAAGTTTTAAAAGATTTAAAGTTTGCATTACAATTTCGTGGAAATATTCCAAAAACTTTAATGTGTGTGAGAATTTTTTTAAGCAACATTTATATCAACATTTAATAACAAAAAAAGATATTTACAAGTACCGAGCATCATCTTTCATGCAAGCAATATTGTGCAGGTTTTCAAATTTGAACAAAACTTAATTTTAATTAGGTTTTGCAAGAAACAGATTGTTTTTCAAGAAACAGATTGTTTAAAAAGAACGAAAAGGATTTCACAGAACAAAATATGAAGCACTTGACAGTTCGCATTGTGTTGAAGCTTGTTGAATGATCTTTCAAACTTGGAATGAAGTGAATTGACGTATGCGTTATGTAATCGCTCATTTCTTCGCAATCAGTCAAACGATTCCAGTAATTAGCTCTGCAATTGACGTAGGCCCTATAAGATGCAGAATAAGATGGGCTACTACACGCTGATGTTTAGATTCTAATATCTATTTCTTGACTTACGTCCAAATTCATTCGCCCAGTATTTTTTTCTGGGACACCCTGTATACCGGTATATGACAACCGGTTGAACAAAGATATTTTCGACCCAAATATCGACGGCTACCCACGATTACATCATCCGTGTTACTCATTTCGGCAACAAATCAACGGTTAATTCGGCCCTCTATAATGTAAATGACTTTCGGGCCATGTAGTGGTCACTTGCGTCTATGCTAACTGTGTAAGTGACCTATTATAGCTACCTATACCCCAAAGTCACTTGCATTTATTGTGGAGGGCAGAATTAACCATGCATCCATTTGTTGCCGAAATGGCATGTAATTGTGGACATAGCTACGGTAGGCTAGTTCTTGCTCTAAGCCCTCTATATAATATCAACTCATACATGTACTAGCCCCCCCCCCCTCCCCGGGGCACTCCCATATATTGACATACGTCATGTGCCCATGAAAAGACCCACGGTATTTTTGGCAAATCCTACACCGACTGCCCCGTTTCAACATTAGTCCTCAAAAAAGAAATTTTGGCGCCTTTTTTGCGCGCATTTTGAAAAAACAAAATGAATGAGAATTGGGTAAAAAACTATTTTTGATTAGACCCAGCTTTAACCACCGTTTATCAGTGGGAGCTGGTAGCCTAATGGATAAGGCGTCCGTCTAGATATCGGAAGGTCGTGGGTTCGATTCCCATGCCGGCACATTCCCTTGCTTTTTTTTCAAGTTGGGTTGTGTGCCGGTCGGGATTTGTGTTTATTTGTTGTCATGTTTAATTGTAACACTTTGGGTTGGTTAAACTGTTCACTCTTTCTTATTAAATATATTCAGTTTCCTCTTGTAGCGAGCAATCGTTCCCCATTGTGTTTATTTGTTCTTGTGCAGGATGCGTATCCCCATTACCTACTTTACTTATAATTATACTGGGGAAACGATTAAGCATCAATAATGATCTCCTGCACATGCGTACTTGTGTAATACTTGTGTGTGTATTGTATACCATGACTGCTATAACATTAGACCCAGCTTTAACCACCGTTTATCAGTGGGAGCTGGTAGCCTAATGGATAAGGCGTCCGTCTAGATATCGGAAGGTCGTGGGTTCGATTCCCATGCCGGCACATTCCCTTGCTTTTTTTTCAAGTTGGGTTGTGTGCCGGTCGGGATTTGTGTTTATTTGTTGTCATGTTTAATTGTAACACTTTGGGTTGGTTAAACTGTTCACTCTTTCTTATTAAATATATTCAGTTTCCTCTTGTAGCGAGCAATCGTTCCCCATTGTGTTTATTTGTTCTTGTGCAGGATGCGTATCCCCATTACCTACTTTACTTATAATTATACTGGGGAAACGATTAAGCATCAATAATGATCTCCTGCACATGCGTACTTGTGTAATACTTGTGTGTGTATTGTATACCATGACTGCTATAACATTAGACCCAGCTTTAACCACCGTTTATCAGTGGGAGCTGGTAGCCTAATGGATAAGGCGTCCGTCTAGATATCGGAAGGTCGTGGGTTCGATTCCCATGCCGGCACATTCCCTTGCTTTTTTTTCAAGTTGGGTTGTGTGCCGGTCGGGATTTGTGTTTATTTGTTGTCATGTTTAATTGTAACACTTTGGGTTGGTTAAACTGTTCACTCTTTCTTATTAAATATATTCAGTTTCCTCTTGTAGCGAGCAATCGTTCCCCATTGTGTTTATTTGTTCTTGTGCAGGATGCGTATCCCCATTACCTACTTTACTTATTTTTGATTGTTAATGATGTGAAATTTTGGCCCTCCCATACTAAATCACACATTGCCAACACCGAATCATGACCCCCTTTTTTTTCTGAAAAATTCTACACTGATTGACCCCTAGTTTACGTCACTTTCATATTCGAGTGCCCCCCCCCCCCGTAAACCAAGGAGTTTCTTGCTTTTAAGTAGGCCTACTGTACTATAAATGGAGATATGATCAGTGTGATGCAATATTATTAAAAACTGTACAAATTTTGTGCTTTTTTCAAAAATGCAGATCATGTCACCGTACGGCTGGACTATCAATAGTATTATTGTATGGTAATTTGATGACGTATACATAATTGTGTTTAATATTAATAGAACCGGGGGGGATATTTTATTTTCCTGATCAAGAATCAACGATCATCAGGGGCTGCCATGCCCCCTGTGTTAATTTAACTGAGAAAACGTATATCGGTGGTCTACAGAAATAGTTCATGATTCATCTAGGCCTAATACAAATCGACTTTGGGAGTTTTAGCTAAAAAAAGATCATTTTTTTGCCTCTTTTTAGTTAATAATTCAAATATTTAAAATATAAACATTGCCTGCATGAAATATAGCGTCTTGATTAAAAAACAAAACAAAAACAAAAAACAAACAAACAAACAAACAAAAAACATTAAAAAAAACACACACACACAAAACCCCACAAAAGCCAGATTTGTAGTTTCCCCTTTTTATTACATAATGTATGCTAAAAAATTGAGACAAAAATGTTTTTAATACACCAAATTATACAGCGTGCAATATACCTATTCTATGTTTTTTTATTGAAGCCTAGTTGCATGAATCTATTTTAAAACTTGGATTGGTTTTAAGTGTAGGGGTCCGTGTGGGGTGTGTTGGGTGAGTGTGGGAGTGTAGGGTGTGCTTCTTGTGTGGTTTGTGTGGGTGGTGAGAGGCCCTCCCCCTGAGGGGGTGGGTGTTAGTTAGGGTTATGTGTGTGTGATGCGCGGGGGTGCGTGGGGTGAGTGTGAGGGTGCTTGGGCGTTTGTAAATGCCTCCAAACGAGGACCTATACATATGGATACACACCATACAACGAGGACACACCTCCAAACGAGGACGTCCTCGGTTTGTTACTATGACCAGGATGACGTAAATGATGGAAATATGCATATAAGATAACATATAACATAGGTCCCCCATAGGGGGTATAGGACGGGTCACAGTTGGATAGTACTAGTAGTAAGTTGTCTGGTGTGTCAGGTCCACGGTGCGTGTGTCGATTAAAAACGGGCGTGTGAGTCCTCGGTTATAGATCCTCGTTAAGTCGAGGTCCTCGTTTGGAGGTATTTATAAACAGGTAGGTGTGTGTTAGTGTTTACAGTATGCATGTATGGGGCATATGTGCTGGTCAATGCTCATTTTGATATTTTTCGTATTTTCTCGTATTGATTATTTTGATGTTGTTGAATTTGTATGAAAAAATGTTACAATTCAGTTTTTTATACTGTGATGACAATTTATGAATAAACCTTTTATGAATGAACGAATGAATGAATGAATGAATGAATGAATGAATGAATGAATGAATGAAATCTCTTCCTTTTATATTATCTTGCCATTTTAGTCATTTTAATTAAAAGAAGTTGCAGCACTTGGAATCTGAGAGTCCACAGTCAATCCCCACCCCAATGCATCATGTACATGATATATGCAATTTAGACATTCCATCTCCAATAGAGAGCCTTCAGTTCATATATTTCCAGTTTTGGTTATCATTTTGCTTAAATAATACAGTTTATTTCTGCAGTGTGATAAACACATCCCATAAAGTAATTACCCCCTCCCCTTTATTACGAGGCAATACTTTTATATGCATCCAATTTTTAAAATGAAATAGCAAAAAGAAACATACTTTAGTTATGCACATTTTGATACCTCATTTGTCTGGATAACTCAAAATTTGTAGCCATGGTGACTCCTTGAATGGAAAAAGATGCAGAATCAAAAGTTGCACTAAAAAGATACTCCAGTCAGTGTACTATTACATTTTCTACATGACTGGTCAAGGGTGACCCGCAGTGACCTATGACGAACAGAGATACTGTACTCGTACAACATGTAAAACAAAAGCATCATTTTCAATGGATTTAGGTACAACTTTTAAATCTGCATATGTGGCAACACACGTCGTGTTCACACGGTCGGACTTAAGTCACTTAATACCGGCGATAAGTCACTATTACCGGTTATAAGTCGCTTATTACCGGTAATAACTCACTTATATCCGACTATGTGAACACGACTACAGTTTGGTTATTTAAGACAAATGTGCAAAACACAACTGGTATTCTTTTTGTTTATTGTTATTTCAAAATTGTATGCATAGATTCGGAGTTACTGGTATTGCCTCGTAACAAAGGGGGTAATTACTTTTTGGGATGTGTTTATATACATTGATCTTATAGCAAAATGAGTCAATGAAGCCACTGTATATTTCCACATTATTGAGTTATGACAAATAGTAGGTCAAAACGAAAGTTTTCGTTATCCCCCCTAAAGAAAATCATGCACATGGGGGGGGGGTTAAAATCTATTACAATGATCTCTCGTATTAACCCATACCTTTCTCTATGGGTGTGGGCTTCATTTTTCTCAATATTTAAGCATAAAACATCACTAGCTCCGGCACAATAGCTATTTTTTAGCAAATAAAGTTTGACTTTGAACAGCGATAATTTAGTAATAAAAGACGTTTCGGTTCTCTATAATCAATTATTTATCTCTCGGAGTGACCATCACAGGTATGCCAGTAGTACTTCTGAGTATAGTTTCATTAATCCGTTGAACTGGTTTGCTACGGTCAGGAGAAAAACGGAAGTGACGTAACAGCACAGCGGTAAACGATTTCATCTCGGACATCGCAAAGTGTTGACCAATACAGTTCCTTTAAAGAAATTAAAAAAAGATGACATAAAATTAATTGGGACGAACAACTTGCCAGAGATATTCAAATTTACAGACTTCAAGAAAGCCTTTGACACAATCCATCGGGGGCAAGATGTTGAAAATGCCTATGGTGGTATAACTAATTGATGATATTTGAAGAATGTACAGTGTAGGCCTACATTAGAGCCGCAATTTGACCGGTGGCGAGACAGACTTACTTGAAATCTTGACTGGCCTATTAGTCCAATTATCTGTTTTTGGTGGTTCTCATCGAAGTGCGGAGCCAGTATCCGAACTGGTCCACTTGATACCCGAAGCACAAGAGAATGTAACCCGTCGTGCATGATGTTATTAGGTTGTATTTAATATTAGCCCTAGTTTTGCTTAACCAAAAACCATTTTCAACATGCATTCTTAAGCCATGTGTAAACCTACCTTGGACCGGCAGCAAAGGGAGTAAATGCATGGGAGTGCCGATTGGCCGAATTTTCCTTCGAAAATCTCTCCGGATCAAAAACAAGTGGATCTTCCCAGACACTCGGATTGCGATGAAGTCCGTTGATATGAAGGAAGGCGGTAGCACCTGTAAACCATAGAACACAAAGTAAGGGATAAAAGTTTAAAGTCTCCGGCAATCACAACATTTTGCCTTTTTCCGTAAGAAAAATAATTATCAAGCATGAATAACTTGGTTTTATCAGTTTTTATGGTCAATACCCGGGTCAATATGAGGTTGCTTCAAATAAAACCATGTTTTTCGTACTTGATAATTATTTTTCTAACATACCGGGTGTCCCACAAAAAGGTTACATGTAGATTTTTGAAAATAATCTAAGTTAATGTTAACAAATATAAATATTCTTTTCATGACATACCGGTAGTCTATGTACCATCTACTAGTACCCCTGTGAATGTCAAGTTCACAACCTACGTACTTAATCTACATTCCACGCATTCTTGAGCAAGCTCTTTACGTGACATGCCACCGTCACAGCCACTGTGCATTTGGCGGGGCACTTGAGTATGTCCAGCCATAGCATGGTAGATGCAGTATTTTATTCTGATAAACAAAGAATGAAACTTGTTCAGTTTTATTTCAAGAGTTCAGTTAGAAATGTAACAAACAGCAGCGATTTCAAGTCAACAAGATCCAAATATAAATGTAAAATAGTGTTATTCATTTCACTATGTTCATGAATACAGCGTGCAGAACTGCTTTCGCCCAAAACGTGTTCTTCTCCAATGACCACATTCCTTTATTTGTAACCACCAAGAGTCAAGAAGTTCTAAAACTGATTTATTTTCAGTGTACAATATTTTATTTTTCTATTTTGTCGGTCGAACATCCGGGCTATCTCTAGTCTCGGGCCCAAACTGCATGTGGCGCACGGT
Source organism: Amphiura filiformis (assembly GCF_039555335.1). Taxonomy (NCBI): domain Eukaryota; kingdom Metazoa; phylum Echinodermata; class Ophiuroidea; order Amphilepidida; family Amphiuridae; genus Amphiura; species Amphiura filiformis. The sequence goes on from NC_092628.1 coordinate 42,723,025, forward strand.
TTGTTGTGAACAACAGAAACCGGCTGTGAAGGAGGCTACATAGCGATGTTGCTGGAGTGGCATTCAATTTCGGAAAAAAACGACACTCGACCATGGAATTTAATTTTAAGTTTGTCAGTATATAAACGGTAAATCAAGTAAGTTTCTTTCACTCTTAAGACTTAGAAACGGTTGTTTGATTCCACTGACTATTTGCGATCGAAATTTACATAACACCAATGACAGAAATCATCAACAAAAATCGAATCGGGGACTTGTTTTCCCCGTTGTTTTCACTCAAACATCATCAACCGGAAGTGACGTGACACGGACCGACAGAATATGTTTCTTTTGTTCAATAAGTTCAACAATGAAAAATAAGAGAAACATAAAAGGTAATGAAGAAAAAAATGTGACAACAAAAGTATGCGGCGCGTGTGCTCAACTTTCGTTGTGAGATATTTTGATGGTTAGCCACTCTTGACACCCCTGTCATCTTGCGCTCGGAATTGAAACTTAGCAAACAGTTATAAGAATGACCAATAAACAATATCTGAAAATATGACATTGTTTTGTTGTACCATCACAAAATGCGCTTCATTTTCTACGTGTAACCTTTTTATGGGTTACCTTGTATAAGACATAATGTTATGATTGTCGATTCCCTTTAATTAGGCCTCGTATCCATAGGCTGTTCCCTTGTGGCGTGTGCCCTTGTTCCGTGTTTACTTTTTCCCATGTGACCTGCCACACAGACAACGAACCTTTGTTTTGCTTAGTGGCCGGTACGGTTCGTTGTCTGTGTGGCAGGTCACATGGGAAAAAGTAAACACGGAACAAGGGCACACGTCACAAGGGAACAGCCTATGGATACGAGGCCTTATGCAACTGAACGAGGGAACACAAGTGGAAAGATCTGATCCAATGAAACCAAAAATGAGTGTTTACAATGTACTAATGCACTACATACTCCCCACCCACCCCCTCCCCACATACATCCCCCTACATCCCCCTACACAACCCAACACATACATCTAACCTTTAGGAATTACTCTCCCATCTGGTAATTGTAGTGGCGATGATTTCAATTCTCTGCCAACTATTCCCACTGGTGGATAAAGTCGCATACTCTCTTTAATAAATTGTGTCAGGTAATCCAGTTGGTGCAAATCATTCCTGTAATTTATTATGACGAAAGAAATTATATTTTGTTCTGCTCATTATTTTCTGAGCTATTTACACATGTATTGCTTTCAAAAATATTAACACGAACCCCAACACTGAAATGTCAGAAAATATTGATTTATGCGTTTTATGTTAATTAGACACAATGTCATGTTTGGTTTGAATTAAAGAAAACCTCCAAACTATTGTAAACAATAGCTTTTCCTACGCCCCTATTAACAACATGCACATACACTGCAAAAACTCGGGTGTTAAAAGTAACACCGGTTGGAGTCAACAGAGGATCGCACCCAGGGTGTCGTTTTTTTAAACACTTTTGATGTAATTGTTATACCTTCCAGGTATCAAATATGACACCAAGAGTGTAAAAATAACACCCAAAGTGTTAAAAAATAACACTCCTGAGTGCGGTCCTGTATTGACTCCAACCGGTGTTACACCCGAGTTTTTGCAGTGTAAATGAAGCATGTACATTACACCCACGAGTGTCGTTTTTTTAACACTTTTTATGTAATTGTTATACCTTCCAGGTATCAAATATGACACAAGAGTGTAAAAATAACACCCAAAAGTGTTAAAAATAACACCCCTGAGTGCGGTCCTCTATTGACTCCAACCGGTGTTACTTTTAACACCCGAGTTTTTGCAGTGTAAATGAAGCATGTATACACCCACGAGTGTCGTTTTTAACACTTTTGATGTAATTGTTATACCTTCCAGGTACTAAATATGACACTAAGAGTGTAAAAATAACACCCAAAAGTGTTAAAAAATAACACCCCTGAGGGCGGTCATCTATTGACTCCAACCGGTGGTGCCTTACTTTTAACACCCGAGTTTTTGCAGTGTATAATGAAGCATGTACATATTGAAACAATGTGAATACTAGTGCATAATTACCATTCGAGGTCATTAGCTGTCATTGTCAGCTTTTCCTTCCATTACTTCATCCACCTCATTCCTACATCTTTCTTGGAATTCTGGATGATTAGCCAAGTTGTAAACAATCCACGACAATCCAGATGATGTCGTATCATGACCTCCAAACATAAAGGTATCCACTTGATTGCGTATTTCTATGTCGCTTAAACCAACACCATCTTCATCCTTAGCAAGGAAGCATAAGATGATCAGATTATTAAATACTCTCACCTCCACCACCACCAGCACCACCACTACCATCATCATCATCATCATCATCATCATCATCATCATCATCATCATCATCATCATTTTGGGAGCACGTGTGGCCGAGTGGACAAGGCGCCCGACTCATAATCCATAGGTTGCGAGCTCGTGCCAACGTGTTGTGTCCTTGGGCAAGGCACTTTATCCTCATTGCCTACTGGGGGATGGAGTTGGGTTGGATCATCATGGAGGTAGTACCTCCATGGTTGGATTGGATGTTTGTATAGTTGTTTGTTTCAATGTTGCAATATTGGCGCTGATTAAGCTGCTGCCTGCAAATTGCATTGTGTCTGTTTAGGTGTGTTTAATGTACAATTCTAGCAATTTGACCTGCGGGTCACCGTTAGAGTTTGAAATAAAACCTTCCTTTTATATCATCATCATTATTATTATTGATTTTGTTTCAGACATAGGACAAAAAAATTATTGTGTTGCCTTGGAAGTTGGAGTGGAAAAATTGGGTGAGTCGGTCGACCCTGATTTTTTAGGTTTTAGGGTCGGTCGCTGAGGGCAAGACACGAAGTTTTTTTGGCCCAATGTTTGACACAATTAGGTATCGTCAACTATTGTTACCGAAATATCCTTAATTATAGTTACATTGACTAACCTTGGCTTGAAGAAGAATATCCAGGAAAGGCCTCAGCCGTTCTTTCGACGAGTCATAATTGGAATGTTCAAGTCGCTGCCTTCTTTCTCTGATCGCTTTTTCAGAAAAATCATGTGCAGTCTTCGCTGCTTTGCGGAAGGCACGGCCATTGGGGCTCAAAGCATAAATAGTGTCAGACCGATATAGAAGACTTCCAAAACGCATCAAAACTTGTTCCGTCAGAAAATATGTAGCATGAACATACGGGTGCTTTCTCCTTTTGAGATTGAAGGGTACAAAAAAACACAAGAGTAAATGAAACCAGAACTAAAAGGTATCATTATTAGCATGAAAGTTCACCTGTACCCATAAAAAGTATTTATTTCTTGATCTCAACACGCGTTTTGTTTATTTATTTTTTAATTTAATAGCCCATATTGTCCGCATTCCATGGATCGGCCACGGGCTCGCCGGTTTCACAGTGTGTGCAACATATACATAATATGGATGGGCCTACATGGAACATTCAGAATAAATAACCATCAAAACAGTACCCATCCCCGTCTTGGTGGTATCGTTATGTCGACGACACGCGCACAAAACTTCAGAAGGAAGTCAATGCATGGACACGCACAGGAATTTACAGACCATCTTAATTCGCTGGGCAGATATCAAGTTCACCCTTATGGCGAATAAATCCCCCAATATAGGACGAGGGTGGACCATGCAATCACCCCAGTGTCTTTAGTGGACCCAAACGACAAGATAAGAAATAAAGGACGCCACTAGTACGTCACTGCGTGATTCCTTGGAAGGGACAGACCACAATAGGAACCTGTCAAGAATCATACATCTTGAACACGGACATGACGGACGACCAAGACGTACATTAATCCCATCTACAGGGCCAACCACCCATTTCTGATAGCAACAGTTGAAAATTCCTTTTGTTATTGAGAGAGGTAAAATATAAAGGTATCCCTTTGAGATTACCATGTATATTAAACATGCCCTATCATGTACTAAGGGACAGTTCACAAACACTTGTAATGGGGAGGGGCAGATGCAAAAACGGGGGGGGGGGATAATTGTTTTTATCCCTCTGAAGGGGAGGGGCCTTGAAAAAATCACCTTAATTTTTCTAGTAGAACTTGAGTTTACACTATTTTCTGTGGTGTTGACGTACATTTTACATTTTTCATGGCCAAAAAAAGGGGGGGGGGGGGCTGAAAATAATTTTAGGTCCGAAAGGGGGGCCCTGAAAAATGTGAACATTTCATTTTGCATCAGCCCCCTACCTTAACAAGTGTTTGTGAATGGTCCCTAAGAGTGTAAGAGAGAGAGAGAGAAAGAATGTGAGAGAGAGGGAGGGGAGAGAAATTGAAAAAAAAGAGAAAGAAAGAAAGAAACAAACAAACAAAGAAACGAAGAAAGAAAGAAAGAAAGAAAGAAAGAAAAAGGAAGGAAAGAAAGAAACCCCCTGATTATTAGATTAGTATGGTTTTACCCCATCCTTTGAAAATCATCTTCTACTCCCATGACGCATCTCATTAGACTGTCCAGTGTTGCCAGACTTATATCTTGCATGACCTCTATTGAACATGCGCTGTCTGCACATTCTGCTTTCCATTTATTCTGTTTGGAAATAACAAAGTATACTATTATGAAGTACAAGAAAACGTCGAACAATGAATGCATTCAATTATTAATTACACTAGTGCACCTGTAGCTGTAATGTCCTTGTAGCTATTAGGGCGACCTCGATATGATTTTTTCATGCTCCCCTAGAACCCACCAAGTTTAAGCCCAATAGGGCAAAGTTTAAATTCAGCCCCTAGATGACCTTTGACCTCGGTTGACCTCAATTTTGTTTCTTACATATATTCCCCTCATATCAAGGATTCCACCCACCAAGTTTGAGTCCGATAGGGCAAAGTTTAAAAGCCATGACCATTGACCTCCGATGACCCTCAAAACCACACGGTCAACATAGACTCGATCCTCCAGTCCTCGAATACTCACACACGGCCGCTCCACTGTGCTGTATTCCAAACACTTTATATTGAATTTATCATAAAAATCTGGGTGAACTTGGTCTTATCGCTGTGCGCTGCTTCAACCTTTATTCTGGACAAACAAATGCCGCCCATTTGTTCCAAACAGTTTTCTCAATTGACTTCAGCAGCTAAACGCGGCTCAGCGAAGCTGGTTTCCGCATTTCTTTCTTGATACGCTTCTGTCTCGCATATTGCAAGAAATACTTGATCAAACTGTCTTAAAATGTACCAAATGAAATATAAACAGGTTAAACATTATACATTGTCAAAAAGCAAAATAACTTTAAACACCCATTGAAATTTATGTTTTTTTTTTAAAACAAACAAACAACAACAACAACAACAACAACAACAACAACAACAACAACAACAACAACAACAACAACAACAACAACAAAAACACACGAGTAAAAATACTTTTGGGACCCCTTGTACATGCATAATTTACTCGACATATGATATGAATTTGTTGCACTTACAGCTAGCTTATTTGTGGATTCCACAAATACTTTCACATACGGTTTCAAAATATCAAAATGAAATGCCGGAGTCAATAGTCGCCGATTTCGTGACCACTTCTTCCCAGTGGATATCACTAAACCATCGCCTAACCACGGTATGAAGAACTGATATTCCTGGAATTTTGGCTCTGCAATAAATGGATGTAAATAAGTAAATAGTAAGATGAATGAATAACTGATTTTTCTCATATTTGTAACAGACGGTTAGTAACGTAAGTAATCAAAATTTACATCTGTAAAAAGGGTCTGTAATTCTCTTACATAATTCATATGAATCTCAGCATGTCATTAAGGTTAGCAACTATCATGACTATTTTAAACTGTTGTGATTTGGTAGTTCACATCATCTTGCGAATGGTAGTGAGCTTTGGCAAAAAAATGTATTGATGATTTCATAGCGAGTGTGTAGAAGAATTCAAATATCACAGATATACTTTTGTAGGTCCTGTGGTTCATGAATTATGTTGTAAAAAGGGCTGAGACAACAACACTTGTGTAAAACGTACATAACTCATTAACAACAATAAATCAAGCAAGTTGTCAAAGTATATATGATTTGTAGAATGAACTTCTGCAAAGCATCAAAGTGCTAGTTTTCAATAATTATTGATTTAGATAATAAAAATCGAGTTATGTATGCTTTACAAAGGTGTTGTTGTTTCAGCCCTCTTTACAACATAGCTCAAGAACCACAGGACCTATAAAAGTATATCTGTGATTTTTGAGTTCTTCTACACACTCACTATGAAATGATTAATGCAATTTTTGCCAGAGCTCACCACCATTTGCAAGATGCTGTGAACTACCAAATCGCAACAGTTTAAAATAGTTGCTAACCTTAGGGATCGTTCAGAAATACTTTGGTGGGGGGGGGGCTGGGCACTTGGAAATTTTGGAGTCAAAACTTTTTTGACCCCCCCTCCAGAGAACCTAAAACTTTTTTGACCCCCCTCTTTAGACATATAAAACTTTTTTGACCCCCCCCCCTTTCCAACTGAGACGAATATACTTTAGGTATATTCGTCTCAGCTTTCCAAGAGGTTAAAAAACAGTCTGGGGAGGGGGCTACTCCATTTGTGCAAACTCAGTCACAATTATAGGCCTGAATGTTTAAGTTGTTTTTCACACGCTGTGACTTGTATGAAGTTTAATTTCAATTTATGCATTCTAATTTTTGTTTCATTCTTATAACCAATAAATACATAAAAGTAATACAAAAAAGGGAAATTGACAGTGGCGTAGCTAGGGCTTGTGGCACCCAGGGCTAAGGATAGGTGTCGCTCCCGATTCTTGAAATAATTATTGCGCCCGGAGCACAAATAGGGCCTACTACCACTAATTAATTTTGGTTATAATGAAAGAATATCTTAAATTGATCTTTCAAAGGACTTGTACTGATATGCGCGCAAAGCGTGCGAAAATTTTGACTTTCATCGCTTAGAGTGGCGCAGAATCGATGCTGAATTGGTTAATTTGGCGCCCCCTAAGAGTGGCGCCCAGGGCACATGCCCCCACCTTTCCCCGTCGCTATCCATTGGAAATTCAGAGCAACATCTGGGCACATACTCAAGATTTTTAATACTTGGGACTTGTTTATCAGGGGCGTAGCCAGCTTTCTTTTTTTGACCCGGTATTATCAGTGGGATACATACATAATCACCCTTTTCTTATAGCGACTGTGGAATACATGTTAAGTCTTTGGGATTTCAAAAGGCTTTAATGGGACATCGGTAATGAGCGCGCGTAGCACGCCAAAAATGTATTTTACACTCATTGGGTCATAATCGTGGTAAAAAAGGGCTTTATTGGTACATATGCGCGCGTAGCGCGCAAAAATTTTGTATGCTCTTGTTCTTTGGGTATTTTTTGTTTAAAACTTTTTGACCCCCCCTCCTTTAGTAACCAAAACTTTTGGTCCCCCCTTTGTGCAACTCAAAACTTTTTGTGTCCCCCACACTTTGCCCAGTCCCCCACCAAAGTATTTATGAACGGTCCCTTAAGGCGATGATACATGACTCATACGCGTGAGTAGAAGTCAACAGCATTATAATGAAGACATTTAAAGAAACCGTTTTAATAAATAAAATTATATCAAGACTAAATAATACCTGCAGTCTTGAAAACTGCTCTAATAGAATCCGGATGGTAAACAACTACTCCTGGTTTAAACGGTGTCATCCATACCTGCATTGCTTTCTCGTTGTTGTCATATATGTCATCAAAGTCAGAAAGTTGTCCTCGTGCACCATCTAAGAACTAAATCAATCAATAATCTTAGTGTTTCGACCAATACCTCATCTAGCTTTCTCTATTGAACAGTTATATGTGACGTGTCATGTCAAAAGGAGACACTTTTGGGCAGGATTGTAAATGGAGAAAAAGCCAAAAATCTGCCCGGGGTGATTTTTTCATAATTCGGGTTTGTTGCGAATTTGTAATGTTATTAATGTTTAAAATAATTATTGTCTGATAATTCCAGACCGGAATATAACTGGCATCTTGTATATTTTGAGATATTTTTCAAGGTAATTCCTACTCTCAACATTTGTCAATAATATTTTTAAAGGATGATATCTCAATTTCCAATTTTATAATACCATAACTTACGAACTCAATATCTTCGCTTAGGAATGTCCGATTTCGTTGGGGGCAAACGGCGCGGCGTTGTGGAGCAAAATATCTCTATATTTTATATGTAAAACCTCAAAATTGATAACCTGCCCAAAAGTGTCTCCTTTTGACATGACACGTCACATATGCATACGGTATTATGTTATTACAACTAGTGTACTCTATAAGTATATGACGGACAACTAATTCGTACATTCGACAAGATGATCGCGCTTAATATGCAACGTCAATGACCACCACGTGTGACGTGGTAGCGTGAGGGATTACGTGGTACAATGACTTGCTCGTATCCTCAGCCCAGAGAAGATGATAAAAGAGGAGGTCGCTCGCTGCACACATCAAATAAATAATGTGTGCATCCGCCTATTGATGGAAACAATGATCTAATCCGATTGATCAACTAATACGATAAGTGGCTTTGCGAGTCATGACTGTCTAGCTCTAAACGGCGCATGCCCGGATATCAATTTGTTACGTCAGTTGACCGCGAAATATAATTTCTGTATTGTTTGGCATGACCGGCTGCTAAGTTTGACCCGAGATCCACGTGAAAAAGACCCTCATTTTGGATCCAAATAGCATTTTTGGACACGTTTGGACACAAAACGGGAGTATATGAAGAAACTGACACGAGTTTGAATTACTGATTACACTAGTTTTAAGTTTCCGTAAACTGCCGCATATATTCAAATGGTTATCATTTAAATTTCTTTTCCTTTGACCTTATATTAATTTTACTGGAAAATTAATTATACTTGACTTTCCATAACTTAACAAAACTTTCGATTTTTTTTAATGGGAGTTGCGATATATATAATGCATTTTCACTCGTTTAAAAATCATGGTCACTCTGGTTAGTTTTTTTTTTTTTAAAGAAACAAAGCATGATTTGACTGCGAAATTGGGAATTTAACGATGTACTTCCGTTTGTGGAATATTTTCTCCACTAAAGAGAACTACCAAAACAGTCGAGCGTGTGGCGGATGAACAGATTACCACAAAGGAAGTTTCAAGTGGTGTTTTAAGTACGCCAAACAAAGAAAAGTGAATGGAGGTTAACTGTGGGTAATCGGATTATATGTTCGAGCGATCTCCTCTTTTCTCATCTTCTCTGCTCAGCCTAGTGCGACGAAACATTACACGCACGAGTAACTATGGTAAGCCTGATCTAATCTTGTTATTTTGTAAAGTGGGGAGTTAAACGTGACGGTTATGAATTCGGTTGATAACGTTGCATCAGTTATGTAATTTGGATCTTGGAATATCCCTCGTGTTTCAAAGGCAACCTCTTTAGATATTTCACAATACCCTCAAAAACTATGCGCAGTTAAGTTGCAATTAATGCGCAGCTAACCCTGTAAACCATTTCTAACAGCAAACCTGACTGACGAAGGGTACTACCAGGATTATTGAACTGAGGTGCATATAAAACGTCCTAGGACTCCAGGAGGAGGAAATCATAACATTTTGGGACAGAAAAGAATGATACAGTAACTGTCAGTTTGTAGCACACACCGTCGACATCCCTATATCTTCGTGTTAAAAATTGCCGTGGTAGTACGATAAATCCTCACGTTTTCAACAACTACGCATGGTGATTTTGAGCTATTTTGTTTGAGATAGGCCGTGCGACTCAGGCTATGCATACAATTTGAGATTTTGAGAGCCGGCCACACTGTTTCTATTCTATGTTTTACGATTTTCGCATGATCAGTATATGGCTGGCCGTAACCGCCACAACGTGGAGCTGCTACGCGTAGCTTACTTTTCGCTTCGCGGAGCTAAATTGACCAATCATGTTAGATCTTTTCATTACGCGGAGCCAGTTGATGCATCATCGTTCCAGAGAGAAAAACTCTTGCCAAAATTAATGTTTACTATGTGGATTTTAAATGAATCGAATGTAAATAAACCACAAACAGTTGTACAGGATCAATACCATTGTTTGATTAGTGTATAGCCAATTACCTTGCATGCATGTGCCATGTGTGTGGCGTGTTTGTTTGTTTGTCTACTGTGTCAGGCCAGGATCACTGACACCCACGGTACTGATACTGTCATACTATCACGGTGATCATATTGTTGAATGTTGTTGACTTTAAAATAATCATGATGCAGTCATGTCTACAGTAGAATTCACCACGACCTTTGAAGGACTTAAACCCCATTAAAAGCTATTAAACCAAGATAACACTCAATGAAAACAGCTCAACTATGTTACATCAGATCTTCTCTGGTTAAATACACACTGCACTTGTGTCTGTTTTACCTGTGCAATGAACAATGAGCTGGTATTATAGTTTCAGTTGGGTGAATGATTATAAAGCGAACGCAAGGTAACAATACTGTCTGGGCTTTTGTTTACGAAATGAGACAATAGTCTGCTTATTGTTAACCAGCGTTCTTGAAAATGAGAAGCATAATGGTTTGCAGACTTAACACGGTTTAGAAATAATTTGTTCATATTTTTTGGTGTTAGTCGTTTACATATCCTTCCTAAAACACAAAAGTACCAATATTTCCAAACACCTAAATTAGCTAAAAATTTAGGAAATGTTACAAAACTATATTTTCTAGAATTTCAGAGAATACTTTAAATATTGACTGGTTATTTTTACACAGTGACGTCATATAGGCAATGGCATAATACTTCTAACATACACTAGGTCACGCGTCAATGGTGAGCGCACTGAGTATTGTGTACTAGGAAAACGGCAGTACCGTAACTACAGTATGTATGGCCTACTACTAGTATATAAAGTAAATCCGAACTGGTTTGCTGAAGGTCGAATTCCGCAGGCCACGCCGCGCAAGATGTACAAATCAGCCTGAATTGTGTGCATGGTTTACCACCACTCTGCCTAGCTATATAGTTGTGTACAATACTGTATGAGTTTCTTGTGAGTGCATGTCCATCTTAATAATAAGTCGGTTCGTACTTTTCATAAATTACTTTTTGAATCATAACTATCGTGACCGAGGATATCTTGCAACTACGTGAAGCTCGTCTGGCAAATTCTTAATGACTAAATTCGCTTCACGTAATGAGTAAGTCGTACTTGATTGGTCAGTTTTACCTCCGAGTAATGAAAAACTCTAACATGATTGGTCAATTTGGCTCCACGGAACAAAAAGTCAGCTACGCGTAGCAGCTCCACGTTGTGGCGGTTGCGGCCTACCATATCAGTATCCCATATGATATTTCTATTGTAAGAAAATTTTATTTGTTGTCACGTAAATCACAGGTTTCGTTTAAATGTACTAACTGGAAATTAAATGTACTAATTAGTGAGGACCGGTATTTTGCTGTGGATATGTTTAACTGCAATTTGCGGGTAAAAAATTTGAAATCCTGGGTAAAAATTTTGATAATATTCAACTCTTTGAGAAAATTATTTTATAAAGGAATGCTGGTAAAGCCAGGTGCAATACAATGTACATTATTGACACACTATCACGCTCTTTATCTTCGTCAATAATAGAATAATCGATTTCAATCGAATTGAATGCATGAGTTTGTAGTTGACTACTGAGCGACCTAAGCGATCGATTGCTAGCCAATCAGATAGAACTCCTTTTCTTGCGTTCAGTGAAATACCACTCGCCTGTCGCTCACTACCACTCGCCCGTCGCTCACCAACGGAGTATTAAATTTATATTTATCGTATAGGACGTCGACGGTGTGTAGCAGAGAATGCAGGTTGTCCCAGAAAATCTGCAACATATTTGGTGAGGCTAGGCTCTAGAGCTCTGCCCAAGGACACCCTGCATTAAAAAAAAGGATAAATAATGGTACAATCATGGCTATTTCTTCTGGCTGGCTCAGGCCATATTGTTGATCTTGTGTCCAGCCTTTGTAACTTACGGCTTTTGCGTGTCCAAGGAATGGAATGCCACGGGGATGTTCAGGGAAACTCTTCAGTGCCTGCTGAAACTTCCATCTTTGTTGCAGAAGCAGTATTGACTTCACCAGTAAAATGATTGCTGCTATCACAGCAATAGTGGACAACATATCGCTTGCAGTAGCCATCATATTCTGAAAATGGTATAAGTCATGTACAAAACATTTGTCATACGAGGGTCGGTCAGTATGTAATAAGAGTTGACTTGTGACGCCATATATGGATTGTTTTCATGGCATTTCTTAATGATTCAAGACTTCCATTTGATCATGATTTAAGTCATATCTTGGTAAAAAGCAATATCATTTCTTATGTAACTACAAACCCGGCCCACTCCAGCCCTCATCTCCATGATCACATTTACTGTTCCTATCGTTGCGTACTATACAGTAACCATCAATACATATAGGCCTACTTCGCTATCTGTAATTGATGAGTCAAACCAAGTTTCACTGACAGAAATAACTGCAGCTTTTGTTTTTGTAGCTATAGTTCTGAGTTCAGAAATTTTAGGTTTCATCAACGTTCATCAGAGCCAGTGGCATATGTCTAACTGCAGCAGAGAGAAAAAACCGAACAGTTGCAATTTAGCGTTTGGTCTGGTTTTTTTACCCAAGTTTTCTCGCGCCTCTCGCGCATCAGAAAATAACTTCTATGCAAAGGTGTATCGAACCATCGATATCGATACATTTACTGCCATGATGTAGTGATGTAATGAATCACTGTTTCTAAACAATTTTCTCATATTGACCTCATTTAATGGCTAAAATGTTACTCATTTTGGAGATCAAAGATAAATTAATGAAAATCTTACCTGCTTTACAACACACCAAAACTTGTAGCAATTTATCTTTTTTTCCTCGTATGGCTCCGATGTCATACACTATAATATACAGAATACGTATAGCATAACAAGAGGGGAAGGCGACTTTCCGCTCCAAAGAATACCACCACAGTACAAAAGATAGCCCAGGGCCAAGTTCAAAGTAAAACTGGCGACCTGTACAATTTCTTTACAGAGGTCACACCACTAGATCAAGGTCAACCCTATCTGACTGAAGAATTAACAACAAGTGTTTCCATTCGCTGACCATGATACCTGGTAAATTAAAATGGAAATTTTTTTAAATTTATTTATTTATTTGTTTGTTTGTTTGTTTGTTTGTTTGTTTGTTTGTTTGTTTGTTTGTTTGTTTGTTTGTTTGTTTGTTTGTTTGTTTATTTATTTATTTAATTAATTAATTAATTAATTAATTAATTAATTAATTATTTATTTATTTGGAAAACGATTTTACATCAGCGACACCCACCGTCTTGCTGGTGCATCCATATAAACAAAAGTTAACAGAATACGATTAAATTTATCAATGTAATCTGAAAAAAAAAATAACAACAAATTCAATATGTATGTATCATTGTGGCTACGCCAAAATCAGGTTAGCGGGTTTCAGGTTCATCCAGAAAATAATTATTAATTGTATTACATTACCTTTATCTTCGACTGTTTCACATCATCCTACACTATTTGTTAACCGTATATCGCTTTATGACATGCTCTCGTCTCCTTTCTCGAAATTTCTGTTATCATATCATGTGTGGATGTTGGCGTTCAAAATCATTTGCTTCTGAACTGCAACTTAACTACAAACCAATTTCTTAAACCGTATTTTCAGAAATCACCTTTAGAGCAATCGTAATTTAGTCGGTGCCATTAATATTCCGTTTAGTTACGGTATCAACTTCTTTGGCATTAATGCTATGGTGATAACCCTTGAACTTGAGTTGCCATGGTGATGCTGTGCAAATGACCATAGCAAATCGTTACTAATTAGTAAATTGATTGGCTATGATGATGCGATGATGATCCCTTTTAGCGTCTTTTTTATTTGCGCCAGGAATTGGCGCCAGGGGGGCATGGGGGGGCAAAGTGAATGTCAGGGGGGGCAAAATGGGGAAATTTTGCCAAAAATTGCAAAAAGTGGAAATTTACGTGATTTTGGGGTTTTGCCTCAAAAGTGGGGGGACTGGGGGAGCAAGAAAATATTTTTTTTTTTTTGGGGGGCAAATTCCCCGTAGCGCCGCCACTGCTGCTTAGCTTGAGATTTCCAATTCCGTTTCCATGTTATTTATTTAATTCTGTTCTCAGTTTTTTTTAATATAATATCCTGATCTTATTTTAGTTTTTTTTTCCTTCTTACATTTCATTCCGAACCTATTTTATTCCCGGTTTTATTTTTTTACTGTAACTAAACCCACATACATTGTACCCGTACCTTTTTGTTTGTACTTTTTAACAAACACACATCTTTTTCCCGTATGCCTTACTCCTCTCATAGCGTGTCTTCGGTCGTTCACTCGTAAGCATGGTAAGGGGGCATACCACCATTATGCTTCTCATTGAAATACGTGCAAAAAAGCTTCTCGAAAATCTCTTCTAATTGGTTCCCTGCAATAGATAGAGCAATGAAACTGGGCATGGTTATGAGATGATACTTAAGCTTTAATATATTTTCTTTTGCACATGGATCGCCAACGTCAGTTTTTTGCAAATTTGACATTTTTATCCCATCCCGTGATTTCAAAGCTGTTGAAAGCTCCATTCTTGGGATTTTACATCGATACATGATATGCACGATTAGTCCGCCGTCTGCACGTAATTTCATCAAAACCGTTTCAGCTATAGAATGTCATCAAACATGTGAAACAAACGTATCTCAGACACATATTTGCTGAAAAATGTAACAAAAAGCAGAATTTCTACGTTTTATGAGGACTATTTTACGGGTTACATTTTTTGGCCGCGGAATCTTATGGTGGTGTGCTCCAGTAATATCATTACGTGGCTGTGTGTCGTTTACGCGCGCGATGGCGTAGTGCTGCATGAGCGGCTTGACGTTAGATACGGCCTTGCGACGGATAGCAACCGACCACATTTTTCACTGATTTTGAGGCCAATTCTGGACCATTTTCAACCAAATTTTCACATGACCTTCTCGGTATATTCCTCAATCATCCGTATGAATTTGGCGACATTTAGATTGAAACTGACGGAGCCACGTAGTCAGTCAGTCAGTCACATACAACATTCGCATATTTATAGTAAGATACATTTGATGAAAAAATCATATGTGTGCCAAACTTTTCAAACTCCGGTGTCTTTTAAAGGTAGCTCAACAACATCTTTGAGTGGCTACCCCTTCTTTTCAAAAATCACGGTCTTACGCCTACGTACTTTTTTTAAACATTCTTATAGCTTTGGAACGTTATTATGTCCTTCAGGTATCTGTCCTTCAGTACATGCACAAACATTCAATTCTTATGAAAAAAAATCAAACTCATAGGTATCAATAACCTACTGCAAATATTTGAACATAATGTTATGTTGACAAAATATTTGGCAAAGAATGTTTGCAAAAACTAGTTTACAATAATATTTTGAAAACATTTAAAAATATTGTTGCAGTGTCTTTTCATACAAAACATTTTAAAACGTTTTCTTAACCTTTATAACCCGACATTTAACGCGGCTGTGTACTCTAGCCATTGTTTCTTTCTCAAAATTGAGTTTTTATGATATGTTTGTACCTTGTTATGTTTTTATAAATACAAGGAATGAAAATCCAGATTTGTAAACTCCAACTGCAATATTTTAAGGATTTTATTTCACTATTCCACTCGTGTTTGAAATTGAAAAGGAAAGAAAATCTTTGTTGTACCAGCAAGGTACACGCGCGCAACAACTCATCGCGTTGCGTATCGCGAAATTTGTTAACGCACAAATACGCGACGCTTATCTGCATGCGCGGCGCATCTTATGGAAACACCACGGAAGCACTGATTTCACAAAAACCTAGTGGTCAAATGGCTCCGTTTTAGCTGATAAAATGTGGGTTTTTCAAGTTCTTTCCCCGATTTAAATATCAAGTTATGAATGGATTTCGCTCAAACTTCTCAAGGGGCTGTGGATTTACCAGATGTTCACGTAATATAAGTTACAAAAACGAAAACTGTCGCATTCTCCTGTGAGATTCGATGAAAGTGCAAAATGTGACCACTTTAAACTTCAACGGCCATTATTTCAATGTTCATTTTCTCGGTAAAATGACGATTTAGGTACACGATAACTCAATAAATACAGCATCTATAGGTAAGCAAATATGATCATCGTAAAAGCATGATCGACTCAAGAAACGGTTTTCTCATTTTTTTATATTTTGGTCTATTTCCGATTTTGGGCATCATTTTGTGCAAATAGGCGTTTTTGAATTTTAAAAAGTTCATTTTGATGCCTTATATGGTCAATATCTCAAAAAATAAGGCCAATATCAAAAAAATAAAAAACAGTTTTGGAATGGAGCCTCAAGATTGAGCTAAAAACAAAATAAAATATTTTGGAAAGAGTGTTTTTTTGTTATGATGTACCTAACAAATATTGCCAAAACTCACTTTTTGTGATTTTCTTCAAAATTGTTGTTTTTACCCCAAATCTGTATTTATATTAAGATTTATTGATGTCTTGCCTTCATAAAAATGTAACTTTTATATGTTTTGCGCGAATAATTACAAAGTTATTGCACTTTTACTACATGCATGTCTGAGAGTACACAGCCACCTTAATGTTATTAAAACGTCTTTACCTAAAGCAAAACCCAAAATATAACTTGCTTAAAACGTATTTAAAATGCGCTACCACATTTTCTTATTATGATGACCTTGATTTTTTTTAAAGTTTAACGTTGATAGCAAAAGCCCGATACCGCGCACCCTCTATAAATTTTGTGTTTCTTTTAATAAAAGAGCTTTCATTCATAAAACATAAAATGACGTGTGCATAAAAAAAAGAAGGAGAAACAATTATTGCAAAATACACAAGATGTTCCAAAACACTCTTAACACTCGGAAGCGTTTAATTTAACACTTTTTTCATTATATTATTTTATTTCACTTCAATCGGTGGTCTACAGAAGAAGTTATGCTTCATCCAACAAATCGACTTTGGGAGCTTAAACTAAACACGGTCATTTCTTCTGCCTTTTTAGTCAATAATTCAAATAATATCAGGCCAATATCGCCCCCAATAATTAAAATATAAAGATTCCCTGCATGAAATGTAGCGTCTTGATTTTAAAAAACACAAAAAGCCAAATTTTGATTTTTGATAAAAAGAATTGAGGCAAAAATGGTTTTGTGTGTGTGTGTGGGGGGGGGATGGGGTGCGATTTTCTCCAAAATTGTTGTTTTTACACCAAATCTATCCATTTTATATCATCTTGCCAGAGTAATTCAAATTAAAAGAAGTTACAGCACTTGGAATCAATGTATTTTGTTGTGCATGAAACTTACGAAACTTGGTGAAAGAAATAATACCATAGTAATAAGCTATAATAGCCGGCCAGCGGATCTCAAAGCAGACGAGCAGACACTGAAGCAACAAAAGCAGTATTTTCAATGGGTTTAGACGCAACTTTTAAATCTGCATCTGTTTCATTCAAAGGGTCACCATGGCAACATATTTTGGCTATTAAGACAAATGAGGCATCAAAATTGGCAAAACAGAGCTAGGCTTCTTTTTGTTATTTCAGCATATATTCTGAGTTATTGCCTTGTAATAAAGGGGGTAATTACTTTTTGGGATGAGTTTACATTGATATTTTAGGAAATGAGTAAATTTCCACATTAATTGCAGTTAAATGAGTTGAGACAAATAATAGGTCAAAACGAAAGTTTTCGCTATTCCCCCCTGAAAATCATGCATATAGTGGGGGGGGGGGGGTAAAATCCATTCCAATGAGCTCTAGGATCTCATATATTGAACCCATACCTTTCTATGTGAGTGTGGGCTTCATTTTTACTCAATATTTAAGCACAAAACATCGCTAGCTCAGGCACATTTTCTTGCAAATGTAATACATTTTGATTTTGAATCGCGATAATTTAGTAATAAAAGATGACGAGGTTTCGTTCTCTATAATCAATTATTTATCTCTTGGAGATACCATCACATGTATGCCAGTTGTACTTCTGAGTATACTTTCATTAATCCGTTGAACTGGTTTGCTACGGTCAGGAGAGAAACGGAAGTGACGTAAGAGCACAGCGACAAACGACTTCATCTCGGACATCGCAAAGTGTTGACCAATACAGTTCCTTTAAAGAAATTAAAGAAAAGAAGACATAAAATTAATTGGGACGAACAACTTGCCAGAGATATTCAAATTTACAGACTTCAAGAAAGCCTTTGACACAATCGAGGCAAGAAATTCATCAGGCCTATGGTATACCTAAATTAATGGATGATATTTGAAGAATGTACAGTGTACATTGTTTTTAGAGCCGTAATTTCACCGGTGGCAAGACAGACTTATTTGAAATCTTGACTGGCCTATTTTAACTTAAGGACACATCATACGGTAGTCAAAGAGGAGCCAGTATCCAAACTGGTCCACTGGATATCCGAAGCACAGGAGAATGTAACCCGTCGTGCATGATGTTATTGGTTTGTATTTAATAAAAGCTATAGTTTTGCTGTTTAAGAATAAAGGCCAAAAACCATTTTCAACATGCATACTTAAGCCATGTGTAAACCTACCTTGGACCGGCAGCAAAGGGAGTAAATGCATGGGAGTGCCGATTGGCCGAATTTTCCTTCGAAAATCTCTCCGGGTCAAAAACAAGTGGATCTTCCCAGACATTCGGATTGCGATGAAGTCCGTTGACATGAAGGAAGGCGGTAGCACCTGTAAACCATAGAACACAAAGTAAGGGATAAACGTCGCGTTAAAACGCAACCGAACGAGGAAACACAATCGGTAAGATCTGATCTAATGAAACCAAAAGAGGCAAATTTAAAAAAATGATTTAACATATTTATATACCGTAAAACCTTGTCTACAAGACAGAACGATTCGAGCCAGGTATACCAACTTGGTGTGGGGAACAAAAGACAAAGACAAGATAAAAACTAATGCATTATGTAAACCAGAATGGTGTACACAGTTACTGCACTAGAAAAAATCCAAAACCACAGGGATGGTAGACAAAGTTAACAAAAATAAAACCGACGATTCGAGCAGATAAACTGTGAACTGTCCTTCTTCAGGGAAAAACAACCAAAATATATATACAGCATATATATGCCTCTAAATGAGTGTTTTTTGACGAATAAAACGAGAGGCAGACACTCTCCATAAACATTATTTGGAGTTTGAACAACTATATTACTGATATAGGCGGCTGTACACATTTGTACTTTTGTAAGACCAATCTATTATAATGTGTTTGTGTGTGTGTGTGTGGGGGGGGGGGGATTTGCCTTTCGTTTCGTCAAAAAAAACACCTCGTTTAGAGGCACATAATGCTTGTAGACGGAATTATACGGTACATTGTATTATCACAAATGAGCGTTTACTATGTACTGATGATCGTAGTATAAAACACGTCACTGTCAATGGCACCACAGGTCCATCCTTAAGTGCCAACCGGGGTGCCAACATACATACCCCCACCCCCCCACACACACCCACATCCCAACATAATAGATCTAACCTTTAGGAATTACTCTCCCATCTGGTAATTGTATTGGTGATTTCAATTCTCTCCCAACAAAAGTCACTGGTGGATGAAGTCGCATACTCTCTTTAATAAATTTTGTCAGGTAATCCAGTTGGTGCAAATCATTCCTGTAATTATGACGAAAGAAATTATAATTATTTTGTTTTGCTGATCTGCTCATTAATTTCTGAGCTATCTACACATGTATTACTTTAAAAAAATTAAAACAAACCCCAACACTGAAATTTCAGAAAAAGGTTGATTTGTGCGTTTTATGTTAGTTAGACAATGTCATGTTTGGATCAAATTAAAGAATACTTCCCAACTACTATCGTAAACAATAGGACCTTTCATACGCCCCTACTGACAACATGTATACATGAAACATGTACATGTATGAAACAATGTGAATACTATTGCATACTTACCATTCGAGGTCATTGTCAGCTTTTCCTTCCATTACTTCATCCACCTCATTCCTGCATCTTTCTTGGAGTTCTGGATGATTAGCCAAGTTGTAAACAATCCACGACAATCCAGATGCGGTCGTATCATGGCCTTCAAACATGAAGGTATCCACTTCATTGCGTATTTCTATGTCGCTTAAACCAACACCATCTTCATCCTTAGCAAGGAGGCATAAGATGATTAGATTATTAAATACTCTCATCATCATCATCATCATCATCATCATCATCATCATCATCATCATCATCATCGTCATTATTATTGTCATCGTCATCGTCATTATTATTATTGATTATGTTTTCAGACATAGGCCAAAAAATTGTTGTGTTACCTTGAAGTGGAAAAAAGTTGGGTGGGTCGGTCGACCCTGATTTTTCTGGTTTTAAGGTCGGTCGCTGAGGGCAACACAAAAAATTTCTTTGGCCGAATGTTCGGCACAATTAGATATCGTCAACTAGTGTTACCGAAATATCCTTAATTATAGTTACATTGACTAACCTTGGCTTGAAGAAGAATATCCAGGAAAGGTCTCAGTCGTTCTTTCGATGCGTCATAATTGGAATGTTCAAGTCGTTGCTTTCTTTCTCTGATCGCATTTTCAGAAAAGTCATGTGCAGTCCTCGCTGCTTGGCGGAAAGCACGGCCACCGGAGCTCAAAGCATAAAGAGTGTCAGACCGATATAGAAGACTTCCAAAACGCATCAAAACTTGTTCCGTCAGAAAATAATTGGCATTAACATACGGGTGCTTTCTCCTTTCGAGATTGAAGGGTAAAAAAAAACCCAATTAGCATGAAAGTTAATCTGTAACCTATTGGTAATCCATATACAGAAAGGTTTTATTTCTTGATCTCGACACATAAATACTTTACAGTTATATGCGCACGGTGCATGTTGTAAAACTCCTTGATGTATGTCTCCGTTTCATATGCACTTTGTTTATAATGGCACATAATTTTGTTTGCTCGCAATTCCATGGACATGATGGAGCGGCTTTGGACTCGGCGGTTTTGCCGATTGTGTGCAACTTTAATGTACATGGATCATTTAGAATTAACAACCAAGCCATGGTGGTATCGTTACGTCGACGACACGCGCACAAAACTCCAGAAAGGGCATGACCATCTTAATTCGCTTGATCGCAGACATCGAGTTCACCCCTAAAGGAGAGGAGGATAGATCGTTTGCGTTTCAACATTGACTCTGATCCAAGCTGATGTCAGCTATAAATATAGACAAGCCAAGCCACACGGACACTATTTGAATTTCACCTCCAACCACACCCCCATTAGAAAACAAGTTTAGTCTAATACATACTCCATTCCACCGTGTGGAGTCTGTGGCAACCAACCCCCAAGCTGTTTTGAAGAAAAGCAACATATCACACAAGCTCTATGTGTGGCTACTCTCATGGGCTTTCAAAATCAATAAGCCGAAGAGCGTAACTCTAACAGGAACAATCACTATTACTAATTGCGCTTATCATGTAAAAGGAATTGTGGAAGCTCTTCGCAGAAATATCAATGTGAGATAAACACCTAGGAGCATAGGCGCTCGCCATATCAATTTGTAAAGGCTCTTTTTGCACAATATTTGCAATTTAAAGAGAACTGGCCATTGCTCATTCTAGTGAGGCTAGTATATGGACAATACAGGGTGTCCCATAAAAAATTACCGAGTGAATACAATTGAACGCAAGTCGAGAAATATACATCAGAATCAAAAAATTTAAAATGTAGCGCATAGTCTTTTTTATTGTGCATCACTTACGAAAATGTTATTTGATTCGATTGACTGGTTGCGAAGAAATTAACGATTACATAATGCGCGCAACAAGGCAGTTCATTCAAAGTTTGACAAACAGGCGCTTTTTTCATACTCGCTCAGCGCTTCCTAAAGATTGTGTATCTCATTAAATTTAGTCCACATTATCTATTTCATAATCCGACGGTGTGATGATATTCATGCTTTCACTGAAGATAAATAACAGTTTGTCCGAGAAAACTTTGATTGGTTGGAAGCTTTCCAACTTTAATTCTTTAGGTTGTGCAAATATGTTATATTTCAACTTTCCAAAGAACGTTGAAGCCAAGAATGACAATGACCAGGTGCTTACAGTTTAACGTGTGTTTTTTGATACCATGCAACATTAAAGTTTTAAAAGATTTAAACTTTGCATTGCAATTTCTTGAAAATATTCCAAAAGTATTAATGTGTGTAAGAAATTTTTTAAGCCAGCTGGAATTAAAATGTAATTCTTTATGCAACATTTATATCAACATTAACGACAAAAGATATTTACAAGTACCGAGCATCATCTTCCATGCAAGCTTTTATTTTTTTCAATATTGTGCAGGTTTTCAAATTTGAACAAAACCTAATTAAATGTTTTGCAAGATTGTTTAGAAAGAACTAAAAGGATTTCACCGAACAAAATATGAAGACCATGCGCATTGTGGTGAATGATCTTTCTTTCAAACTTGGAATGAAGTAAATTGACCCATGCGTTATGTAATCGCTCGTTCCAGTACAATTAGCGTATAAGATGCAGAATAAGATGGGCTACACGCTGATATTTTGATTTTTTGATTCTGATGTCTATTACTCGACTTACGTCCAAATTCATTTGCCCGGTATTTTTTTCTGGGACACCTTGTATAAGTGTGCCTTTTCATTTAATGACATAAAATTTGAAAAATATTGTAAGGAACACTTGAGGTTTTGACTTTAAAACCTACATTTTGGTCAAAAAATGTACTTGGATAGGTAGTTTTCAACAGATTTGCTACATTCGCCTTGCTATAACATTGAATTGCGCTAACTGTTGACCTAGTGACGAAAAGAAAAGTGTTTTTAGGGGGAAGTGTTAGCTTTCGTATGACAAAAACCAATTAAAGAGGCCCATTTTTCAGCTAGAAGCTCCACAACTCTTACGATGCTATGCACCTAACCGTGTAGTGTCATCAAAGACTGCGTGGAGAAAATTCACTGCTTGCTTGAAAGCTCTTGGACGAAACTGTGTGCTCAGGTGTATCGAGGGGGAAACTGTGCGCATGATGGTTTATAAGCGAATTGTTTTTGTATAGACACCTTTCCATATGATAGGTGTAAATTTCAGTAATTTTTCAGTTTATTTCACCTTTAAATAATTATTACAAAGTAAAGCAAAATCATATGGTAGGAGACCAAACAGAGCAGAGCTCGACCATTTTTGGCCACCCTTTACAGTATTAAGTTAAACATTCAGGACGAAACACAATCAAAAGACGTATCAGGACATAATTATGTGCAGACAAAGACCGGACAGGACACGTGAGACAGACAATGTTGGCTATGGTTTAAGATTACCTATTATACATAATAGTAATAATAATTTTGAAATTACATGAAAACATTACACAAACTAACGAGATTATTTATAACGAGAAAATAACTCAGATTTGTACTTATTTTTGAAGCTTGTCAGAGTAAGTGAATTTTTGGTATTTAAACTAATATTGTTCCATAGTATAGGCCCTTGTCGTCTAACAGTGTTACGGGCTAAATCATTTTTAAAATGATGAGCTCTATACATTTCCGATGACCTAGTATTATATGCATGGATCGTACTAGCTTTAATAAAATAATTTGTAAAAATATCTGGTAGAAGATCATTATAAAATTTATACATGAAAATTGCTTTCTGCAGTTTGTGGATATCATAAACTGTGAGACTATTGAATGAAGCAAAAAGGGGCGGAGTGTGGGCAAGAAAGTGAGAATCTGAACACAATCGAATTATTCGCTTTTGCTTAATTTTGATCAGCCCAAATAATATTACAATAATTAATGTGTGGCAAAACCAAACTTAAATATAATGTAAACAATGTTTTTAAAGATAGGACATGTTTGAGCCGAAATAAAATACCAGAATATTTGGACACAATATTAGTTATATATGTTGTGTGGTGGTTCCAAGTAAGGGACTCATCCAGTGTGATTCCAAGGAATTTAATAGAAGAAACCTTTGAAATCGATACATTGTCAACATATATGGCTGAATTGTGATACCTTCGATTGCTAAATCTGTTTTTGAAAATAAGGTATTTTGTTTTATTTATGTTGAGTGATAATTTATTTGCCTTAAGCCAGTTGGAAATGTTACATAATTCTTGATTTATTGTGTTGATAAGATATGTGAAGTCTTTATGGGAAGCCAAGAGATTAATGTCATCTGCGAAAATTATAAATTTAAAAAACTTTGAGGCGTAAACAATATCGTTCAAATATAGGATGAAAAGTAAAGGACCTAAAATTGAGCCTTGAGGAACGCCGCAAGTTGAATGAATTAATGATGATTTAACGTTATTAAATGAAACATATTGTGGCCTATTCATGAGGTAGTTCCTGAATCACTCGAAGGCAACGCCGCGTACACCGTAATGAGTTAGTTTAGATAGAAGAATGTCATGGTTTAGCGTGTCAGATGCCTTCGAGAGGTCCAGGAAGATACCAATACTGTGCTGATTGTTATCTAAGTCAGTGACAATTTTGTTGTATGCATCCATAATAGCCATAAAAGAGGAATGTTTTGGGCGAAATCCAAGTTGAGATTGATGCAAAATATTTAAACTTGAAATAAAACCATATAATCTATTGTGCACAACTCGCTAAAGAATTTTCGAAAAAACAGGGAGGACGGATATTGGCCTATAATTGCAAAATTTGTGCCGGTCATCGTTCGTGAAAATTGGAATGAACCAAAACCAAACTTATATATAATGTAAACAATGTTTTCAAAGATAGGACATGTTTGAGCCGAAATAAAATACCAGAATATTTGGACACAATATTAGTTATATATGTTGTGTGGTGGTTCCAAGTAAGGGACTCATCCAGTGTGATTCCAAGGAATTTAATAGAAGAAACCTTTGAAATCGATACATTGTCAACATATATGGCTGAATTGTGATACCTTCGATTGCTTAATCTGTTTTTAAAAATAAGGTATTTTGTTTTATTTATGTTGAGTGATAATTTATTTGCCTTAACGCCAGTTGGAAATGTTACATAATTCTTGATTTATTGTGTTGATAAGATAGGTGAAGTCTTTATGGGAAGCCAAGAGATTAATGTCATCTGCGAAAATTATAAATTAAAAAAACTTTGAGGCGTAAACAATATCGTTCAAATATAGGATGAAAAGTAAAGGACCTAAAATTGAGCCTCGAGGAACGCCGCAAGTTGAATGAATTAATGATGATTTAACGTTATTAAATGAAACATATTGTGGCCTATTCATGAGGTAGTTCCTGAATCACTCGAAGGCAACGCCGCGTACACCGTAATGAGTTAGAAGAATGTCATGGTTTAGCGTGTCAAATGCCTTCGAGAGGTCCAGGAAGATACCAATACTGTGCTGATTGTTATCTAAGTCAGTGACAATTTTGTTGTATGCATCCATAATAGCCATAAAAGAGGAATGTTTTGGGCGAAATCCAAGTTGAGATTGATGCAAAATATTTGAACTTGAAATAAAACCATATAATCTATTGTGCACAACTCGCTCAAGAATTTTCGAAAAAACAGGGAGGACGGATATTGGCCTATAATTGCAAAATTTGTGCCGGTCATCGTTCGTGAAAATTGGAATGAATTTGGCCATTTTTAACTGATTTGGGACAATGCCTGTGGTTAATGGCAAATTAATTATATGAGAAAGAGGAGAAGCTATGATTGTGCGGACATATTTAACAATATCGGGTTGTATTTCATCAAAGCCACTGCTTTTACCCGGTTTGAATGAACGGAAGATATCTATTATTTCCTCTGGGTCAGTTGGGGTAAAAAACAGAGAATTATTTGGGGGATTAATATTGTGCAGAAAAGTATGAAAATTAGCACCAGGAGTCTGGATTTTGCAGGCTAGGTTAGGACCAACATTAGCAAAATAAGAATTGAATTTATTTGCTATTTTGTTTTGATCTATTATTTTCTCCTGGTGAGCATTATCAACATAGAAAAATGACGGTAGGGGGTGTTTATTATTGCGACCGAGAATATCATTTAGGGTAGTCCAAATAAGTTTAGTGTTATGTTTGCAATTTTCGAGTTCGAGTAAATCCTGGGGATGGGGGATAAATCCCCAATATAGGACCATGCAATCAACCCCCTCCCAATGACGGTATGACATTTGCGCTAATTTTTAATTGGCGCAAAGGATAAAGATTATAGGACGTCACTGGTCCGTCACTGATTCTATGCAAGGGACAAACCACAATAGAAATCTGCCACTGCCAAGAATCATACATCGGAGAGACTGAACGTTCTCTCGAGGTCAGATTTCTTGAACATACTAGTAGACGTGTAAGCAGCACTTCGTCCGGCGAGATCTCCAAACATAGCCACATAGAGTCACATAGAGTCACATAGCCACATAGAGTCACCGGGCCATCACGTGACATGATGGAATAAGTACAAATCTTGGATAGGGAGCCCCGGTCCCGAAGGTTTAGAAAGGACTTAAGGGGCTGTGAAATAATTATGAGCCCTGAGATGGTAAAATGGGGGGGGGCAAAGATTTTTGGCAAGCCGAGAGGGGGGAGGCAAGCAATTTATGGCAGGTCGGGAGGGGGAGCAAGCAATTTTTGGCATACATTTACAGGGCACCTTTTAAATAACACGCAAAGGCTTAGGAAAATACTACAGAAACGTAAAATATGGAAAATTTCCAGCTCGCTACGCGAGCATCATTATATCTAGACCATTTAAAGTTTGCAAATTGGAAACCAAAAAATTTGGCATGTGCAGAGGAGGAGTAATAGAAATAAAGAAAGAGACCCCCTGATCTTTATATTAACATGAATTTACCCCATCCTTTGAAAATCATCCTCTACTCCCATGACGCATCTCATTAGACTGTCCAGTGTTGCCAGACTTATATCTTGCATGACCTCTATTGAACATGCGCTGTCTGCACATTCTTCTTTCCATTTATTCTGTTTGGAAATAAAAAGTACACCATTATCAAATCTTGTAGGCCTATTCTCATAACATGCCAACCAAAAGTTTATGCTGACTCTATGACAATATGGGTGAACTTGCTCTTATCGCTGCGCGCTAAGCTACAATCTTGGAAATAAGTCTTGGAACGCTTGCGTGTAAATAGCGGAAAACTGTCACCCGCTTTCCCCCATGCAATGTTGAGAAATGCCAATATCTTCAACGGTTTCCCAATATGTCCAACATTGATTGATGTGGAGGGCGGAAGAGTAAACCATTGTTGTATATAGATGTCATCATTGTCATGTTTGTTCCCAAACACAATATACGTCATTTCCATGATCATACGAAATTCTGCACAGAATTTACAGCAGAGTGTGCCAAGCGTTCCAAGTACTTGTTTCCAAGATTGTAACTGCTTAGAAGTTTCATTCTGGACAAACCTTGTACAGATTGCGCATTTTTTTCAAACCGTTTTCTTGATTGACTTCAGCAGCTAAACGCAGCTCAGCAAAGCTGGTTTTCAAATTTCTTTTGTAGAGTCAGTGATAAATACCTTGATATACTTGTGCATTGTGGGGTGATGTGGTGATAATCTTCTTGATCTCGTATTGCAAGATACTTTATCAAAGTGTCTTAAAATGTACCAAATAAAATTATAAACAGGTTAAAGATTATATATCGTCAAAAAAATCCATTGATATTTAAGTTGTATTTAACAAAAACATGAGTGAAACACTTTTGGGACCCCCTTCTACTTGCATTAATATTTTGTTCTACTTACAGCTAGCTTATTTGTGCTTTCCACATATACTTTCACATACGGTTTCAAAATATCAAAATGAAATGCCGGAGTCAATAGCCGCCGATTTCGTGCCCACTTCTTCCCGGTGGATAGCAGTAAACCATCGCCTAACCACGGCATGAAAAAACGATATGGCTGTGATTTTGGCTCTGCAAGAAATGGATAATGGTAAGATGAACAAACAAATAACTAAGGTTTGTCGGTTTCAGTAACGTACAGTATCAGGGGAACATATGAAAAGGTTTGGCTACAAAACGATTCTCTTATAAATGCATCTACGCACAGTTTCCACCTCGATGCACATTGCACCCGATTAGTACACAGATGTTTCCAAGCACAGCGAGTCTAGCCTCTACACAGTCTGTGTTTATACTACACGGTTGGGTGCATCATAAGAGCTGTGTGAGCTAAAGCTGGTGACTAGTGGAAAATACGGCATCTGCGATTGGTTTTTTCAAACCCCCGAATGTTCCCTTCATCCAATCAGAAATTTGTTTATATATCAAACGAAAGCTAACACTTAGTGCTAAAAACACTTTTTCCCATTCCGTCAACAGATGACGCAATTCAATGTTTATAGCAATGCGAATGTGAAAAATCTGTTGAAAACGACCTATTCAAGCACAATTTTTGACCAAGATGTATATAGGTTTTAAAAGTCAAAACCTCAAATGCTCCTTACAATATTTTTCAAATTTTATGTCATTGAATGAAAGAGCACACTTATATTGACCATATGCTAGCTTCATTTCAATGAGCAATGGCTAGTTCTCTTTAAATTGCAAATCTTGTGCAAAAAGATACAATTTTGCGTGTTTTGCCATACGGTTGTAAATTCAATGAAATATGACTTTGCAAAAGAGCGCTTACAAATTGATATGGACAAACCACGCATCGCACTCTAGCACAATTTAACATGAAATTACAATGGAAGCATAACATGTATTATATAGGCAGTTAAACCGGAGAAAAAATCCAGACATAGCTGTCTGTGCGGGGATTTGAACCCCCAGATCTTCCGCTTGTCTGGCGGACGCGACTGTCCCTGATGCACAGGGCTCTAATCTGGTACTTATGGATATGTGCAGTCAGGGTAAACAGTACAAACAACACACAACACACCAGCACACGAGATAAATTAATGATGATTACCCGCCAGCCTAATATATATCATACAAAGGAAAAGGCCTACGCATCGTACACTGGAACATAGTAATAATCAACCATTAATGATATGCTTAATTGTAATTCTTAATATATCAATATACACGGAGGAAAGAAGAACCACGCATCGCACAATTTAACACGAAATCACGATGGAAACATAACATGCATAGGAAGAAAAACCGTGGAAATACTCTGGATATAGATAGATGTTCGCTTTTCGTATCTCTTTCCTTGTTGGAAAGGTATAACGTTCAGGAGATAGGAACATGTACCGAACATCCGGGACCTACTCTGCCATGTTTGGCTGAGTAACGGTACATGAACACGGTCTTTTGTGCCTATGTAAATTAGTCATTGTGTAAAGCTGTGTTTATACCCATGGGTTACTCATCATCAGACTGAATCATTGTCGTTAACTGCACAAGTTATGTGTGCAATTTTAGAGAACGTTGACCGACAGAGGGTGTCAATATAGGTATACGTGTCGCTCAGGCCGCTTTTGAAAAACAGCGAATCATGCGCATGCTCAGCAGGCAAATACGACGGCGATTTAGTACACTGATCATGCGTGCGATTCAGGTTTCTGCAAAAGCGATTGAGTATAAATGCATCTTTAGAAATGACCGGCGATTGTGTGTTCTCAAGTCGGTTTTATCATGTTAATTAGTGACCTGACACACATTTGTATTAGTTCGATCAAGCATTGAAATGCTTTCATTTTTTGTTCTGGATCGTTCAAGCATGCCCAACAAATTTTTCAATGTAAGTGCCTCTGGCCCTAGTAGAAGTAAAAACAGATACTATGGCCAGAGTTCTAGGGCTAGATATAGACGAATCCAGCGAGCCAAGTGATGGTCAGAATTCAGTCGGCCATTACTGGGTCCCGTCTGCACAAAACTAGTGTTGTTACTTCCCAATTGGGTGTATTAAACCAGCTTAAAAACCGATGTTGAATTGTATTGTGTTGTAAATTTTCATCATTCGTTTGTCTTCGTGTAACACGGGTGATGGAATCCAGCTTAATATCCCCGCCAAGGCCACATCATTTCACATTTAAGGTGAAATAGACCTAAGGGGGGACCCAGCTATGGCTGCCATTGAGGTGTAGGAATGCATGAAATTGGATTCGTCTATACCTGCCTGTGCGGGGACTTCAACCCCAGATTTAACGTAAGTAATCAAAATTTACATCTGCAATTATCGTACACAATTCGTATCAATCTCAGCATGTAAGGCGATGTTACATGACTCATGCATGTTAGCAGAAGTCGGCAGCAGTATAATGAATATATTTAAATAATCTGTTTTATTAAATGAGATTAAATGTAGACGAAAATACCTGCGGTCGTGAATACTGCTCTAATAGAATCCGGATGATAAACAACTACTGCTGGATCAAATGGCGTCATCCATACCTGCATTGCTTTCTCGTTGTTGTCATATATGTCATCAAAGTCAGAAAGTAATCCTCGTGCACCATCTACGAACTAAACCAATCAGTAATCTTAAGTCGTGTACACACAGTCGGATTTAAGTCACTTAATACCGGTAATAAGTCGCTTATTACCGATGATAACTCACTTATATCCGACGGTGTGAACACGACTTAAGTGTTCAACCAATTTATTTTATTACATACAACTAATGTTTTCTAAGTGTATGATGGCTTATTATATAACATCAATGACCTCTGCGTGTGACGTAGTATGAGGGATTGCGTGGTACAATGACGTCCGCTTGCTCGCTTCCTATGAGACGAAACATTCCTTGACTTAAGTGGAATTTTAGGCACAACCTAAAAGTGCCCGGCCTCTGGTAAAATTCCCACCAGCAAATAAGGGCACGGAACCTTAATTCTTGTTGGGATTTCAAAAGAGGCAGCTCTCTATTTGCACATGAAATTTGCCCCCAAGGAAAAGGAGCCCAAGTGTATCATTAGGGAATCTTTACCAGGAATCTTTACGGTACTCGGTTAGGGTCTAGTGATTTCACAAAGCGGAACTATAGCTCCGCCCATAAATGTTGCAGGTTTCCTATAGACGAATCCAACGAGCCAAGTCATGGTCAGGATTTGGTCGGCCATATTTGGGTACCCGCATGCACCAAATATGTGTTGTGAGTACCCAATTGGGTGGATTAAACCCGCTTAAAATTCGATGGTAGATTCTTTTGTGTTGTAAACTGTCATCATTGTTTTGTCTACGTATTAAACGGGTGATAGAATGCAGTTAATAATACCCTTCAAGGCCGCATCATCCCACATTTTAGGTGGGATAGTTGGGTACCCGTCGCGGCTAATGGCTGCCATTGAGGAGCAGGAATGCGTGAAATTGGATTCGTCTATAGAGGCCCTGCATGCTTTTATCGATTGGCTCCAAAAAAGGATTTGAATCGGCGTCCTTCACCGTAATCATGGCGCAGTGCAGTCCATTCAATCAAATGTTGTCATCAACCTATTTGATCGTAGTGCATTTTGTTATGTGTGTGAGACGAACTGTCGCGGTAGATTGCAATCATGCTTTTGTTGAATGTATTTGAGTAGTCCGCCATATTTACGGGATGATACGTCATATGCACAACCCCTATAGGGACACTCTACTTTTTTTTTAAAAATGGCAATTTATTTCTTGCCCTGAATTTTGTCGGCCCAATTGATCTTGTGCCCAGTCTTTGTAACTTACGGCTTTTGCGTGTCCAAGGAATGGAATGCCACGGGGATGTTCGGGGAAACTCTTCAGTGCCTGCTGAAACTTCCATCTTTGTTGCAGAAGTAGCATTGACTTCACCAGTAAAATGATTGCTGCTATCACAGCAATAGTGGACAACATATCGCTTGCAGTAGCCATCATATTCTTAAAATGGTATAAGTCATGTACAAAACATTTGCCATATGTTTTGAATTGCTGGAACTCTATTCCTTTATGGCAAACAAATTCACCTCGGCAATTAATTCATTTCTGTGTATCCGAAGCCAACTGGAAACAATCAAAAGATCGGTCATGATATCAATCGATAATTTAACATGGTACATATTGAACTTTGTACCACGATAATCTGTACAAATTGAGGTCACACTGCTGGGCTAAATTATTATTTAAATCAATGATAATATGAAGAGAAAAATTCATTGAATTTTTTGGTGTTTTGTTTGATTCCATTCTTCAATAATCCAGACAAAATAAAACAAGCAGAAGGAAAATAAATATCATGTATGTGGAAGCCATAACAAATTAAATATGAGAGCAAAGACAAGTGACTTAAGTGGGAAATCAAACTTTGTGCGTTTCCCATCATTTGTTCACAGGTAACTTCTTAGGATTGTATGATTATACACTAAGGCAAAAAAGAAACGAAACTTATAATTTTTCATCAAAATGAACCAAAATTACAAACAGGATTACTTCAATACTCTACTCTAAACACATGTCAGTAACCAAGCAGTTGTGCAACTGACACAACAGCAAAATGCACTGACATTGAACAGCTTCCCGGACCACATTCACAGCTCAATAAATGGCACCCAGACAAGAAATCTGTGAGTAAGTGGAATAGTGTAGAAAAAGACCTGTTTCTTGAAGAAAGTGCGTGAAAAGCAGAAACCAGCCCCGTTCCACACTATTCCACTTACTCTTTGGAAATTGTCATCTGTGTAATGATCTTATGCGCATTCTCACAGATTTCCTGTGCTGGGTGCCAATTATTGGGCTGTGGATGTTGTCCAGGAAGCTGTTCAATGTCGGTGCAATTTGCTGTTGTGTCAGTTGCACAACAGCTTGATTACTGACATGTGTTTAGCTGTGTGTACTTATGGTTCATTTTGATGCACATGATTTTAAGATATTTTTTTTTGGTTTAGTGTAAATAAAATTATCATACGTCGTAAAATGTAAACTACGAACCAAACGTATTGTTACACTAATCATATTTGCTGATGACACAAACTTGTTGTATTCACATCCTGTCATTGCCTCAAAATAGTCCAGTATCTACCAGGGTTTAATGTGCACCCCCAGGACTCTACCAAACCAAATTTTTTAGCTTCCTTTTATGGTCCTATAACACATTCAAAATGTTAACAAAAATATTTCCATTCACTCCGGCCATATTCAAAGTTAAAGGTCAACACAGTGGTCAAATTTCAAAGTTGCTAAAATCTGGTTAACAAGCACACCATACCGTTCTTGAGTTATAAGCAAAAAGGTCAAATGTTAAATTCAAAAATTTAAAAATGCCCCGAACTAAGATTCCCTGCAAAGAATCAAGACGTAGGTGCTGTAGTTTTGTCAAAATTCAAGATTTTGAATAAAACGCAGGAGCCGTCGTTTAATCATTACGATGGAAACATTAGTCGAACACGTACGCGATGTTCATAACACAGTACGTACATGGCGTGCGGGACACATCAAGGGACCGTGCCGTAATTTCGACCGCCGGAGTGACACGCATTGGCGACATCGGCGCTGGTAGTAAATTGAAATTACGACCTCAGTTGTTCGGCTCAAATTTAAAAGGGGCATGTCTGACAGGAAAAGCTAACATTTTATGGAAAAGAAATACTAATATATTTTTATGGAAATGTTACAATATGGCTTTAAGTTCATTATTAATTACATCAATTTTTAGTCCAGTATCTACTAGGGTTTAATGTGCATCCCCCAGGACTCGACCACACCAACATTTTTAGCTTTCTTTTATGGTCCTATAACACATTCAAGATGTTAACAAAAAATATTTCCCGACACTATTCGCAATATTGTCCGGATCGTAGCAACTTTAAATTTGACCTGACCGTCAACCTTGGATTACCTTTGGGGTTTCATACTCCCAAGAGTCTGGGATTATTTTCCCCGAGTTACAGCCCAATCGGAGCAACTTTGAATTTGACCTGACCTTTGACCTCAGATGACCTTTGTGGTTTCATACTCCCTAAGTCCTGTGGATCCCCCCAAGTTAAGGACAAACAGACACTCGCATATGTTTTCGTATCTAGACTGCATACACATGTATACATAACCACCCCCCCCCCCATCGTTGTAAGTTGTGTACTGCTTCCACATGATGATCTTGCACGCTCTTCTTTGAACTCTTTCCAAATCGGCACTTTGAGCAACCGTGAGATCAGGGTGCCAAACGGGGGCAGCATATTCTGCCAACGGTCTTACAAAGCCAGAGAAAATAGTGACAAGATCATCACGGGGTAAGTTGAAGTGTTTCAATAACTTGAGCATATAAAGTCTACCATTAGCCTTCTTAAGCATATCAGACACTTGAATGTCCCATTTCAGATTGGAACTGATTTTGACGCCAAGAATTTTGGCTGACTCAACAACTTGAAGTGGAACATTAGAAATGGTAAGAGGAGCCTCATCAA
This sequence comes from Amphiura filiformis, assembly GCF_039555335.1. Lineage (NCBI taxonomy): Eukaryota > Metazoa > Echinodermata > Ophiuroidea > Amphilepidida > Amphiuridae > Amphiura > Amphiura filiformis. The sequence continues at coordinate 42,757,416 of NC_092628.1, forward strand.
GGGGCTTCCTCATGAAAGACACTTTCATTGCAGCACACTTATTTGGGTTTAATTGCATGTTATTATTTACAGCCCATTGCTCAAAATTGTCAAGATGTTCCTGCAGCACGGAAGTTTGAGCACGCGATCTAGGTTCTATGATTGATAGATCATCAACGTATTTCAATGTTACCAATGGGGTATCAATGACTGCGTCATTTACGACTGCAACGAAACTGAGTGGGCCAATGCGAGTACCCTGAGGCACGCCACCATTCAGCTTTTTCCAGTCACTAGTTTGACCGCGATAGCGTACACATTGCTCCATACCATCTAAAAAGCTGGCAATCCAGGTAACAACAGATGGGCGCACGCCTAGGGTGATTAACTTGTTCATGAGGATGTTGTGGTCTACTAGGTCAAATGCTTTACTGAAGTCTGTAATAGCAACGGTGCTTGTGTGCCCAGGTTTGTATGCGTTCATATGCAAAGTATCTAATGAGTGGTGGAGACACCCTTGCGATTTCTGTACTGGTTTGGATCAATGCCGCTCTCCATGTCTTCCAACATGGCCAACCCTTTTGCAAGTTGATCCAGGAAGGGAGTTCCAAGGAAAGGTGAACGAAGTTATGAAAAAACATGACGTCAGTATTCGAAGAGGAGAAACTGGGCAGCATAGAGCTCAAGCGATCGTGGAAAGATTCAATCGAACTTTGTCTGAAAGATTGTTCAGGCACCAATGACACGTATCAATAGGCTTCGTGAAAGACTCGAAGTCGGCGTAAACGACAAATGGAACTTTTTGCGATCTAAAATGGTTCTGGAACTCCTGAATGGAGCCCTTTTCGGGCATCTCAATTCTCACCGATTCATGCAACCGGCAAAGATCCGTGTGCACAGCCAGTCGCTCCTTAGACGTGTATGACGCGTAGCACCTTCGGCAAAAGTAGCGAGCAACCTTCTTCTTTGACACCTGAGTTTTCAGCAATCTGCTCAAACTTTTGACAACGCAGTAGTGTTGCTTTTCTTCGTCAGAAATAAGAAGCAAATCAACCTCGCGTTGGCAATCAAGATCGCTAATCCGAAGAGGATAAACTTTCTTTCCGTCAAAACCGTGCACGTTCACCGAAATAGCTGGATTTTTTCTGTCAAATTTGTCGATGTCAGAAAGGGGAGTCGGAAATGTCACGCCATCCCAATTTAGCTCGGTGGCTTTTTCTCGAAGGGTCGTGTCGATTCTTTCCGGGTGCACGTCAACCATGTTCGTTGCCCTTGTGACAGCCCACTTGAAGCATGCGTCGTCTTTGTTTTTTATATTGACGATCGCTGTCTTTTTTGCTAAAACCTCCGGGAGAGGAATGTATGAAGAGCCGCCCAACGGCTCGTACTCCACCGTGTGAAGATCAAGGCTCAAAGTCGACTCATACACCCACCCGCTGCCTCTGTTTATAAAGGTGGAATAATTCTCAAGAATTCTGGCCGACCAGGTGTCGTAAACCTCGTCAAGATCGGTAGCCTCCAGAATAATCTTTTGTTCAGAATGAAATGCAGCCTCCTTTCTGACTTCTTCCCCAGTCTCAAGGTTGGTCTTCACCATCCAGCAGCGAAAAATCGTTTTCGCTTTTATCTGGCGGTTTTCTCCACGGACTCTAAGGACAAGTCGCCTGGCCTCTTGCAAATACGTCTCCGGCGTATAACCAGGCAACCCCGGCACCGTGTACTGATTCACAAACTGTCTTAACGCGGACGCTGATTCTTCAATCTCGAGAGATGGCTGTGAAGGCTCCTGCTCTATCACGTGGTTATCTCGCAAAAATTGAACCAAATCTGCTTTCCGCATGCTAGAATAGCCATGAAGTTCAGCATCTCTCGCCTGTTTCCGCAAATCTTTAACTGTAGGGGGGTTGGGTCCAAAGCGTCTTGGACGTCTTTCTCTTCTCCGCTGATTAATTCGAGCTCGCTGCTCCTGAGTTATGTTTTCACTACGCTAGAGCCGCCGCTCCTCAGGGGTCGGAAACGGAAAATGATTTTCGTCCATTTATTGTATATTAAATTTTTTTAAACCAATTTTTTTCCAGGCTGTGCTAGCCATAAGCCAAATTTTTTTCATAAGGGTGCAGCGGCTTCTACAGAACAATGAATTTCCTGTTTGGTCGGGGGGGTAAAAAAAGTTGTTCAAAATAAAACCAAGTTATTCATCCCCTCTACTGCTACTTAATGGGATATTAAATATAACGAAAAAATGTGTTAATTTAACTGAGAAAACGTATATTATTTTATTTCAATCGGTGGTCTACAGAAAAAGTTCATGCTTCATGTAATACAAATCGACTTTGGGAGTTTTAGCTAAAAATAATTCAAATATTTAAAATATAAACATTCCCTGAATGAAATGTAGCGTCTTGATTAAAAAACAAATAAAAACAAAAAACAAACAAAAAACATAAAAAAACACAAAAAAACACCTATACCTTTGTCTTTGTATGTAGGCCAAGTTGCATGAATCTATTTTTAAACTTGGATTGGTTTTAAGTGTAGAGGTGCGTGTGGGGTGTGTTGGGTGGGGGTGGGAGTGTAGGGTGTGCTTCTTTTGTGATTTGTGTGAGTGAGAGGGGGTGGGTGTTACTGAGGGTTATATGTGTGTGGGATGTGTGGTGAGTGCGTGGGGGGAGTGTGGGGGTGCTTGGGCGTTTGTAAATGCCTCCAAACGAGGACCTACATATGGATACACACCATTCAACGAGGACACACCTCCAAACGAGGACGTCCTCGGTTTGTTACTATGACCAGGATGACGTAAATGATGCAATTATGCATATAAGATAACATATAAGATATAGGTCCCCCAGTTGGATAGTAGTAAGTTGTCTGGTGTGAGGTCCACGGTGCGTGTGTCGATTAAAAACGGCCGTGTGAGTCCTCGGTTAGATCCTCGTTAAAGTCGAGGTCCTCGTTTGGAGGTATTTACAAACAGGTAGGTGTGTGTTATTGTTTGTATGTATGTATGGGGCATATGTGCTGGTCAATGCTCGTTTTGATATTTTTCGTATTTTCTCGTATTGATTATTTTGATGTTGTTGAATTTGTATGTAAAATTGTTACAATTCAGTTTTTTATACTGTGATGACAATTTATGAATAAACCTTTTCAATCCTACATGCACGATTAATGCAATTTAGACATTCCATCTCTAATAGAGTTTCCGTTAAGGCGAGTTGGAGCCTTCAGTTCATATATTTCCAGTTTTGGTTATCATTTTGCTTAAATAATACAGTTTATTTCTGCAGTGTGATAAACACATCCCATAAAGTAATTACCCCCCCCCCCCTTTATTACGAGGCAATAACTCAAAATAAACTCAACCCAGAAAGTATCGAAACGATTAGGCCTATAGATGGTCAGATATATCGGGAACTGAAATATATAGCAAAAACTTAGCGCAGCTTTCTCCTGCGCATTTTGATACCTCTTTTGTTGCTCTACGATATCATTTGGTCGAGTTATGGGCGCTTGAGTGGCTTCAAGTCGGATTTTGAAAGTTGCACTTAGCTCCTATTCAAGACCTTAGACGACGAATCCAGGCAGTGATGGTGGGCACACCAAGTATTGAGATGTCAGCAGAAAGAGTTCATTCGATAAGTCAGAGATAAGTAAAGGGTAGCAAGTATTGAAGTTGGAAGTCGAAGTCGAAGGAGTGAAATAAAGTAAAGTTCATTGTTAAGTAAACAGAGCACATCGGTGTCCTTTGTCTTGATTTTGTGTGTGGGTGTGGGTGTGGGGGTATACACGACGAACGCATTTGGCTTGAATAGGAGCTAAGTGCAACTTTCAAAATCCGACTTGAAGCCACTCAAGCGCCCATAACTCGACCAAATAATATCGCAGAGCAACAAAAGAGGTATCAAACTGCGCAGGAGAAAGCTGCGCTTTATATACATTAAATAAGTTTTTGCTATATATTTCAGTTCCCGATATATCTGACCATCTATAATCGTTTTGATACTTTCTGGGTTGAGTTTATATACATCCAATATTTAAAATGAAATAGAAAAAAGAAACATACTTTAGTTATGCACATTTTGATACCTCATTTGTCTGGATAACTCAAAATTTGTAGCTATGGTGAGAACTTGAATGAAAAAAGATGCAAACTCAAAACTTGCACTAAAGAGATACTAAGTCAGTGTACCGTTACATTCTCTACATGACTGGTCAAGGGTGACCCGCGGTGACCAGTGACGAACAGATACTCGTGCAACAAAAGCAACATTTTCAATGGGTTTAGGTACAACTTTTAAATCTGCATCTTTTTCATTCAAAGGGTCACCGTGGCAACACAGTTTGGGTTATTATTAAGACAAACGAGGCATCAAAATGTGCAAAACAGAACTGGGATTCTTTTTGTTATTTCAAAATTGTATCATCGCATAGATTCCGAGTTACTGGTATTGCCTCGTAACAAAGGGGGTAATTGCTTTTTGTGATGTGTTTACATTGATCTTATAGCAAAATGAGTCAATGAACATGAAGCCACTGTATATTTCCACATTATTGAGTTATTCCCCTAAAGAAAATCATGCACATGGGGGGGGGTTAAAATCTATTACAATGATCTCTCGTATTAACCCATGCCTTTCTCTATGGGCGTGGGCTTCATTTTTCTCAATATTTAAGCATAAAACATCACTAGCTCCGGCACAATAGCTATTATATTTTCTAGCAAATAAAGTTTGACTCTGAATAGCGATAATTTAGTAATAAAAGAGGTTTCGGTTCTCTATAATCAATTATTTATCTCTCGGAGTGACCATCACATGTATGCCAGTAGTACTTCTGAGTATAGTTTCATTAATCCGTTGAACTGGTTTGCTACGGTCAGGAGAAAAACGGACGTGACGTAACAGCACAGCGGTAAACGATTTCATCTCGGACATCGCAAAGTGTTGACCAATACAGTTCCTTTAAAGAAATTTTAAAAAGATGACATAAAATTAATTGGGACGAACAACTTGCCAGAGATATTCAAATTTACAGACTTCAAGAAAGCCTTTGACACAATCCATCGGGGGCAAGATGTTGAAAATTCCTATGGTGGTATAACTAATTGATGATATTAGAAGAATGTACAGTGTAGGCCTACACCGGGGGCCTACATTAAACTTTTTAGAGCCGCAATTTGACCGGTGGCGAGACAGACTTACTTGAAATCTGGACTGGCCTATTAGTCCAATTATCTGTTTTGCATGATGCAGTCATGTCTACAGTAGAATTCATCTCGACCTTTGCAGGACTTAACCCCATTAAAAGCTATTAAACCAAGATAACACTCATTGAAACAGCTCAACTGATTAAATCGGATCTTCTCTGGCTGTGCACATGTGACTGTTTTCATGTGCGATATCGCAATAAAGTTTGCGTATTATAGCTTCAGTTGGGTAACCGATTATAAAGGAAACGAAAGGAAACAATGGTATGTGTACTTTTGTTCACGAAATGAGACAAAGACCTGCTTTTTGTTAACCAGCATTCTTCAAAATGAGCAACATAATGATTGTTGACTTAACACGGTTTGGAAATAATTTCTTCATATTTTTGGTGTTATCTGTCGTTTACATATCCTTCCTAAAACACAAAAGTGCGACCCTCTCCAAACATCTAAATTAGCTAAAAATTTAGGACATGTTACAAAACTTTATTTTCTAGAACCTATTTAGAATAATTTAAATGTAGCTTTTACCGTTTTTTGTGGCATCCTTCAGAAGTGAGCGGTCCGATACCAATATTTTCGGTCAAATCTCCATTCAATTAACACGGGGAGTTGGCTAGCTATGCCTTGCCCTCACTCATATTTTACAAAAGTGCGACCATTTCTGAACATCTAACCTAGCTGTAATTTTAGGTCATGTTAGAGAAATATATTTGCTAGAAGTTTTGGAGAATAAATAAGATAATGGCTGGTTATTTTTCACACAGTGATGTTAACTAGGCAAGTCTCCATTCTCCCAACATACATCATTTGTACAGGTCACGCGTCAATGGTGAGAGCACTGTGTATTGTGTATAGGAAAACGGACAGTAACTGCAGTATGGGTGGTTCTCATCGAAGTGCGGAGCCAGTATCCGAACTGGTCCACTTGATACTCGAAGCACAAGAGAATGTAACCCGTCGTGCATGATGTTATTGGGTTGTATTTAATATTAGCCATAGTTTTGCTTAACCAAAAACCATTTTCAACATGCATTCTTAAGCCATGTGTAAACCTACCTTGGACCGGCAGCAAAGGGAGTAAATGCATGGGAGTGCCGATTGGCCGAATTTTCCTTCGAAAATCTCTCCGGATCAAAAACAAGTGGATCTTCCCAGACACTCGGATTGCGATGAAGTCCGTTGACATGAAGGAAGGCGGTAGCACCTGTAAACCATAGAACACAAAGTAAGGGATAAAAGTTTAAGGGCTGGGGTATGAACGTTTGGACGGTATTTATTTTGGGACATTAGAGCACATCAGACATATCGAATTGCATTCTGAATACGAAGAATGTCATTCTGATATCAAATAATTTTGATTTTTGAAATTCGCAATTTAATACACATTTTATGGCAAATCATTAAAATTGATATTTTGATATTTAACAGTACTTGAAGTGAACTTTATAAATCTGATGATTTATACTTAAAGTGTATGTAGGTGGGATGAAAAGCCGACGATCAATTGAAAATTTTGACCTTTCGTATTGAAGATATGGATTTTTTTCCCAAAACACCAAAAAAAATTAGGTCTTTTGGGAAAAATCCATATCTTCAATATGAAAGGTCAAAATTTTCAATTGACCGTCGGCTTTTCCTCCCTGCTACATACACTTTAAGAATATATCATTAGATTTATATAATTCACTTCGAGGACTGTTATATATCAAAAATTTGAAAAATATCACATTTTTATAATTTGTCATAAAATTTGTATTATATTGTGATTTTCAAAAAATGAAAATTATTTGATATCAGAAAGACATGCTACGTATTCAGAATGCAATTCGATAGGTCTGAGGTGCTCTCATGTCGCACAAAAAATACTGTCGAAACGCAATAAACGCTCATTTTAGATCCCTTAAAGTCTTCGGCAATCACAACATTTTGCCTTATCTGTAAGAAAAATAATTATCAAGCATGAATAACTTGGTTTTATTTTGAACAAAATCATAGACACCATAAAAACGAATAAAAACATCCGTCTCTCAAGACGCGATATTCAAAATTCCCGGGGGCCGAAATTGTCGAGTGCAATGATTTTGTATTTTACTTTGTACATTTCATGATACTTGCTACTTGTATTGATTTTAAGAACAATTTGCCTATACTTAATTGCTTTCTATATTATCATGTTATAGTAATATTATTGTACTTTGTGTATAATTATCATGTTGTATTATGTGTAAGTTTAAGTTATATTTGGTAGTTTATAAGGTTTTGCATTGTTTTCTCTGTAAAGCGCCTTGAGGCTTTTCTGCATAGGGCGCTATATTAAATCTTTGTTTATTATTATTATTATGATATCCTAATAATACAATGAAGGCTGACGACAATTGAGCACAAACAACCATTACGTCATTGCACTTAGACAATTTCAGTGCGGGAATTTTGAATATCGTGTGTTGAGAGCCGACTGTTTTTATTCGTTTTTATGGTCAATACCCGGGTCAATATGAGGTTGCTTCAAATAAAACCATTTTTTTCGTACTTGATAATTATTATTCTAACATACCGGGTGTCCCACAAAAAGGTTAATGTTAACAAATATAAATATTCTTTTCATGACATACCGGTAGTCTATGTACCATCTACTATAATTAAAGACAGAGATAAAAACAATTTATCGCGTCTGATGTCACTGTCGAATACGATCCTTGATTGGTTTACACAGGTAATCAGCGCGTAAAAGGAAGACCGATCTATCTGGTGCTGATCGGAGAAAAGGAATAGCAGCAAATGGCGAAAAATTTCGTACTTTTACAAGGCAAAAAGTAGCTTTTCTAGGCATTGTCGTCATGGTGCCTTCACCAAAGAAAGTTTCCTACTATAAAGACCTAACTTTTGAGATGGTTTGTATGTCGAAAGGTGCAAAATTAACAATAAGGCGCCCGGTTATAAATCCGCGTTCAGCAAGTCATCATCACGACATTTGTAAACAAACCGTGCTCGAGTTTGATTGACAGGTGACGTCAGACGCGATAAATTGTCTTTATCTTTGTCTTTCATTATAGTACCCCTGTGAATGTCAAGTTCACAACCTACGTGCTTAATCTACATTCCACGCATTCTTGAGCAAGCTCTTTACGTGACATTATACCACCGTCACAGCCACTGTGCATTTGGCGGGGCACTTGAGTATGTCCAGCCATAGCATGGTAGATGCAGTATTTTATTCTGATAAACAAAGAATGAAACTTGTTCAGTTTTATTTCAAGAGTTCAGTCAGAAATGTAACAAACAGCAGCGATTTCAAGTCAACAAAATCCAAACATAAATGTAAAATATTGTTATTCATTTCACTATGTTGATGAATACAGCGTGCAGAACTGCTTTCGCCCAAAACGTGTTCTTCTCCAATGACCACCTTCCTTTATTTGTAACCACCAAGAGTCAAGAAGTTCTAAAACTGATTTATTTTCAGTGTACAATATTTTATTTTTCAATATGTTTCTTTTGTTCAATAAGTTCAACGATGAAAAATAAGAGAAACATAAAAGGTAATGTTCTGACAACAAAAGTATGCGGCGCGTGTGCTCAACTTTCGTTGTGAGATATTTTGATGGTTAGCCACTCTTGACACCCCTGTCATCTTGCGCTCGGAATTGAAACTTAGCAAACAGTTATAAGAATGACCAATAAACAATATCTGAAAATATGACATTGTTTTGTTGTACCATCACAAAATGCGCTTCATTTTCTACATGTAACCTTTTTATGGGTCACCTTGTATAAGACATAATGTTATGATTGTCGATTCCCTTTAATGCAACTGAACGAGGGAACACAAGTGAAAAGCTCTGATCCAATGAAACCAAAAGAGGCAATTTTGAAAATTGATTTAACAGATTTATATACATTAGAGTCACGCGGTAGCCGTGACCAGCAAGTTTTAAAAAAAAAGACTGATAAAGAAGACTACTAACAGATGCTCCCGCGAGACTATATTTACACCTAACATTAAAACACTTGACTTCTATTGTTCGATGTTATTTTTCGCTGGGTACAAAATGTATCTAAAACCATGCTAAATGTTATTTACAGTCCCAGGTGTAATATCTTGACAACTCATTAATTCCAAAAGTGCCACCAATCCTACAGTCAATCATTGTTCGTAATAAACAAATATTTTTGCTTCCATTTCACGCGGTATTTCATAGCGAAAATTAGTTGCAAATCATACTGATCCATAATTTTTAGACACTGCTACAGGTCTACCTGGTTATCACCTTCACACTACTTTTTCAGATTCACTTCCAAATATACCCTAGCAGTTTCTGAGATACCCTACATACAAATTCTGAGCCCCATTCGCCAAAAAATCAAATTTTTCACAATTCTTTTGTTCTTATCGGACGACGCATCCATTTATATAATAAATGCTGTATTTCGACACAGTAATTTACAGCAGATGCCCGTGGCCTAATGGTTAGGGCGCTTAACTCCAAATACGCTATCCCGAGTTCGAAACCCGGTCACCCACTGATTTTTTTTTCAATGTTTTATTAAACAATTTATTGTCATTAATCAAGGATAACATAATTTTAAACATCCAGTGATATTGTGATATTATTTTTTTATTAAAGCAAGTTGTTTGATTCTCGGGGAAATTGTTAATTGTGTTAAGGGCCTATTTAAAAACACAACATAGTGTGATACAACACCATCAAGGATCAAAAGAAATCTGAATAACACAAGAAACTAGATCAGGTATTATAGGGTATGCAATACGACGTTACTCATTGTTATTCTCATTTAAATATATTTTGTCCAACCACGGGCAAATTCGCATGATAATAGGACAATAAAACATGATTGTGATATGTATGAATGGTTGTTGAATCGATTTAGAGATTGATGACTCTCTGTCATCTTTAGCTATCGTAGAACATGACAATTGTCATACCGTCCCAGTAGGTTGATTACAAACACTCTGTAGGTGTGGAAAATTGTTCCGCTAGTATGGAAGGCCAGCAAGAAAAAATAATATCCAATTAACATTTATCAAGCATTTATAGTACGGAAGCGTCTATGTGACACAACTTGACAAGATAATTATCTTGCCATGTCGACTTATTAGCAGCATTATGTCAACATATCGCCAAGACAACTGAACAAACAAGTCAACATGGCAAGATAAATTATCATGCTAAGTCGACATACCAAAAATGGATGTCGTCTTCGCGAAATCAATTATTATGCTAAGTCAATTTAGCAACAAATTATTGTCTACATAGCAGGACATTTTGTCACGTCCAGTTGACTTAACAAACAATATAAGTCAACATGGTAAGATAAATTATCATACCAAGGAATAGTAATTTTTGACACCGTATAAGTAAAATTACTGAAAAACATCCTCGGGATGTAGAGGAGGGGGCACCCGAAATTAAAGGGGAAATTAAATCTCAAAAGACCGCCGACAACCGCCGCTCAATAGGGATATCCAACTAGATTGCCCCGCAGGGCTACAAAGAACCACAAACCGCGAAATTTGGATATGCAGCTAGATTGCCCCGCAGAACTCAGGAACCACAAATCTTGAAATATGGATATCCTACAAATTAAAACCACAAATCGCGAAAAACCGCCAACAACTGCCGCTCAATAGAAATATTCAACTATATTGCCCCGCAGGGCTACAAAGAACCACAAACCGCGAAATTTGGATATCCAACTAGATTGCTCCGCAGGGCTATAAAGAACCATACACCGCGAAATATGGATGTCCAACGAGTTTTAACTATAAATTAGCCCTCGATAAAGGGCAAGGCTTGAAGGATTAGGGAAATTATAACCACGAACCGCGAAAGTTGCCTTAACAAACAATATAAGTCAACATGGTAAGATAAATTATCATACCAAGTAATAGTAATTTTGGCACCGTATAATTTAAATTATTGAAAAGCATCCTCGGGATGTAGAGGAGGGGGCGGCCCGAAATTAAAGGGAAAATTAAAACCACAAATCTCGAAAGACCACCGACAACCGCCGCTCAATAGTGATATCCAACTAGGGCTACAAAGAACCACTAACCGCGAAATGTGGATATCCAGCTAGATTGCCCCGCAAGACTCAGGAACCACAAATCTTGAAATATGGATATCCTACAAATTAAAACCACAAACCGCGAAAAACCGCCAACAACTGCCGCTCAATAGAAATATCCAACTAGATTGCCCCGCAGGGCTACAAAGAACCACAAACCGCGAAATTTGGATATCCAACTAGATTACCCCGCAGGACTATAAAGAACCACACACCGCGAAATATGGATGTCCAACTAGTTTTAACTATAAATTAGCCCTCGATAGAGGGCAAGGCTTGAAGGATAAGGAAAAATATAACCACGAACCACGAAAGACCTCCAACAACCGCCGCTCAATAGAGATATCCAACTAGATTGCCTGCAGGGCTACAAAGAACCACAAACGGCGAAAATTGAATATCCAACTAGATTGCCCCGCATGGCTACAAAGAACCACACACCGCGAAACAGTGGATATTCAACAAGCTTAAACAATAAATTAGCCCCGATATGGGACAGGGCTTGAAGAATAAAGGAATACCACGAACCGCGAAAGACCGCCAACAACCGCCGCTCAATAGAGATATCCATTATCCACTAATTGCCTGCAGGGCTACAAAGAACCACGTACATCTTAGTTATAGGTCTAGCTACATAATAGGCCTACTAGTATTTTTTATTGTCATAAATCAAGGATAATATTATTCAAACTTCTATTTTTCGCTTTACTCGTCTTATGGAGTACTTCGTAACCGGATGACTTTTCAAGCTTGGAGCTACTCGGCTTCATTCATAAAAAGAAAGGAAATCTACCAAAAAAACGTTGACAACGTAAAGAAAGCAGGAACTTTAAGAAGCCCCCACCTCGGCTGACTTTTTGAAACTTGGTCCCATTTGTAAAAGATACTGATTTAATCTTTGTCATAATTATCCACTTAAAACATTTCCATAAGTGTTATGTATCTTTAATGTGCCGATGTGATATTAAGTTATTAGCATTCTGGAACGATCAGAAATGTTATTGTGTTGTTCTTGGCCAATATCCTATATATGTTTTGTTTTATAATAATTATTAAGTTCATGATCAATGATTGATTTAGACGAATAACAAGTAGGCATGTTAATGGCAATGATGCTATTGTTTAAACGTTAAAAACACCGATTTGCTGTTGATATTAAAAATGGGACCAAGTTTCAAAAAGTGAGCCGAGGTGGGGGCTTTTTAAACTTGCTGCTTTCTTTACGTTGTCAACGTTTTTTTGGTAGATTGTATTAACACAAATGAGGGTTTAAAATGTATTCATAACCTCATTAATAAACGCGATGCGTGCGATCCAATCATATTTTATTATTTGTGAAAACGCGAACGCAAATCGAGGTCATTAATATCTCACAATTGACCGCAAAATGCGTAATTGTTCCAATGTCGCACACAATTGACTTCTGCGTGCGCCGTATTGTGCGCCCAAAGAACTGCGCGCGCGCTGGCTGCCGTATTTGGATTGCGCGCTACCATATTTGCACAGATTCTGATACGCACTTTTGTTATTGGTCGTTTTGTTTTAGCCTGATCGATTTTGGGAAAGGGAAGATGTAAAAATTGTTTATTTTTACTTACTTTTGAGGAAACTTTTGTGTTATTTTGTAAAGTTAAAAGATCAAAGTGACGGTTATGAATGAGGTTAATAACTTTGCATCGGTTATATGTCGGGCATTGTGAAAAATCTAAACATTTTGCTTTGGACCTCGGAATATCCCTCGGGGCTGCGCCCCTCGGGATATTCCTCGGTTCCAAAGGCAAAATGTTTAGATTTTTCACAATGCCCTCCAAATAACCGATGCGCAGTTATTAACCTCTAACTAATGATCGCGCTAGTATAAAACACGTCACTGACATTGGCACCAGAGGTACAAACTCTCTCAAGTGCCAACATACATACTCCCCACTCACCCCTCCCCCACATACATCCCCCTACACACCCCACATATACACCCCACACATATATCTAACCTTTAGGAATTACTCTCCCATCTGGTAATTGTAGTGGCGATGATTTTAATTCTCTGCTAACTATTCCCACTGGTGGATAAAGTCGCATACTCTCTTTAATAAATTTTGTCAGATAATCCAGTTGGTGCAAATCATTCCTGTAATTTATTATGACGAAAGAAATTATATTTTGTTCTGCTCATTATTTTCTGAGCTATTTACACATGTATTGCTTTCAAAAATATTAACACGAACCCCAACACTGAAATTTCAGAAAATATTGATTTGTGCCTTTTATGTTAATTAGACACAATGTCATGTTTGGTTTGAATTAAAGGATACCTCCAAACTTATTGTAAACAATAGCTTTTCCTACGCCCCTATTAACAACATGCACATACACTGCAAAAACTCGGGTGTTAAAAGTAACACCGGTTGGAGTCAATAGAGGACCGCACCCAGGGGTGTCGTTTTTTAAACACTTTTGGTGTAATTGTTATACCTTCCAGGTATCAAATATGACCCCAAGAGTGTAAAAATAACACCCCAAAGTGTTAAAAAATAACACCCCTGAGTGCGGTCCTCTATTGACTCCAACCGGTGTTACTTTTAACACCCGAGTTTTTGCAGTGTAAATGAAGCATGTACATTACACCCACGAGTGTCGTTTTTAACACTTACTTTTGATGTAATTGTTATACCTTCAAGGTACCAAATATGACACTAAGAGTGTAAAAATAACACCCAAAAGTGTTAAAAAATAACACCCCTGAGTGCGGTCCTCTATTGACTCCAACCGGTGTTACTTTTAACACCCGAGTTTTTGCAATGTAAATGAAGCATGTACATTACACCCACGAGTGTCGTTTTTAACACTTACTTTTGATGTAATTGTTATACCTTCAAGGTACCAAATATGACACTAAGAGTGTAAAAATAACACCCAAAAGTGTTAAAAAATAACACCCCTGAGTGCGGTCCTCTATTGACTCCAACCGGTGTTACTTTTAACACCCGAGTTTTTGCAATGTAAATGAAGCATGTACATTACACCCACGAGTGTCGTTTTTAACACTTTTGATGTAATTGTTATACCTTCCAGGTACCAAATATGACACTAAGAGTGTAAAAATAACACCCAAAAGTGTTAAAAAATAACACCCCTGAGTGCGGTCCTCTATTGACTCCAACCGGTGGTGTTACTTTTAACACCCGAGTTTTTGCAGTGTATAATGAAGCATGCACATATTGTGAATGTGAATACTAGTGCATAATTACCATTCGAGGTCATTGTCATCTTTTCCTTCCATTACTTCGTCGACCTCTTTCCTGCATCTTTCTTGGAGTTCTGGATGATTAGCCAAGTTGTAAACAATCCACGACAATCCAGATGCGGTCGTATCATGACCTTCAAACATAAAGGTATCCACTTCATTGCGTATTTCTATGTCGCTTAAACCAACACCATCTTCATCCTTAGCAAGGAAGCATAAGATGATTATTAAGTACTCTTTCCTTTGCATCACCATCATTATCATCACCATCTCCACCACACCCATCATTTTCATATAATCATCATCATCATCATCATCATCGACATCGTCACGATCATCGTCATCATTATCATCGGTTATGTTTGACACAATTAGATTTTGTCAACTATTATTACCTAAATATCATTAAAATGTTGCATTTGCTAACCTTGGCTTGAAGTAGAATATCAAGGAAAGGCCTCAGCCGTTCTTTCGATGAGTCATAATTGGAATGTTCAAGTCGTTGCTTTCTTTCTCTGATCGCTTTTTCAGAAAAATCATGTGCAGTCTTCGCTGCTTGGTGGAAGGCACGGCCATTGGAGCTCAAAGCATAAAGAGTGTCGGACTGATATAGAAGACTTCCAAAACGCATCAAAACTTGTTCCGTCAGAAAATAATTAGCATTAACATACGGGTGCTTTCTCCTTTCGAGATTGAAGGGTAAAAACAAAAACACAAAAAACAATTAAGGAAGAAGAAGAAGAAGAAATATACACAAGCCAAGCCACACGGACACTATTTGAATTTCACCTCCAACCACACCCCCATTAGAAAACAAGTTTAGTCTAATACATACTCCATTCCACCGTGTGGAGTCTGTGGCAACCAACCCCATGCTGTTTTGAAGAAAAGCAACATATCACACAAGCTCTATAATGTGGCTACTCTCATGGGCTTTCAAAATCAATAAGCCGAAGAGCGTAACTCTAACAGGAACAATCACTATTACTATTGCGCTTATCATGTAAAAGGAATCAATTTATAAACGCTCTTTTGCACAAGATTTGCAATTTAAAGAGAACTGGCCATTGCATATTCTAGTGACGCTAGTATATGGACAATATAAGTGTGCTTTTTCATTTAATGACATAAAATTTGAAAAATACTTGCAAGGAACACTTGAGGTTTTGACTTTAAAACCTACATTTTGGTCAAAAAATGTGCTAGGATAGGTAGTTTTCAACAGATTTACCACATTCGCCTTGCTATAACATTGAATTGCGCTAACTGTTGACCTAGTGACGAAAAGTAAAGCGTTTTTAGGGGGAAGTGTTAGCTTTCGTATGATATGAAAAAAATATGATTGGATGAAGGGAACACTTGAGGTTTCGACAAAAACCAATCAAAGAGGCCCATTTTCAGCTAGAAGCTCCACAGCTCTTACGATGCTATGCAATTAACCGGGTACTGTAATCAAAGATTGTGTGTATAAAATTCACTGCTTGCTTGAGAGCTCTTGGACGAAACTGTGTGCTCAGGTGTATCGAGGTGGAAACTGTGCGCATGATGGTATATAAGAGAATTGTTTTTGTATAGAAACCTTTCCATATGATAGGCGTAAATATATGACCATGCAATCAACCCCCTCACAATAATGGTGACATTTGCGCTAATTTTTAGTGGCGCAAAGGATGAAGATAAAAGGACGTCACTGGTCCGTCAATGATTCTATGCAAGGGACAAACTGCCAAGAATCATACATCGGAGAGACTGAACGTTCTCTCGATGTCAGATTTCTTGAACATACTAGTAGACGTATAAGCAGCACTTCGGGGTGGGGGGGGTGGGGTGGGGTGGGGAGGGGGTGTAAGCAGCACTTCGGGGGGCAAAGATTTGTTGACAAGCCGAGAGGGGGGGAAAGCAATTTTTTACAGGTAGAGGTGGGGGCAAGCAATTTTTGGCACACATTTAGGCGGCACCCTTTAAATAACACGCAAAGGCTTAGGAAAACACTACAGAAACGTAAAATAGGCAAAATTTCCTGCTCGCTGCGCTCGCATCATTATTATCTAGACCATTTAAAATTTGCAAATTGGGAACCAAAATATTTGGCATGTGCGAAGGAGGGGGGGGGCCAAATTTTGGCGGGCTGTGGGGGGGTGGTAAGCATTTTTGGGCGGGCCGAGGGGGGGGGGGCGGGGGCAATTATTGCACCCCTAAGGATGCCATCTATATCCAGAGCCAACCAACTATCACTGAATACGAACGGATGGCGGCGCGCTACAAGTTACCAAAGGTTTATGACCCCAACATTACGTCATACGCGTTATACGTCACACACTTCAAGAAAGCGCGATTGGGCAACAACAGCTGTAATTACGGAGTTAAACACTTTTGTATTGAGATTAAGAGTTAAAATCTTTCTATAAAGGGTACCCCATTGAAATTACCATTGTGTATTAAACATAGCTATCATATCCAAGAATAAGAGAGAAAAAAGAAAGAAAGAGACCCCCTGATCATGTCATTCGAGTAATATGAATTTACCCCATCCTTTGACAATCATCTTCTACTCCCATTACGCATCTCATTAGACTGTCCAGTGTTGCCAGACTTATATCTTGCATGACCTCTATCGAACATGCGCTGTCTGCACATTCTTCTTTCCATTTATTCTGTTTGGAAATAACAAAGTACACCATTATCAAATCTTGTAGACTTGTAATCTTCTCATAACATGCCAACCAAAGGTTTATGCTGACTCTATGACAATATGGGTGAACTTGGTCTTATCGCTGCGCGCTAAGCTACAATCTTGGAAATAAGTCTTGGACCGCTTGCGTGTAAATAACGGAAAACTGTCACCCGCTTTCCCCCATGCAATGTTTAGAAATGCCAATATCTTCAACGGTTTCCCAATATGTCCAACATTGATTAATGTGGAGGGCGGAAGAGTAAATCATTGTTGCATATAGATGTCATCATTGTCATGTTTGTTCCCAAACACAATATACGTCATTTCCATGATCATACGAAATTCTGCACAGAATTTACGGCAGAGTGTGCCAAGCGTTCCAAGTACTTGTTTCCAAGATTGTAACTGCTTATTGTCCAGAAGTTTCATTCTGGACAAACCTTGTACAGATTGCGCATTTTTTTCAAACCGTTTTCTTGATTGACTTCAGCAGCCAAACGCAGCTCAGCAAAGCTGATTTTCAAATTTCTTTTATAGAGTCAGTGATAAATATGTCTATCTTGATATACTTCTATCTTGCAATAAAAGATGATTTTCACAGCATCCCAGACAGCACTATGCTACACTTGCCACGTATGTGAAATATGCCCTTTTTAGCCGGACCAAACCATGCGCCAGTGAAATATTTTAATGTTTTTTGCATGTGCAAATAACAAATTTTACACTCTAATGGAATTGTGCATCTATCAGGAGCTACCCTTTTATGCTATAATAGCTTTCCGAAATTTATGTGCTGAAGGTCGCGGTCTACAAAAAAGAGAAGATCTCCGAGTCAAAAAATGACTGATTCCCATTTTTGATTTCATAACCCTATTAACCATTTTGTCTTACTTTCACGATCTTTTAATTTTTGAACAATTGTCATGAGTACATGAAACACCCAGTTACACATAAATACCATCCAAACCCTAAGTTCCCCAGCGATATTGCTGCTGTAATAAAGCACTCCTTCGTGTACATGTTCGATGGGAACTTACATGCATCAGGAAGCAATTTAGGGTCTTTTGCAATAAGCATGGTGCATTGTGGGGTGATATGGTGATAATCTTCTTGGTCTCGTATTACAAGATACTTTATCAAAGTGTCTTAAAAATGTACCAAATAAAATTATAAACAGGTTAAAGATTATACATCGTCAAACAGCAAAAAAAAAAATTCATTGATATTTAAGTTGTATTTAACAAAAACATGAGTGAAACACTTTTGGGACCCCCTTCTTCTTGCATTAATATTTTGTTCTACTTACAGCTAGCTTATTTGTGCTTTCCACATATACTTTCACATACGGTTTCAAAATATCAAAATGAAATGCCGGAGTCAATAGTCGCCGATTTCGTGCCCACTTCTTCCCGGTGGATAGCAGTAAACCATCGCCTAACCACGGCATCAAAAACCGATATGTCTGTGATTTTGGCTCTGCAAGAAATGGATAATGGTAAGATGAACAAACAAATAAATACGGTTTGTCGGTTTCAGTAACGTACAGTATCAGGGGAAACATATGAAAAGGTTTGGCTACAAAACGATTCTCTTATAAATGCATCTACGCACAGTTTCCACCTCGATGCACATTGCACCCGATTAGTACACAGATGTTTCCAAGCACAGCGAGTCTAGCCTCTACACAGTCTGTGTTTATACTACACGGTTGGGTGCATCATAAGAGCTGTGTGAGCTCTAGCTGGTGACTAGTGGAAAATACGGCATCTGCGATTGGTTTTTGTCAAACCCCCGAATGTTCCCTTCATCCAATCAGAAATTTTTTTATATATCAAACGAAAGCTAACACTTAGTGCTAAAAACACTTTTTTCCCATTCCGTCAACAGATGACGCAATTCAATGTTTATAGCAATGCGAATGTGAAAAATCTGTTGAAAACGACCTATTCAAGCACAATTTTTGACCAAGATGTAGGTTTTAAAAGTCAAAACCTCAAATGCTCCTTACAATATTTTTCAAATTTTATGTCATTGAATGAAAGAGCACACTTATATTGACCATATACTAGCTTCATTTCAATGAGCAATGGCTAGTTCTCTTTAAATTGCAAATCTTGTGCAAAAAGATACTATTTTTGCCTGTTTTGCCATACGGTTGTATATTCAATGAAATATGACTTTGCTAAAGAGCGCTTACAAATTGATATGGACAAACCACGCATCACACACTAGCACAATTAAATTACAATGGAAGCATAAATGTATAGGCAGATAAACCGGAGAAAAAAATCCAGACATATCTGTCTGTGCGGGGACTTGTACGACAGACTTGAACCCCCAGATCTTCCGCTTGTCTGGCGGACAGTGTTGTAGGTCTCGGGACCAGGTCTCGGTCTGGAGACCATCTCGAGACCTGGTTTTGTAGTGTCTCGGTCTCGGAACTCAAAAGTCTCGGTCTCGAACCTCAAAAGTCTCGGTCTCGAACGGGTTTTTTTTGTTCGAGACCTGTCGAGGCCTGAAGAGAAAGATATGATTTTCTGTTGCTGTTCATTATTTATTCCTTACCCTAAATTTCAATGAATGTTGAAGAAATTGTTAAGAATAAAGATACAGAAATCATTTTATAAATTTATAAAAAGTTATAAATGAATCATAAGTGAGCATGTTCGGATGTGAGCTTCCAATTTCAGTTCATGATTAAACATAGGTGGGCAGGTGGTGGAAGCGAGGATCCCACTAAACTTCTCCACAAAAGCATAATAGATGAACAAATAGTTGCCCTGTGCAGTGTGCATCTTCTTTTCAGCACGAAAAACACTGTGTTTTGGGCACAAATATGGTAACAATTGCTCAATTTTGCGCGCTTTGCGCACTGGTGCTTCATACACTGGGCCTTCACACACTAGCCTAATTTTGCCTCCACTATAGCCAACATTTTTTTAATTTCCCCAAAAGGAAAAATTGTAAAAATTAAGACAAAGTGTTAAACTGCGGGTCCAAATTTCTTGAACAGTTGGTACAATGATGTATTCCCTTTCAAATTCTCAGCGGCACACCCCTACCCAAACCAAACTTGAGTATCCCCCGGGATTAAACCAAGGTCTCGGTCTCAGTCTTGGTCTCGGAACTTAGAGGTCTCGGTCTCGGGGAGGGTGGTCTTGGTCTCGGAAGGTTTGGTCTCGGTCTCGGTCTCGGACATAGAGGTCTTAACTACAACACTGCTGGCGGACGCGACTGTCCCTGATGAACAGTGCTCTAATCTGGTACTTATGGATATGTGCAGTCAGGGTAAACAGTACAAACAACACACAACACACCAGCACACGAGATAAATTAATGATGATTACCCGCCAGCCTAATATATATTATACAAACAAGGGAAAAGGCCTACGCATCTTACTCTGGAACATAGTAATAATCAACCATTAATGATGCTTAATTGTAGTTCTTAAATCAATATACAGGGGAAAGAAGAACTACGCATCGCACAATTTAACAAGAAATCACAATAGAAACATAACATGCATAGGAAGATAAATCGGGGAAATACTCCAGATATACCTGCCTGTGCGGGGACTTCAACCTCAGAATTTACATCTGCAATTATCTTCATAATTCATATCAATCTCAGCATGTAGGTAAGGTGATGTTACATGAATCATGCATGTGAGTAGAAGTCGACAGCAGTATAATGAATACGTTTAAATAATCTGTTTTAATAAATGAGATTAAATGTAGACGAAAATACCTGCGGTCGTGAATACTGCTCTAATAGAATCCGGATGATAAACAACTACTGCTGGATCAAACGGTGTCATCCATACCTGCATTGCTTTCTCGTTGTTGTCATATATGTCATCAAAGTCAGAAAGTAATCCTCGTGCACCATCTACGAACTAAACAAATCAGTAATCTTAGTGTTCAACCATTTTTTTTTTATTACAACTAATGTATTCGAAGTGTATGATGGATAACTAATTCGTTAATTCGTCAAGATGATCGTGCTTATTATATAACATCAATGACCTCTGCGTGTGACATAGTATGAGGGATTACGTGGTACAATGACGTCCGCTAAACATTCCTCGGCACAACCTAAAAGTTCCCTCCGGCCTCCGGTAAAATTCCCACCAGCAAATAAGGACACGGAACCTTAATTCTTGTTGGGATTTCAGAGGAGGGAGCTCTCTATTTGCACATGAAATTTACCCCCAAGGAAAAGGAGCCCAAGTGTACCATTAGGCTGCGATCACATAGAAGTATACGGTATACGGTATTCGTTATACGAAATACGCTCATTACTCCTATGTGAACTCAGCCTGATTGAATGTGATCGCAGCCTTAGGCGAATCTTTACCCGGGATCTTTGCGGTACTTGGTTAGGGTCTAGTGGTTTCACAAAGCGGAACGAACTATAGCTCCGCCCAAAAATGTTGCAGATTTTCTATAGACGCCCTGCATCAAGGAGCCCTGCATGATTTTATTGATTGGCTCCAAACAAAGGATTTGAACCGGTGCACTGCGTCATCATTCCTATATCTTCGTGTCAAAAATTGCCGTGATAGTACCATGAATCCTCTCATTTTTCAAAAGCTACGCATGGCGATTTTGTTCGAGATAGGCCGAGCGACTCAGGCTAAGCATACCATTTACATTATATGAGATACCATAGCCCTGCCATAGAGCCCGCCGCTTAGTTTCTATTCTACGATTTGCGCATGATCAGTACCACATATGGTGTTACTATTATAGAAAATTCGATTTGTTTTCAGGTAAAATGCAGGTTTTGTTTCCAGTACACTAACTCGAAAAGCAATACACTAATTAGCGGGGCCTTGCTGTTTGCTGTGGATTTCTTTAACTGCATTTTATATTAAAGATTTTGAAATCCAAAGTAAAAATTGTGATATTTTCAACTGTTTGAGAAATGAATTATACAAAGGAACCCGTGTAAAACCCAGGTGCTGTATCTATAATACAATGTACATTTATCGACTTTCTTTATCTGCGTCAATAATAGAACATCGATTCAATCGAATTGAATACATGTCTCCATTTTGAGTTTGTACTACACCTCTGAGCGACAGAGCGATCGATTTCTAGCCAATCAGATACTGTAGGCCTCCTTTTCTTGCGTTCGGTGAAATACCAATCGCCCGTCGCGTCGCTCACCAACGGAGTATTAAGTTTATATTTATAACACTGGCTGTTGACACTGTGCGGTGTCCTTCACCGTAATCATGGCGCAGTGCAGTCCATTCAATCAAATGTTGTCATCAACCTATTTGATCATAGTGCATTTTGTTATGTGTGTGAGACGAACTGTCTCGGTAGATTGCAATCATGCTTTTGTTGAATGCATTTGAGTAGTCCGCCATATTTACGGAATGATACGTCATATGCACAACCTCTATAAGGGACACTCTACTTTGAAAAAAATGGCAATTTATTCTTGCCCTGAATTTTGTCGGTTCAGGTATTATTGATCTTGTGCCCAGCCTTTGTAACTTACGGCTTTTGCGTGTCCAAGGAATGGAATGCCACGGGGATGTTCGGGGAAACTCTTCAGTGCCTGCTGAAACTTCCATCTTTGTTGCAGAAGCAGTATTGACTTCACCAGCAAAATGATTGCTGCTATCACAGCAATAGTGGACAACATATCGCTTGCAGTAGCCATCATATTCTAAAAATGGTGTAAGTCAAGCACAAAACATTTGTCATATGTTCTGAATTGCCGTAACTCTATTCCTTTATGTCAAACAAAACCACCTCGGCAATTAATTTATTTGTGTGAATCCGAAGCCAACTGGAAACACCGATATGGACGCAATTCAATTCCCAATCAAAAGATCGGTCATGATATAAATCGATAATTTAACAATGACTGATATTGAACTTTGTACCACGATAATCTGTACATGAGGTCACACTCCGGTGTCAGACTGTGGGGCTAAATTATTATTTAAATCACTGATAATATGCGGGATAATATGAAGAGAAAATTCATTGAACAGTTTTGGTGTTTTGTTTTCATTCTTCAATAATCCAGAAAAAATAAAACAAGCAGAAGGAAAATATCATGTATGTGGAAGCCATAACAAATTAAACATGAGAGCAAATTAGTGACTTAAAGCCATAATGTACGATCTTATAATATGAAATTGGTTAATTTTTTTCAAACCTGATTTTTTTGCATATTTGTAATGTTTACACGTCCCAACTTGCACCTAAATGGAATCGGCTAAATTTGTTGTCTTTGTAGAGCAAAGTTCGACATAAAGTCATAATTTTTTGATTTGTGTCAGTTCCTGCAGAACTGACACCTTCTCCTACAGGTTTGACGATCACGTGACAATTCGAATCATCATATCGAAATATCACGTGGGTAAAAATATCAATATCGATATCAATACTATTCGCCAATTCAGCCCCAAACCAATTCGCCCACATGCTAATTCGAACCCTGTATATTGATGTACAAAAAAAGTTGGCCAAATTGAACTATTTCGTGATTTTCTCCATAACCGTTGTTTTTACACCAAATCTGTATATTTAGATGCCTTGATGTCTTGCATTCGGTCACAAACCAATTCGTTGTACTTTGTGCACTTAACCCTCTATCTTTTAAACCAAATATCCTAAAGAGTCGTGTGTTATGCCGAACTTTTCCTCTGGTCATAAAGAACAAAAAAGTCAGCGTTCGCGTATCTGTAGGCCTACGTAGCCGCAGTTTGTGGCCCTCACAACACGGGCTTCCGGTGAGCTGCCGGTCCTAGGAAATGGAATATTACTGATAAATATATAAAGATGGCAAAATCAGTAAACCAGTTTAAGTTACAAATAAAGAAAAGTCTAATAAACAATTACATCTAATATTTAGGCATTATTTAATGACCTCACCCATCCCCACCCATCTCCACTCCAACTATCAATTTCTTCTGTGAACTGTGGAATGTCTATATGAAATGTTATATATATTTATATTGGTTCTTTCTTTGCATGTTCTTCTCATCTTTCTTTTTTCTTTTATTTGTTAGCTTGTGTAATTGTATATTGTAACTTAAGGCAGTGTAAGGGGGTGCTCGCTTCAGGCCTTTTGAGCATCTCCTCATTCAAATGTTT
Source organism: Amphiura filiformis (assembly GCF_039555335.1). Taxonomy (NCBI): domain Eukaryota; kingdom Metazoa; phylum Echinodermata; class Ophiuroidea; order Amphilepidida; family Amphiuridae; genus Amphiura; species Amphiura filiformis. Next base: position 42,781,731 of record NC_092628.1, read on the forward strand.
TGTCTTTTATATATATTTTGTATGTCGATTTGAATGAAAATAAAATGATGATGTATGATGATGATGATGTACATCATTTCCTACAGAGTCGTGAGATATGTCAAACTTTTCCCTTGGTCATAAGGAACAAAAAAAAAAGTCAGTGGTCGCATATCTGTAGGATCATTGGTTAATAAGATATAGTCACTTTTTTTTATAAATTTTTAACCAAATATCTTAGAGAGTCGTGCCATATGTCAAAAAGGAACAGAAAAGTCAGTGGTCGCATATCTGTAGGATCATCGGTTAATGAAATATAGTCACTTTTTTGTAGTTTGTACGTTGTGCACTTAACCCCCTTGTTTTTTACTTCTGGATATCGTTTGGAGTCAAATGATTTTTTCATTTTAAAGCTTATGATATATTTTCTAAACACGAAATAAAACAAAAATTGACCGCCAGCCGACTTTACAGCTGTTTCGTGATGGACGGTCACATATATTCATTAACATATTAAATCGTTTATCCCTTTTGGTCAATATCGAATTGGTTTGTGGCTGACTTAGCTTGGGGCCAATGCATGAATTGGCATATGACCAAGTCAACTGTGGACGAATTGGTTTGGGCCGAATAGACCTGCTTCCATGCTGATACCAGGAAATTGCAGAAAATTACGTACTTTTACAAGGCAAAAAGCAACTTTTCTAGGCATTGTTGACATGGTGCCTTCGCCAAAGAAAGTTTCCTACTATAAAGACCTAACTTTTGAGATGGTTTGTACGGTTTGAAGGTGCAAAATTAACAATAAGCTTAAAATAGGCTCCCGGTTTTTAGCAAGTCATCATCATAGTTAGGTGAAAAAGTTCAATTTGGTGACCACTCTCTGGCTAGTAAGGTTTGACGATTGATTCGACTTCTATGGACCATTTTAAAAAAATAGCCACCATGTCCCTCGCGAAAATCCCGGCATTTTTCGCTAGAGGCCAAAATCCAAAATGGCCGCCGCCACCATTTTGAAAATTTAAGTTTTGAACCAGAGCACCTATAATCATGCACAAAGACACTTTTTCGGATATGTCGAGTACAAGGATTCCGATTCTGACATTAGTTTGACATTACGGCATCATTTTCACCCAGAAATCCAAGATGGTGGCCGGCACCATCTTGAAAAATTTAGTTTTGAACAAGAGGACCTAAAATCGTGTACAAAGACACTTTTTTGGATAAGTCGACCACAATGATTTCAAATTTGACATTACTTTGACATTACGAACTCATATTTACCCAGAAATCCAAGATGGTGGCCGCCGGCGCCATCTTGAAAAAAATAAGTTTTGAACCAGATTACCTAAAATCGTGTACAAAGACACTTTTTCCGGAAAGTCGACCCCAAGAAATCCGAATCTGACATTAATTTGACGTAATAACTTAATTTTTGCCCAGAAATCCAAGATGGCCCCTATTTGGTAGAGCGTAAATGTGATTTTTGAATGAGAGCAGAAGCATAAGTGTGTCATTTCCGCCTTATCTGGGGTTCATGTCCCTTATATGGGGTTTGAACTGCCTTATCTTGGGTTTACATTCCTTATCTAGGGATAAGGCGCCTTACCTGTGGTTTAGACGGCCTTATCCTGGGTTTACGTTCCTTACCTGTGGCTAAGATGCCTTAACCTTAGCATATCGCAGTCGAATCAATCGTCAAACCTTACTAGCCAGAGAGTGGTCACCAAATTGAACTTTTTCACCTAACTATCAACGACTTTGACAGATGACGTCAGACGCAATCTCTGTCTTGATAATATCGCCATGGACTAATATATAGAGCACGTAGTGTGATGGACTGGAAACTTGACACATCGATCTGAGAACAGCATTCAAACATAAGTCTTGATAGTAATACGCTGTTTTACTTAGCCTATATCTGGTGGCAGCAGCATTTTTCTACAGTCACGTGATAATGGCACCGGCGGATAATACACGGGGGAAGCCGACGGTGTCCACGTCTTTTTTTTTTCCTTTTTCAGCTTTTTGTATTTTATCTGTACTTGGAGCTGGTGGGGGAGAGAAAGCATAAAATACATTCACATCTCGAACCGAAGATCAAGGCTCCATTTCAAATTTAACCCTAAAAAATCACTCATTTTTGAAACCGGACGTTGTTCGAATTCGCGCAAAACTTCACCTCTGAAATAAAATATTGGGATTTTTTCTCAGATTCCTTCATGTAGACACTTTCCAGAAGCAAATGAGCTGAAAACGGGCGAATTTTGACAATATCTTTAGAAAATAAAGCCGCAACAAGCTCAAATAAGCGGTGGACTATTTTAACCGAATTTCACTGGTACATAAATCGTGGAGTGATTTGGTGGTGCGCCCTCTGAAAAGATTTGAAGAATAGAAGGCTGACGTTGCGCCAAAACATGTGGGCATATTTAATGATATATGAACTACCACTAAATGTGCTACAGTGCAAAACTGCTCTTTAACATTACATTCAAATAATAATTACATTGTAAATTGGAACTGACACCAATTTTTTTAAGGAATTCTTGTTTATTATGACTTTATGTCCTCCCATCTAACTGCGTGTTAAATGGCCAAAATAACCAGTGGGGTTTCTTTCACTTTACCTTGTTATTTCAACCTAAAATGGACAACAACCCTTCCCGTCAGTTATTACTAATATTATTTCAACATTTTGAATAAAGAATTTAAAAAAAAATTGACGGAAATCGTACATTAAGGCTTTAAGTGGGAAATCAAACTTTGTGCGTTTCCCATTACTTGCTCATAGGTAACTTCTTAGGATTGCATGATTATATTATGAATGATCTGATAAAAATGTTAACTACGAACAAAACGTATTGTTACACGAATAATATGTGTTGATGACACAAACTTGCTGTATTCACATCTGAGACCATAATACCTGATGGTCTCAGATTCACATCCTGTCATTGCCTCAAAAATTGATGTAACTAATAGTGAACTTAAAGCCATATTGTAACATTTCCATAAAAATAGATTAGTGGGCCTATTTCTTTCCCATTTCCTGTCAGATATGCCCCCCTTTTAATTTTGAGCCGAACAACTGAGGTAAAGCAAAGAAAATCGGTATATACTACCAGCGCCGATGTCGCCAATGTGTGTCACTCCGGCGGTCATATTACGGCACGGTCCTTTGATGTGTCCCGCACGCCATGTACGTACTGTGTTATGAACATCGCGTACATGTTCGACTAATGCTTCTATCGTAATAATTAAACGACGGCTCCTGGGGGATTTATTCAAAATCTCGAATTTTGACAAAAGGACAGCACCTAAAGTCTTGATTTTTGCAGGAAATCTTAGTTTAATAAAGTAAATTACAATCGTGTACAAAAATAAGAATTTTGACAAATATAGAGGGCGTCCTCCTCAGCATATGTTACAATAAGGCTTTAAGGAGATCAGTAATTGGTTCAGGGCGGATAAGCTATAAATGTATTGTGATGTGCCCTGAGTAATTTGATTTAATTTAATTATTTAACTTTGTTTACAAGCTGAAAGTATTTCATGAGATGGGAAACCCCTTGTATTTTGGAATTCCCCAAATTATTGTAAACAAAGTCAGAGCTATGTTTGGAACTTGGAAAGCCCTAGTTCATTATTGCACCATCAGGAAAACCCCCAGGAAGTGATGTAATGTGAATGTGTATAATTAATCTTGGGAAATCCCAAGATTGCAGCAATGTTGTGAAAATGTGATTGAAGTAATGGTTTATTAATAGATGATGGGTTTTTGCATGAGTACTGATATAAAAAGCTGAAGGCTTTTGTTGGGACTTTACAGAATGCCATGGGAGATTGAAAACTCCACATGTGTGTGATGGTCTTCGTGCTTCAAAAAAGAAGTACATTTTAACCAGTTTATATAGCCAATAATTGAGCTAATTTTAATACAGCAACGAAGAAGACAGCGAGCACACAAAAGTGCTCTTCCTCATCAAAGGATTAAAAGTTCTTCTGTCAAATTGCTGGAGTTTGCTGGGTTTGTGAAGGCCACGCATCTGTCAAGAAACAGTGGAGCTGTGTTAAAGAAACCGGTTCCCTGGAAAAAGAGTGATTGGTGAAAGAAACACCATTTTTGGAGAAAGCAGCGCAAGGAGATGTATTTGAGGAGAAAGCAGCGCAAGGAGATATATTTGTGGAGATAACAGCGCAAAGGAGATTGGAGAAAGCATCATCATTTTCGTATGAGGATTTTATACGCAAGGATTTATAAGCGCAAGTGTACACTGGTCTTCGCAGGACAAGCGAATAAGGATATATTACATCAGTCGTCCAGAACATTGCAAGAACTCTAGGATCACCAACACGAAGACAGCTGGTTAAGTAGTCATAGAGTAAAACTGTCATTGTGTGATTTTATGTATATGCGATATTGTTATTATATGTACCAATCATACTCTGTTTTCAATTAAAGACTTAGATTTTGTTAGCTTAAATAAACAGTGTATTTGTGTTGTGCATTCGTGTGAGTTCGGGTAAAAGGTGATTTTGGCCTTGAGTCAAGTACGACTCGTAACAAAAATTGGGGGCTCGTCCGGGATGATACACTGTAAAAAAAATTAACATTCATTTACTGAGTCTTGAAAGTGAAAGTACAGTATGACAGAGTTCAAAGCAGAAGAGTTTCTTGAAACTATAAATTGGGAGAAGTTTGATGAGTTGAAGAAGCCTGATTTATTGGCATTTGCCCAACATTATGACTTGAAAGTAAAGCAAGCTACAAGAAAGCAAATAATCAAAAATGCCTTGATAGATGTTTTGGTCGGGGAAGATATTTTTTTTTTTCCTATTTGGAAGAGAAACTTGAAGTAGAAATTGGTGGGGACTCAGCATTTAAGTTGAAAGAGTTGGAAATTCAATTAGAATTGAGGAAAATGGAAATGGACCAAAAGAAAATGGAAATGGATCAAAAAGAAAAACTGGAAATTATCAAGTTAGAGAATGAAAAACAAGAAAGACAAGAAAGATTAGATATGGAGAAACAGAAAATGGCAATGGAAGACAAAGCGCGCCATGAAAAGATGGCGCTGGAAGCACATTTGAAAGAAAAAGAAATTGAGTTTGAACAAGAGAAGTTGGCTAAGCTAGGTGACAAATACTCATCAAGTTTCTCCTCAAAGTCAAAGTCAGGGTTTGATGTTACAAAGTATGTAAAGCTTGTGCCTAAATTCAAAGAGAAAGAAGTTGACGAGTACTTTCAACATTTTGAAAAGGTAGCTACAAATTTGAAATGGCCTCCAGAGCATTGGACCCTACTGTTACAAAGTAGTTTTGTGGGGAAGGCCAGGGAGACTTACTCAGCTCTACCAATAGAGAAGTGTAATAATTATGAAGAAGTCAAACAGGCAGTCCTTAAGGCCTATGAATTGGTGCCTGAAGCATACAGACAAAAGTTCAGAGATTCAAGAAAGCAAGCAGATCAAACCCATGTAGAATTTGCCAGAGTAAAAGAACAAATGTTTGACAGGTGGCTTGGTTCAAAAGAAGTCAAAGATGATTTCGGCCAACTTAAGCAATTGGTTCTTATAGAAGAGTTCAAGAAATGTGTCCACGTTGACATTAAAACCCATTTGGATGAAAGCGCTAGCAAAATTAAGACGCTAAATGAGGCGGCGACAATGGCGGACGACTATGGCTTAACTCACAAATTGAATGGGAGTAGATTTAGTCATAACAGAAGTTATTCAAACAGGTTCAGCCATAATCAACCTAGAGCAAATCAGGGTGGTACACAAGAAGTGAAACCTCAGTCTAATTCACAGCATAGTGCTGGTGGTAGAGGGACCCCAGGGAGTTCAGGTAACAGAGCAAAATTTGGGACTGAATTTAAAGCCAAAGTAACTTGTACTCATTGTAAGAGACCAGGGCATACGATGACCCAGTGTTATTTCTTAAAAGGCAGACAAGACGCACAAAAACAGCAGCAAACTGCTAGTAATACTGTAGGATGTGCAGTGTCACTTGAGTAAAAGAAACAAGTCAGTCAAATCAAGAAACAAGAATTCCCACAAAAGGGAGGTGAGACAGACAAGGTGTGTGAAGAATTTGAACCATTTGTGTTAGAGGGAGTAGTATCACTTGGTGATAATGGTAGTCCAAAGCCCATTAAGATTGTGCGAGATACGTGTTGTGCACGGTCTATGATTCTGGAAGGAACTTTGCCCTTTAATGAGGATAGTTCAGCAGGTAATGCTTTGATCCAGGGTATTGGGATGGAAATAATTAGTGTACCTCTCCACAAAATTAACTTGAAATCTGACTTAGTTTCTGGTCCTGTAACCATAGGAGTTAGACATGAATTGCCAGTCAAGGGAGTGTCCATGTTGCTAGGAAATGATCTGGCAGGGGGGAAGGTTTTTCCTGACCCAATAGTCACAGATAAGCCCTGTTTACAGGATGATAATAGTGAGGAAGAGGAGATATTTCCTGCATGTGCAGTGACACGGGCAATGAGTAAGAGAGCCTCATTAGAAACAATTGAGGACAACCAAATTGATGACTTAGGCTACAATTTGGAAGACACATTTGTGTCAAAGTTGAATGAGAAAGAAGATAAACTTCCTTCTCCTGGGGATAAAAATACCCCTAAAGAGGATGCAGCCTCTGAGCATGAACAAATTGGGGAAACCATGAAAGACCCATTAAGTCATGACAAGCTGATTCTGGAGCAACAAAATGACCCAGAACTCAAAGAGATCAATCAAAGGGCATTGACCCTAGAAGAAGCAGAACAAAATTCTGTCTGTTTTACAAACAAGATGGTGTGCTAATGAGAAAATGGCGCCCCCTGATGTACCTGCCGATGAAGAGTGGAAGGTAGTGCACCAAATTGTGGTACCAAAAGTCTACCACACTGAAGTTATTAACATAGCACATGATAGTCCCATGGCAGGGCATTTGGGTGTTAAGAAAACTCATGAAAGAATTCTGAGACATTTCTGGTGGCCCACTCTCAGAAAAGATGTTTCTGAATATTGCAAAACATGTCACATATGCCAAGTAGTAGGGAAGCCAAATCAGAAAATACCTCCTGCTCCATTAAAGCCAATTCCAGCCTTTGATGAACCATTTAGTAGGGTTATTATTGATTGTGTAGGCACCCTACCAAAGACTAAGTCAGGTAATTAATACCTTCTGACAATTATGTGCGCGTCAACACGCTTTCCTGAAGCCATACCCTTGAGAAATATTAAAGCAGTGACTATAGTGAAAGCTTTAACCAAGTTCTTCACATTTGTGGGGCTCCCCAAGTCCATACAGTCAGACCAAGGATCAAACTTTACTTCTGGAGTATTTCAGCAGGTCATGTATCAATTAGGTATAGAACAGTATACCTCAAGTGCTTACCATCCAGAATCACAAGGTGCACTAGAAAGGTTCCACCAAACATTGAAAAACATGATCAGGACATACTGTTTGGAATTTCAGAGGGACTGGGATGAGGGAGTACACTTGTTGTTGTTTGCTGCTAGGGAAGCTGTTCAGGAAACTTTGGGATTTAGTCCTTTTGAGTTAGTGTTTGGACACACAGTACGCGGACCCTTAAAGTTGTTGAAAGAAAAGTGGCTCAATGAGAAATCAGATATCAATTTATTGGATTATGTCTCCAATTTTAAGCATAGGCTTAACAGAGTAACTGATATCGCCAAAGAGAACTTGAAACAGGGTCAGGCCAAAATGAAACAATGGTATGATAAACATGCCAAAGAGAGAGTGTTCAAACCAGGTGACAAAGTTCTAGTACTGTTTCCAATTCCAGGACACCCATTGCAAGCCAGATATCATGGTCCATGTGAGGTAGAGTCAAAAGTGGGTGAAGTAGATTATATTATCAAGACTCCTGGTAGACGCAAGAGCAGGCAGTTATGCCACATAAATATGCTCAAAGAGTATGTTGAAAGAAGTGACAGTGGCATTCCAAAACCTGTGTGTACAGTAAAACATGCTGATAATGTAGACAAACATGCCGATGTAGACAAAATCGCCAATGTGGACAAGAGTAAAGATGACAATTCTGATGTCACATTTGACCAGGATAAAGAGCTGGAGCACAAAGAGTATAATGTAAAATTTAACAATTCTGATGTGCTCACTAATTTGGACTCAAAGTTAGGTCATCTTTCTCAAGATCAACAAAGTCAAATTGCAAATTTGATTCACAAATTTGACAAAATATTTCCTGATACGCCAAGTAGAACAAATGCTGCATTTCATGATGTAGATGTTGGTGATACAAAACCAATCAAGCAGCATCCTTACAGAGTCAATCCATTGAAAATGGAACATCTCAAAAATGAGATCAATTATATGCTAGACAATGATATCATAGAACCAAGTAGTAGTGAATGGAGTTCACCGTGTATACTTGTTCCCAAGCCTGATGGCTCATACCGATTGGTCGCAGACATGAGAGCTGCAAATGTTCATTCAAAGACAGACTCGTACCCAATTCCAAGAATTGATGATTGCATAGACAAAATTGGGAATGCAAAATTTGTTAGCAAATTTGATCTTTTGAAAGGGTACTGGCAGGTTCCACTCACAGACCGTGCCAAAGAGATTTCTGCTTTTTGTACACCATTTGGTCTTTACCAATACAAAGTTATGCCATTCGGGTTGAAAAACGCCCCAGCAACATTTCAGAGAATGGTGAACCAAATTGTGGCAGACATAGAGGGATGTGAAGCGTATGTAGATGATTTGATTGTTTACAGTCAAACTTGGGAACAACACATGGAACAACTCCATCAATTGTTTGAGAAGCTGTCAGAAGTACAATTGACAGTCAACCTGGTAAAAAGTGAGTTTTGCCATGCCACAGTCACATACTTGGGATATGTTGTAGGTCAAGGTCAGGTGAAACCTATCAAAGCCAAAGTTGAAGCAATTGAGCAATACCCCACACCTGTAAACAAGAAGGCATTCATGAGATTTCTAGGAATGGTTGGCTATTATAGAAAGTTCTGTCCAAACTTTTCAGAGATAGCAAGTCCTTTGACTGATTTGTTGAAGAAAGATGCAAAATTCATTTGGTCAGAACAATGTGAAAATGCTTTTCACAAAGTCAAATCAATACTCATGAGTTCACCAGTGCTAACTGCACCTGATTTTCAGAAGCAGTTCAAGTTGACGGTTGATGCCAGTGACATAGGCTGTGGAGGTGTTGTGATGCAAGAGGGTGAAGATCAAATTGACCACCCCATATGTTACTTTTCAAGGAAGTTCAACAAGCACCAGAGAAATTACTCCACAATTGAGAAGGAGTGTCTAGCAATGCTATTAGCATTGCTGCATTTTGATGTGTATTTGGGTACCACAGTATACCCTGTGCTTGTTTTCACAGATCACAATCCCCTCACCTTCATCAACAGGATGAAGAACAAAAACCAAAGACTGGTGAGGTGGAGTTTGACCTTGCAAGAGTACAATCTGGACATCAAACATATTAAGGGAAAAGACAATGTAATGGCTGATGCCCTGTCCAGAATTGCATAGAAAAACCTGAAAAACAAAAATTCCTTTTAAAAGGGAACATGTGTGACAAGTAGTCACTGTGTATGATGAGTTAAATACTCAAAGTTGATAATATGTTGAAGTTGATGTAAAAGAAGAAAACATTTAAGAAAGTTTTCATTACATTCGAACTTTCTTCTTTTAAGTGGGAGGGTGTGATGTGCACTGAGTAATTTGATTTAATTTAATTATTTAACTTTGTTTACAAGCTGAAAGTATTTCATGAGATTGGAAACCCCCTTGTATTTTGGAATTCCCCCAAATTATTGTAAACAAAGTCAGAGCTATGTTTGGAACTTGGAAAGCCCTAGTTCATTATTGCACCATCAGGAAAACCCCCAGGAAGTGATGTAATGTGAATGTATAATTAATCTTGGGAAATCCCAAGATTGCAGCAATGTTGTGAAAATGTGATTGAAGTAATGGTTTATTAATAGATGATGGGTTTTTGCATGAGTACTGATATAAAAAGCTGAAGGCTTTTGTTGGGACTTTACAGAATGCCATGGGAGATTGAAAACTCCACATGTGTGTGATGGTCTTCGTGCTTCAAAAAAGAAGTACATTTTAACCAGTTTATACAGGGTGTCCCAGAATGATTTATACCGGGAAAGATGGAATTGTTTAGGTATGAACGGCATTTCTATTGGTCATATTGTTTTGCATTTTAAGTTTTACATATATTTAGCTTTCTCAGATTTTTTAGATTTTAAAAATTGGACGTTTCTAGTAGAAGTTAGAGAGGATTGCGTAAAAATGGTGAATTCCAAGTTTTGACAAAGCAACCTATTTTGAAAATCTGTAAAATTACTAAAATGTCATGCAGTATATTTGTTGTGTCCTGTTCTTACTTCTACTAAATAGTCGTTATCTATCGTTTATTTATGATGAAACGAAGCAATCCTTGTACGGAAGAAAGGATTTGCTATGCTTGAGTGACTTCAAACTATTCTTTCTTTGGCGGCAGTTTTGAAGCCAATTATTGCGGTGTGTAGAGTTTCATCATTTATAGAGAGTATAAGGTATAAAGTATAGAGCATTTATGTCCACAGTATATTGGCAAACCCACAGCTACGTGACAAAGAAGATTAAAATTTACTGCGGAGGATCCTTAAGGAAGTTATATCCTCTGTAATAATGACATTTTTGGGTAAAAGTTGGGGTAAAAATCACATAAAAAGTATGTTTTTCAACCTAAATATCTGATGTCATATTGAAATGTTTCACTTAATCTCAAATCAAGAATTATTTAGCATTGTAAGCTCTACATCTGTGCCAAATTTGGTATATTTCATATAAAAGAATGTAGGATTTTTCCAATATATTACACTGTGCAGCTGAACGATGGTGATAAAGGATCCATGTGTTAATGTACATTACACACATCGTCCATTTTCAGTAATAGCAATGCCACGCCAAAACGAATTAAGTTATTTCCATGAAAGTCACAGAATAAGTAGGAGACATGTGTGGCATTGTATTGCACTTATTAAGATTAGATACACTGTTGACTATATAGTTTTGATATTTTGTTCAAACACGGTATAAATCATTCTGGGACACCTTGTATAGCCAATAATTGAGCTAATTTTAATACAGCAACGAAGAAGACAGCGAGCACACAAAAGTGCTCTTCCTCATCAAAGGATTAAAAGTTCTTCTGTCAAATTGCTGGAGTTTGCTGGGTTTGTGAAGGCCACGCATCTGTCAAGAAACAGTGGAGCTGTGTTAAAGAAACCGGTTCCTGGAAAAAGTGATTGGTGAAAGAAACACCATTTTGGAGAAAGCAGCGCAAGGAGATGTATTTGAGGAGAAAGCAGCGCAAGGAGATATATTTGTGGAGATAACAGCGCAAAGGAGATTGGAGAAAGCATCATCATTTTCGTATGAGGATTTTATACGCAAGGATTTATAAGCGCAAGTGTACACTGGTCTTCGCAGGACAAGCGAATAAGGATATATTACATCAGTCGTCCAGAACATTGCAAGAACTCTAGGATCACCAACACGAAGACAGCTGGTTAAGTAGTCATAGAGTAAAACTGTCATTGTGTGATTTTATTGTATATGCGATATTGTTATTATATGTACCAATCATACTCTGTTTTCAATTAAAGACTTAGATTTTGTTAGCTTAAATAAACAGTGTATTTGTGTTGTGCATTCGTGTGAGTTCGGGTAAAAGGTGATTTTGGCCTTGAGTCAAGTACGACTCGTAACAGTATGCCATCAAAACAAATTATATGATGTTTGGAACTTCACATACAACTAATAATATATTGTTACTATCAATACCTTTCCTTAGTTCACACACGAATATATAACAACAACACACTGTTTGTATAAGTTAACAAAATAAAAATCTTTAATGAAAAATACAATATGATTAGACAATGATTTCGCAAATAAGCATGAATGCGTACCCGATTAATTACCATAGCAATTGGTTTACACTATTTTTGAATGTATTGCCCTGCACTAGGCGTAACGCCGTTCCTTTGTATTGTACATAGATTATCAAAGAAAAGGGATAAAGACCATGGATCGTATTTCTATAGAATTTTACATCATACTGATTACTCGTACCTGTAAGATTAATGTGTTTAAAAAGAGCGGTATATCGTAGTCAATCTCTCGTTGCACACGTACACAAGTGATGAGTGTATCCTGCTTAAAGTGCCGGGCAATACATTCAAAGTTAGAGTGAACACGTTGCTATGGTAATTAATCCTGTTTCATAACTACTTCTACATAACAAAATTTCAACGCACGTATTTGTAGCAATTCAATATGGCCAGATTTTTCCCTGGTATATTAATAGATTTTTTAATTTTTTTTCTTGTTTAATATACTTTTCGTTTAATGTCTGCTATTTGTGATGATGCTTGTGTGTCTTGCTCAAAAAAAGTTTACGATTGTCATAAAAATATAACATGTAAAATATGCAAAGGATTTGTTCATAAAAATGTACCAAATTGAAACCAAAAGAACTACAGCGTATAAAACACAATGAATGGACTTGTAACAATTGTACGATGGCTCAAAATAAAGACACACGTTCTGACGATGATAGCGATGATATAAATATCACACATCATCTTAAAACAGCAGATATTACTGATGCCAACTTTATTAAGAAATACGATGAAATGATTTTCAATCCATTGAAATTTGAAAATAGTACTACAGATAAAGATAATATTACTAATGACAAATGTATCCACCAATGTAACTATGTAACACCAAACCAATGTTCCTTCTTAAAAATGGTAAATTAAATTTTATGAATGTTAACATTAGAAGCCTAAAAAGAACTTTGACAAACTCAAGGAATGTATGAAAGCTATTAACCACGACTTTACCATAATAGGTATTTCTGAAACCCATTTAAGAGATAAGCCACCTGATTTTTACAAAATCGCTGGATATAACTTTGAATGTGTCCACAGAGTTGGAAGACAGAAAGGGGAGTAGGCATGTATATTTCGGACAAACTTAAATACCAGGTACGCAAAGACTTAAGTAAATCAACCCCAAACTTTGAGTCATGCTTTATAGAAATTGAAAATGTAAATAAACGAAATATCATTGTTGGTACTGTATACAGAGCCCATACATCTATTAATGATTTCATAACAGGAATAGATCCTATTTTAAAGACTATTAATGCTGAAAAAAAGCTTACCTATGTTTTAGGCGATTTTAATATAGATCTATTAAAAGTTGAGGAACATAAAGCATACCATGATTATTTAGACCTAATTTATTCCTATTCATTAATGCCAACTATATACAAACCGACTAGAATTACTGAAACTACCGCTACACTAATTGATAATATATTAACGAATAACGAAGCTGTAATTCAGTCTGCTATCATAGTTACAGATGTGAGTGACCACTTTCCAACAATCTTGTCAACAAATCTAGATGTAACTGACATTCCAAGTCCAACGGTGACACATAAAAGGGTTCATAGTAACGAAAATATTTACATGTTAAAGAAAAGATTAGCTGATGTCAAATGGGAAGAATACCTAGATAATATAAATGCAGATGATGACTACAATAAGTTTATCAGTATATTTAATAAAATATATGATGAATGTATTCCATTAAAGAAATCTTCAAATAAAAGGAAAAGGGATCCGAAATCGCCGTGGATAACCAAAGGGTTACTAAAGAGTATAAACATTAAAAATACTTTATATAAACAGCATTTGCAAAACCCAAGTGCTGAACGCCTTCACAAATTTAAAATATATAGAAATAAACTTCATGCTTTGATACGCAAATCTAAGAGGAAATATTATTTTACCAAGTTTGAGCGTTCTAAAAATAATATGAAACAAACATGGAAAACAATCAATAATATCATTGGCCGTGGTAAAATAAGACAAGCTCAAAAGAAATTTAGAAGTGACAACGGCAATACTATTACCAATCCCCATGATATTTCCAACCTTTTTAACGATTTCTTTGTACATGTAGGTCCTAATCTAGCATCACAAATTCACAAATCAGGTAAAGATTAGTTTGCTTACCTATAAAATCCAGCATCTAGCAGTATGTATATGAAGCCAGTTGTTGAAATGGAAATCATTAAAATTATTGATAAATTTAATCAAAATAAAAGTGCTGGTCATGATAATATTGGAAATTTTATTATAAAAAGAGTTGCAAAGGAAATTGTTCAGCCGCTTGCCTCAATCTTTAATCTCTCCATTTCAACCGGTGTTGTGCCACAAAAAGTAAAAATAGCAAAGGTAATACCAATCTATAAAAAAGAAGATTCTGAAGTATTTTCTAATTATCGCCCAATTTCGGTACTACCTTGTTTTTCGAAGATACTTGAAAGACTAGTGTTTAACAGATGTATTGCGTATATAGATAGTAATAAAATACTAAATGATAAGCAGTTTGGTTTTCGAAACAACCATTCTACATACATGGCCATAACTCAACTAGTTGACAAAGTTAACTATGCCGTTGAAAGAAACGAAACCACAATTGGAATTTTCTTAGACCTTTCCAAAGCCTTTGACACTATCGACCATAACATATTAATTCATAAATTGGAACACTATGGTTTTCGTGGTATCGTACTTCAGTGGTTCACTAATTATTTAAGCAACAGAAAACAATATGTACATTACAACTCTTGTGAATCAGAACTTAAAGATATTATTTGTGGTGTACCTCAAGGTTCTATACTGGGTCCCTTATTATTCATTCTCTATGTAAACGATATTATCAACACATCAGATGTATTAGACTTTATATTATTCGCAGATGACACTACTATTCTGTACTCACATAAAGATATTGAAAGTAAATATCAATTAATTAATAATGAATTGAAAGAAATTAGTAATTGGTTCAAGTCGAACAAACTATCGGTAAATGCAAGTAAAACAAATTACATGGTTTTGGGTACACCACATATGACATCAAAAATAAACTCAACTGTGTGTGATGTATCTCCTGAGATCATTTTAGATGAGTCAGTTCTGGAACGGGTTACTAATACAAAATTCCTGGGTGTGATTATTGATGAATGTTTGACGTGGAAATACCATATAAACTGTATAGCAAAAACCATCTCGCGAAATATTGGAGTTATGAACAAACTTAAATTTTATGTACCTGATCGTATCCTGTATTCTCTATATTGTACTCTTGTTTTACCTTATTTAAATTACGGAATATTGATTTGGGGTGATACGTGTAAAACATACTTGGATAAAATTATGAAATTACAGAAATGGGCTGTGAGGACAATAGCAAATAGTCATTATAGAAGCCACACTGCTCCCTTATTTGCCAAATACAATATTTTAACTCTTGCAGACACCTACAAACTTGAATTGGGGGTATTTATGTACAAGTACAGTAATAATGAATTACCGGGCGTATTTGATGGCTTCTTTACACTACGTTCCAATATTCATAATTACCAAACGAGAAACGCAGATAAATTCAACTTAATGAAGAACAACAAAACATTTACTGACCATGCCATTCGTACTGCTGGTCCAATATTATGGAATTCATTGCCAAATTCAATAAAACGGCAAATTCATTGAAACATTTCCGTAAGATATATAAACGTGACTTGATCTCAAAATATGATTAATTCTTGAGCATCGTGTTTCTCGTTTGTTTGTTATGCTTTGTTTTGTTTTTTTACTTCTTTTGATGGTAACATTTCTTTGTTAAGGGGGGTGACTTCCTCTGGCCTTACTGGCCTTCTGGTCATCCCCTCCATAATTCGTTTGTTTGATATTGCCTTTGTTTTTTAAAATATATACTTGTGTGATTTCATGTGAATTATGGGAAAATAAAATATCTTGTTTCTTGTCTTGTATTTCATTTTCACGCAAACAGGCAAAAGGGAAGAAGCATTTCGCAAATTTTGGCAACATATTTTATCGGTACATACACACAACATTTTGAATTGTTTCCCCCGAAACAGATAGCAAACCAATCTGTTAAAATTGTCAAAGCAATCTGTTAAATTCAAAAACTTATCACAGAAATATATATGCCTAAGTTTAAAACAAACATTGTAAAAGGTTGGAAAATGTATATAATTAATCTGTACTTAATAATATACCGTAATGTTTACATGGACTTTGACCTGTAGCCAGCCCGCCAGAAAACAAACTGTTAGTCATAGCACTACAGGTTACAAGGTAAATGGGTGCATTTACAGACGACAAACATGGAATACTTGAAAATATTGCTGTTACTCCCCATATTTCAACGATAGTAGGCAGTTACATAGAACCTTAACTGGTAGGTTCAACGTTTGACGATTTTCATTATTTTGCCATTACTGGATATAGACAATGAATATTATTAAAATTTCACTTTGTTCATGACTGCCAACCGATATTCCCACTTCACAGTAAGTATTATTTTATAATGTTTTCAGCATAATGTATTCTTATGTACGATGGTGTAATTACAAGCTATTGCAGGCTTATTTTGTATGAGTATCACCCTATACAGGTATATTCACAATTTAGTTCATTCTTTTATCTTCAATGCAGGCCAATTGTTCTTTTAAATTTGTGTACTCCCGGTGTGTACTACCATATCAAAAGTATATACTTGTCCGCTGCTACATGTGTCTCTTTTTACCCCGGGGGGGGGGGGGCACTCAACTTTGGAAGTGACGGGTATGTGCCTACCGGAGTCGCGAAGTAGGGGCCTATCGGGTACAAAGCGTTATTTTAAAAAAGGGGGTCATTGGGTACAATATTTTGAAAAAAGGGGTCATCGAGTATAAGATTTTTTTTTAAGGGTCATCAGGTAGAAAATTTTGAAAAAATGGAGCAAAATTTTGAAAATTTCGGCATAATTTTGAAAAAATGGAGCAAAATTTGACAGTTTCGGCATTTTTTGTTGCATTTTGATGATGCTATTCTAGAAAAAAGGGGTCATTGGGTAGCCGCAACCAAAAAAGGGGGTCATTGGGTAGCCGCAACTAAAAAAGGGGGGTCATCGGGTATGGCTTTTAAAAAGGGGGTCATCGGGTATAGTCGACTTCAAAAAAGGGGGCCTACAGGCACATACCGTCACTTCCAAAGTTGAGTGCCCCCCTGGGCTTTTTACATAATAGCTAGGAATAAATACCAGACTCAACTCAAATGAAGGTCACTCCAAGTTACCCCCAAGTCACATGGTTTAGGAATATAGAGATCATTCCTTACCCATGTGACTCGGGTGGTTTTAAGTGACCTTGACTTGAGTTGCTAGCTATTACGTAAAAAGAGACACATGTAGCAGCCGACAAGGGCATCATTTATTCATTTTGACATGATTTACACATTTATGGAACTGCTATGTACAAACATAATTGCCTTATTTACAATGACAAAATTAACTGTACCATTTTTACTTTAACACCCGCTTTAACATTCCTCTTTCTTTAGGGTTATCAAAATTTTCTGCCTAGGCTATGCAACACACATCATATCAGTCACCAAGGTAGTGAGTATTTTGCACACTCCTAAAAACTTCCTACCTACAGTACAATAATCTTCTTTATGTAAGTAAGAAAATGAGTAATCGACAACTAATTCGCCTCTTCAAATGCTTACTGGTCTTAACCTGTGGCCTTTTCATGTGGCACATATTGGGATTTGGAAATTGGACATACAATTACTTTCAAAGTCCTCGGTAAGTAAAAGAGATATGAACGAATGTAATGTATGTATGTATAAAATTAAAAAAAAATATTGACATTTTATATAGCGCCTTTCATGTGTATCAAAGCGATTTACATTTATTCCGCTGTCATTAGAATATGTCGCTGTAATACAATGCCCAAGACATGCTAATACCTTTGGGCGGGGCTCATGGACATTATTCCTAACAGCTCCCCATTTCACCCCTGGGTGGAGAGAGGCAATTGAGGTAAAGCGTCGTGCCCAAGCGCCTTGCCCAAGTGCACAATACCATATGATGGCACCGCCGGGGCTCGAACTCGTAACCCTCCGATTGCGAGGTAGAGCCACCGTGCCCTCAGGTAAAAGGTATTGATTTACAGTTTTAAAAACAGTCACACCAATCCTTAATAGCTTTCGATACGCGCTATGTGTTCCACTCTGTAGGCTATAAATAATGTAATGTAATGTAATGTAATGTAATGTAATGTAATGTAATGTAATGTAATGTAATGTAATGTAATGTAATGTAATGTAATATAATGTAATATAGGTATTAACCTATTCTCTATATAACAGATCCATTTCTCAGAGGTACCCAGACGCAAAGCCATTTTCATACAAAAGTCGGAAAAGAATCAATTCTCACAACACCGAGCTTAATGAAACGGAATTAGCTGCTCTCGTTGAAAGGTCTAAAATATTACCCAAAGGTTCAAAAAATATACATAAGAATGACAGCGATCCTCAACCAACTCTTCCTTCGTGGATGTTCTACCAGATGGCTTTTCAAGGAGACAAGTGGGTTTCCAATAAAACAAATGCTGAAAAATTTAGGTAATTATAGGTTGTTATATTTTTTGCTCATTTCTCCGACGTCCACGTTCCCGTTTATGTCACCCAAATATCTCTTATTTTTCCATTTGATCTGTCTCCTAAATGCCCATTTTTCAATTTCAACAGTAATTCTCATTATCACTGATATTTTCTTACTTATTGTGAACACACAAAGCCAGTTGAAGCTATTTAGAACTAAAAATTCGATGTTTGAGGCTTCTGTGAGACTGTTTTGGATCTCAAAAAAAATGGTCATGTTTTCACGCAATGCTGCCCTAATTTAGGTCCAAACGGTCGGTCTCTCACCCAACGACCCCATAATTCTTACATGTTGCGCTCACCTAATGACCCCAGATTTGTTTTTACCTTTTACTCTGACCAAAAGCCCGTTAGTGTGAAAGTGTCAGCCCTATACATATATCCATTTCATATCGAAGTGTATGTATTTTCCCCCTAATTTTTACAATCTTCGTCAAATTTTGTCCCCCGTGATATTTGTCTTCAACCTCACCTCACCCCCTGTTGACCTTCCCCTGAGAGAGTCCTGGCTACGTCATTGCATATTAAGTTAAGCAAGCAAGCCAGAAAGAAAGAAGGGAGTGCAGGAGGGAAAGAGGGCGAAGAGAATACTTCAAAGTAGCCGTGCCTAAGATGAGCATTGAGGACGTTGCCTTTCAAATGAGTAACACATGATTTACGAAGGATTTAAATAATGTAATTTTTTTCTTGTTACAGAACAGAACTACGTGGAATAGAGTTGAATTCAAGAACTCATATGGTATTGTCTCATAAAACGACTCCTGTAGGAGTACGATTGCCCTGTTATTTTTGTAAACCAAATGACACAGTCCAAGTACAAAGCTGGTTTACTCGTGTTATGCCACAGGTAAGCAATATTGAACTTAAAGGAAGTATCCGGCAATCACAATATTTGCCTTATACTCGTATGTTAGAAAATTATTATCAAGCACGAATCGCTTGGTTTCATTTTAAGGGCGTACTACACCCATGTATTGGTTTGATAGCTTTTGATTGGTCTAAAAAAATATTTTTTCATTTATAGCTAGGCATTATATGCACGGATCATGTGAAATAAAGAAAAAAATAAAATAATAATAAAAAAAGGTGTTTTTAAACCATTGTATAGTAAGTCATTTTAGCCCTATATATTTTTTGTTTACATGTATCCTGGTAACTCAGATGCATGTTTCATAACAAACCATAAATTGTCCATAATTTATTCTTTTCAACATGTTCAAGTAGGGGGCATGAATAGAATACATTAAATCCTTTGTTATACCATCTATAGAAATGTACTCACTGATTATAACACTGAATAAATTAAATAGGCCTAATCTCTTCCACATAGACAATTTAATAGTACACCATGTATTTATCTTCTATAATGTGGTGTTAGGAAAAGAGATTAAAAAAGGCTATACGGTCATCAAAGGTCAGGTTATAGGTCAATTGGTTCAGGTCAAATTCAGGCATCAACATGTGGTAGTCTGTGATATCATACATGTCATAATGAGGCATCAATTTTGATATTTTGTCTGTTACTGGATATATAATGGAAATATGTGAGGTGGATATACTAAAATACCTTGGGATGTAAATGGTGAGTACAATTTAGATTGCCTAGTTGAGATGAATTGGGCAAATAAATATAAAATAGTTACCAAAATCACAAAAATGAAGCTTACGGAAAACTACCTAATATGGTGGTATGGGTGACAAAAATACAATCTTTTTCAACATTGCTGTAGTGTGGTTGTGGTAACCTGTTACCTATGGCTTAATTAAGTTTCAGTGAAATAGTGTCGCAAGTTCAAAATACAAAATATAGCTCAACATTGAAAATAGAAGCATTTTAACCGGTTCGTTTTTGATAGTTGTGGAGCACCAAGTTCATGAAGTCATAAAAGAGATCAGGGACCGCTTATTCCCATTTTACATATCAACATTATTTCCCTAATGTGTTAGCAACACATATCCAAAATTTTAACGAAATCCGTTGATAGTAAGCTTTCCAAAATGAAGTGAATTTAAAACATCAGTGATGTACCACCTTTTGGCTTATATCATTAGAAGCATGTACGCTTCATTGATACTGATGCCACCAATTGAACGAGAAGATTTGCCCCTTCATTTTGCATACCACTTTGTCCAATTTCTTTTTCTCATTTCTTCACAAAATGCAAAAAATGCAAAAAAATGCATGGGTGTAGTACCCCCTTAAACAAATTCATATTGACCATATAAACGAATAAAAAAAGACCCTTTCTCAACACGCGATATTCAAATCAAAATTCCCGTGCACCGAAATTGTCTGGTAATACAATGAAGGCTGGCGACAGTTGAGCACAAATAACCATGACGTCATTGCCCTAACCAATTTAGGCGCGGTAATTTTGAATATCGCGTGTTGGGAGACGACTGTATTTTATTATTTTTTGTGGTTAATATGAGTTTGTTTGAAATAAAACCATGTGATTCGCGCTTGATAATTATTTTCTAACATATAAGGCATAATGTTATTATTGCCGGAGACTTCCTTAAAACTATAAGTAGTGTATCGTGGCAAAGAAAACTAGTTTAACTATACATCCTTCCCCACAATCCATAGCGTATTTGGATTGCGAATAAACATGATAAATAAAACTCACCAGTTGATAACACCTGTTTAAGACCTCTCTTGCGCCAGAAATCCCAAACTTTACGAAAATGTCCAGGGTGTCCTATCATCAGTGTAGATGTGTTTGACTCAACCGTTGTACTGCACGTTGACACGCCTTCACCCAGGATGGGTCGTCATTGCCCTTGCCAATTTTGGCGCGGGAATTTGAATATCGTGTGTTGGGAGACGACTGTTTTTATTCATTTTTGTCAAGATGAGTTTGTTTTAAATAAAACCATGTGATTCGTGCTTGATACATATTTGGCTAACATTTAACGTACAATGCCATGATTTAATGGGATGCGGAAAAGGTATTATTTGTCTTAAAATTTTCTAAATTAATTCATGACATTATCATTCCTTCAATGTATCGTTGCGAAAAACAAAGCACACAAAACATATGAACCAAAAGTTCCCAGATTTGGGGACACATTACCCAATTAACTCTAAAAACTTTTTGTTTCAAAGTATATGATATGGTCAACAAATTGCATTTTGAAATAGTCACTATTTTCAGTTTATTGTAGACTTCATAGCGTAATTGCAGAATAGACCACACCACAACTTCAGATCCTGAACATTGCGTTGATGGTGACGAGACCGTATAATGATATTTATACTTTTATTCATTTTATTATAGGGTCGAATATATATTATAGTTGTTGCAGTAAAAGTAGATTTACCATTCCAAACCGTTGTTGGTTAACGAATAACCATCCACTTGAGTGTATAGGGGCCCCGGATATAGGGGCCGGGTAGCATTACAAGTGCGAATATTTCCGATTCAAAAGTATGATTTTTACACGTTCTTTTCAGAGTTCTCCTCTTGAGGGGAAAAGTTTCAAACGTTGCAGTGTTGTTGGTAACGGTGGTATACTCGCGAATAGCACCTGTGGAGCAAACATAGACAAGGCTGACTACATATTCAGGTAACCGCACCCGTTGACCAACCGTCTAAAACTTCTGGTCATTCGAATTGCATAATATACTCCTCTTAATTCTTTCCCACACTCCATTATTGGTTAAGTTCAGGTTCCAAAGTAATATTTTCGAAAGTGAATGGAAAGATGAATCCCACTGTAATAGTTTTGTAATAATTAGTTAATAATTAGTCATTGTATTAGTCATTCGATTAGTAATTCATGTAAATATCTAAATCACGATAAATCACGAAACCATAATCATTAGTCATGTAATTATTCTTTTAGTAATACAAATACACATCGTTTCAGTATTATTTTCCTTGAATAACAAAAACTCGTATCTTGTATGACTTATTTTTAAATAGTCGAATTAGACCATTTTTTTGACCAATTAGATTTTAAGTGTTGACATACCGCCACATATATATAAGTGAGTGTGTTTTGTAACTTTAATTATCTCTGCGCGGGTGTCGACTGCAGACGAAAAGTATCAGAATTGTAAATTTTCATGACCATATTTGGAATTAGATTGAAAAATGCATTAAAATGAGTACAAACAAGCCTAGTATATTGGGTTAGTGATTCTTATGATAGCTCTTGATATTTTGAGAAAATATCTCAAAACTTGGGACTATAAGTCTGACTAGCACTCAGTTCATTAATGTCACCATGATATGTCATCATTATTTTGTTGATGTAGTACTATATAGTATGTCAAATGCATTAAATAGTTCAAATTCTCTTCCAGGTGCAATTTGCCTCCAATCGCTAAGTATATCAGAGATGCGGGACAGAAGACAAATCTTGTTTCATTAAATCCCAGTATGATAATGAGTCGGTAAGCAAACTTGATTTGGAACAAAGATCTAAACGAGACAATGTGTGCTAAGAAGAGTCTGTAAAATGATAAGCACTATTGTGGTTTTTTTTGGGGGGGCAAACAACGTGCGCCTGAGGATTTTGAGGTGCGTCAGGAAACATCTTGCTACATGTGGATTATCATAAGTTCATCCGTTAGGCTAAAAAAATTGTTATGTTTCAAAGCCCATGGCAGGTTCAAAAACGAATCCGGAATGAGCTTATTAAGATTTCATTTTTTTAATTTTTCAATTAAGATGCCATTTTCGAGTATTCAAAAGTATACAGCATAAAACTGTGGTTGATTTACATAATTGAAGTAATATCAATTGTTTTGTTTTATACCAGCTTATACCTAAACAATGCGAGTATCGCATCAAGTAACTTTTCTTCCAAATTTGTCTCAGAATTTAATGATTTTACGGCAAAAAAAAAAAGGAAAAAAAAAGAGAAATAAAAAATGAAATTGCCGTTTCAGCTGACATAGACGCGCTAAGAAAACGCACGAGCGCGGCGGCTTTGAGACATAACAAATTTGTTAGCCTAACATACGTATATACACTTGAATAGAATTCTACTTCTTTTTTACAAATTTCAGATACGGCTTATTTGGCAGCAAAAACTTAACACAAAAATTCAATTCTGATTTAGCTGAATACACAGGACTTATATTGGCGACATGTCTAGGCGACCCATCCTGGGTGAAGGCGTGTCAACGTGCAGTGCAACGGTTGAGTCAAACACATCTACACTGATGATAGGACATCCTGGACATTTTCGTAAAGTTTGGGATTTCTGGCGCGCGAGAGGTCTTAAACAGGTATTATCAACTGGTGAGTTTCACTTAATCGCAATCCAAATATTACGCTATAGAAGGTTGAACTATACTGCGCCCAGAAAGCATACACTTGAAAAAAAAAGTTTAAAACTAAACCATATTTATTTATTTTGTTTTTTTAAAGATATAATCTTGCATATTATGACACCCCTTTATTCCAATGTAACCTCCAGAAGCAGAGTTACAAACATTTGATTAGACAAAGATCCAGTTTTAAAAGCGACAAACTGCCCTATACACGTCCGATTGGAGCATGTGATGACAATGTACAGCCATTATGCATGGTCAACAACGGTGGCCACACAAGATATTGATGGGATTAAAAGAAATTAAACAAAAGGAAATAAAGAAAACTGAAACAACAGAACTGAAAAATAAAATAAAGTTGTGAAGAGTACAGAGAAGAAAAAAAAATGAAATAAAAACTTACTGCTTTAGCATATGTTTAGATATAGCTTGACTGAAGAAACTGTGTTGTCTCTTTGTTGCACTTGTTGGAATCTTTTCGCCTGTATAGACCAGTTTGTCACTTTTGAAACTGGACCTTCGTCCAATCAAATGCTTGTAACTTTACTTCTGGAGGTCACATTGGATTCAATGGGGTATCATAATGTGGAAGATTAGATAGTGCGTCGATTAAAAAAATGCCGAATTATGGTTTCGTTTTAAAATTAGGAAAAGATTATTGCCGTTTCCCACCAAAATTCACCCGAACATGGGCAAAAGTAATGTAAAATACCAGATTTTTGCGAGCACGCGCGCACATCAATTATCCAAATAAACCGGCATATATCTCACCATAATGGGCTATTCCAGAAATTAACGGCACCTACCCTAAAAAAAGAAAAAGAAAAGCGCAGTGATTTATAGTGCGCTACGCACAGGCACAACGCCTAGACATTGATCCACAAGCCTCAGCACACTTTACAGGTTGTCGCTGACCACTATGGCCCCATATCAATCCATAAACCATTAAATAACAAATCAGGGACTTTGCTGCTTCAAGATGAGCGCACACCCTAGACATTCCACAAATAACCATCGCAACCAGGATCAGCTCCCCGAGTTTCGTACGGGTTACAACGAGACAAATTAGCAGTGAGTTCCTTGTCCAGGGGAATTTCAAGCTAACTCAATTTTTCCACGAGAGCGTAATAGGCACCGCCAGGGTTCGAACCCGCAACCTCTCGCACCATAGTCGAACGCCTTATCGATTGAGCTAACTTGACTGCTAAAGAAGACACGGGATTCCCAAAAAGTTTGAGTTTTCCCATGTCTTCTTTAGGGGTAAAAAGCCGTCCTCGGCAATTGCGAGCACCAACATGCGAGGGGGTATACACCCCCCCCCACACACACACATTTGAACATGAGAGTCCGTGATCATTATTTTTAGAATCCAATAAATATTCATAGCTGATTGATCATTGATTATCGACTATCGATTAACACCATCTCAAACGCTGCTTACCAGCGTGCTAAGACTGTGATGAAATCCGTAGCCATGATACTCTATGTACTACTGCTGGCTATGATCTTTCCTTTGTTTTTTCTTATTTCATCTGTCTTATGATTTACGAGGTCAGATCTTAAAAAAGATTAAGATTTTCCCATGTCTTCTTTAGGGGGAGAGCCAAAATTATCTGGATGCGCCCAATACCTGGTCAAAATGATGCAACCGGGATTTTTTTTTGCGTCTTTGCCCCGACTTTTTAATTTTGCCCCTCCCCTGACAAAGAAAACTGTCTAGGTTCCTGGATTCTAACTGAGCAATGAGAATAATTGGCCACCAGTTTCAAGTGTTCATAGAATAGCTTTAGGGGGTACTACACCCCTGTGGTAGATTTGTGACTATTTTTGCATTTTTTCAAATCACACACTGGTAACAAAAGTTATGTATATTATTGGGGCAAGGAATCCAATTACTACACTGAAATTTCAGTGACTCAAGACAAGCGGTTCAGTGTGATAGGAAATGAGGTACATCCTAGCGGTACCTTATTTCTTATCATAAATAACGAACCGCTTGTCTTGGGTCACTAAAATTCCAGTGTAGTAATTGGACTCCTTGCCCCTATACATAACTTTTGCTACCACTGTGTTATTAGTTTTTGAGAAAACGCAAAAATAAACGCAAATTTATCGAGGGGTGTAGTACCCCCTTAAGACTTTCAGTTTTGAATACGAATTACAGAATTAACCAGAATGTACCTACTTTTTTAAAAATCTATGTCATACACAAATTATATATAAATCTTCTTTATTTTTCTTCAGGTTTCTATCTAGCAACTACAGCTCTGGAATTATGTGACGAAGTACACCTGTATGGATTTTGGCCATTCCCGTTCACTTTTTATTCTGAGGAACCCATTCGTTACCATTATTTTGATAAAGTCAAAGCTAAATCAGAAACACATAGTATGGCATTAGAATTTTGGGAATTGTGGCAAATGCACCAGGATGGCATTCTTAGACTACATATAACACCGTGTTATGGCGGAACAAATAGCCCTAAACTGGCTGAACATCAAGTATCATTTGATTGAAAGTGTTCAAACCTATCCTGGCTGAAGGTCAAAGCATGAAAACAATTTTTGTCTTATGGAGCTGAACTCATCTTCGACGATGAACCGAAAGATTTTTCTTCGTGTACTCTGATCTCTTCTGGATGCAATATATCTAACAAAATATACACTATGGAACGCATGGTTCTTCATGGTGGCTCTCATGAAAGAACTGCGCTGTGTGTGCAAGGAAGTAGACCGTGATCTATAGGCGAATCCAACGAGCCAAGTCATGGTCAGGATTTGGGCGGCCATTACTGGGTCCCCGCAGCACCAAACTGGTGTTGTGACCGCCCAATTGGGTAAAGCTGCTTAAAATTCGATGTTAGATTCTTTTGTGTTGTAAACTGTCAACTGTCATCATTCTTTTGTCTACGTGTAACTGAAATTTTGGAAATAAGCTTTTGTCGTGGATATCTACTGAAAAATGTCATAAAAAGAGGATGCTAGGATCACGAAATACTCCTTTAACCCTAACCGCCTAAGGGCTTTTTGGCGACGGGAAGGGAAAGAAGAAAGGAATAAAGAGAGAAAACAAAGGAAGAAGTTGTTTGCTCTGGGTGGGATTCGAACCCGGGACCCCTCGCATGCCAACCACTGGCTCGGCGACACTTAGCCACGGGTGTTGGGCTTCGCTGGCCAGTGGAACCGTGCCTATTTATCACTTAGGGCGATTGCGTCATCACACCACGTGGGATGGACGCACGAACAGCGCATATATCAACTTGTATTTTTTAGTACTTAGTACGGTTAGGGGAGGTTGCTCGAGGACACGTGCAGCATCAATCAAACGCGCGCTCGCGGGGGAACATGAGACAAATCTGGGTTTTTTGGCCTAATTTTTTACACAATGTTTGTGTTTGTTTCCGTTTTGGAGTCAAAATAATATCTACTTAGAAGTATAACAAACCTGAAGTATAAAACACATTATTTTACAGTCCACTAAAATATTTTCAAATAAATTGGAAAAAAAATACACAAGAAATATATACAATTGTTAGAATGTTTCACTCCAGTGAAGCTGGAATCCCAGCAAAAGAGCAATGTAAATTAATTATGGTAGCCATGCATGCAGTGTAATATTTTCACCTCTGACATATTCATAACATGTTGGGGTGGGTGCACATACAGCATGTACTGTGCACACAGGTTTTAAAGAGTTTTGCAAAAGTACATGTATAGTAGTTTACACTCAATTTACAGTAACATGTTATCAGCATAATATAAAAAAGTTTTGGTAGTGTTTATTAATATAAAATGATTTAAGCTGGTTTTTTTATGATCTTTATATGAAATTGTGCCTTATTTAATACGGTAAACAGGTATGAAAAGATGAGAAATTGTCTTGAATACCAAGAAGATGAGCCATCATGGAAATAAATAATTTTGGGCCTTACTCGACTCCAGATTTGTTAAGCACTTCAAAAGTTACAACTGAGCTCAATTTGATGCCTTTCTGGGAAAGTGCACAATACTTCTGATATTTTACACGCTTCTGCAGGACTATTGTACGCACAAACATTTGTTTAAATAATCGTCAGCAAATTTTTTGGAACATCTCTAATATTTGGGTTGCTAATCACGTGGTGTTTTAGACAAATTGGTATGATAAAAGTGCCAAATCCTTCGGTAGCATGTTATCCAAAAATGATTTTATTCTAAATTTCCAAATTTAAAGAAAAATTTAATTTGAATATTAACTTTTTGAAATACTTCTCTTTGGTTTATGCTATTCAACAAAATTGGAAAAGAGATGTTAAGATGGTGGACAGGGAAAAAATAGATGATATTAGTATCTCGAAACTGAATGAATGATTCCGGCAATCACAACATTATGCCTTATATGTTAGAAAAATTATTATCAAGCATGAATCACATGGTTTTATTTAAAACAAACTCATATTGACCATAAAAATGAATAAAAACAACCGGCTCTCAACACGCGATATTCGAAATTCCCGCGCCAAAATTATCCAGTGCAATGACGTCATGGTTATTTGTGCTCAATTGTTGGCAACCTTCATTGTATTACTGGGACGTCATTGCACTCGACAATCTCGGCGCCCGGGAATTTTGAATATCGCGTGTTGAGAGACGCCTGTTTTTATTCATTTTTATAGTCAATATGAGTTTGTTTAAAATAAAACCACGTGATTCGTGCTTGATAATTATTTTTTTTCTAACATATAAGGCATAATGTTGTGACTGGCGGAGACATCCTTTAACTAAATTAGTCCATGAAATGTGTAGTTATTCAAAAGGTCTTTAAAACCCCTGTTTGTGGTTAATGGGCTATTCAGTTTGAAGAGTGGGACAGTAGATATTTCCAATTTAAGATTTCACACAGGTATGTAACTGTGAATAATTGCTCTCTCATATTGGTTTTGCTAAATCTGTTTTGGATGGTATTGAAATAACTCCTTTTTGGAATCAAGTTCAGTTTAATCTTTTGAGAAACTCCCTTGAGCTTAATATGAGAGATATTATTTTGGACCTATTGGATACTGAGAACTTCAAATTTAATTTAGTAATACTTCATGCAAAGTATTATATTTATATTTGTAAATAGGATAAAGGTAAACTTAATTATAATATTTTTGTAAAATTTCTTAAATCTTGTAGAAAAACTGGGAAGTTTTTTGCTGTTAAAAATGACAGTCTTAAAAATGGAGTAACAGATGGAAAAATGTCAATTTGTAATGAGATGTTTGGTGGTTCATGTGCTAAATTGAATTATTGTGCATTCTTATGTTTATAATTGTATCGTGATATATTTTCTTTGTATACATGCTTGTATGGGGTTTTTTTTTAAGAAAAGAAAAAAAGATGACTTGATGCAATAAATGACAGAGCCTTTTGGCTCTGTGAATGATAAAAAAAAAGAGTTTCAGAAACATATGTTTGAAATTGGTTATCTTGAGCTCAAGCAAAATCACCAAAACAACGTATAACCCACTGGCAGCTGGACTTCACTGCAGTAAGCTTAAAATGTCTTGTTTGGCTGTATTCTTGTCCAAAAGTATTAAAAAATATACTTGAACAAATACAATTCGTCATGGTTCATCGCGTTTATTCCTGCACACTAGTTATAATACATGTACAGCGCTGGCGAATATTTCACACGTTTCTCTTTGTCTCATCAAAGTCAGCGGCTCAAAATGGATATAAAGTTACATAGATGTTTCATTTTCATGACTTTCGTCATCCTACAAAATATACATTATTCGGTTGGGGGTAAGTAAACATTATTTGTTTAGTTAAACGCTATTCTCGATGTTTAACTAACTTCAGCAATTTCGGGTAACTTTTTAACACTTCCTGTCCCTTCTACATGTTCTACAGTCCACGTGCGCAGCAAGGCGTGTCAGTGGAGTTGTTGTTGTTGTTTCGGCTGTTGTCGCAATGGTCACAATTTAGTAAAATAACATATAGGCTACATAAAACTAAAACACATTGAATGTTGCCAATTATATTTTCATTGGCTCCTTGAAAGTGCCAAAGAAGATGCGTGGTGGTTATTTAAGGGAAAGTGTAAGAATTTATTTGAATTATTCCAGTTTATAAATAGCAATGTGTACTTCTCAACTATTTTTAGTATACATCAGGGTACATAAAATATATTCAATAGGTAGCAGGGTGCAGTGTAAAGCTATCTTCATTAGATAACAGGGTGTATATCCAGGGTGTATAGTGTAAATCTTAACATGCTTAAAGTAGACATGTGACATTGTAGATAGCATGACAGTGTATATAGTGCAAACAGTCTTCAGTAGATAGCACGATGTAGTGCAAAATTATCTAGATTAGATAGCGGGGTCTATTGGCATAGCGGGATATAATAATATAAAACTACCATCAGTAGATAATATTGAGATAGAAATCGTCAGTAGACAGCACCATCTTCAGTGGGTAGCAGTGTGTGCAGTGCTTAAATCATATGGTGAAAGCCCTGTAGTATAAAATTATCTGCAGTCGATAGCATGGTGTAGCATAAACTATATTGAGTAGATTTGTGTACAGGGATATTACTCACAAAACACATTCTCTTTATTGCTAAAAGATATTTGTATTTTAACTAGCCTTATTACTTTTTAAGTACACTATATAGGGTGTACCAGAAAAAAAACCGGGTGAATGAATTTGGACATAAGTCAGAAAATAGGCATTAGAATACAGCAAATTTAAATAAAATCTTGCATTTGACTGATTGCAAAGAAATGAGCGATTACATAAAGGTCCCGGATAAAGGTCCGTTCATCCAGGAAAGTTCTTTCTCAACTTTCCTGGTTCATCCTACGCCGCAATTGCTTTGCGGTGCGGTGCGTTACCCATATATCGCACCGCAAAGCAATTGCGGCGTAGTATGAACGGACCTCACCGCATCCGTCAATTCACTTCATTCCAAGTTTGAATGAAAGATCACCCAACACAATGCGCACTAGTGGTTAACATGTCATTTATATTTTGTTCGGTGATATACTTTTCGTTCTTCTAAAACAATCTGATTCTTACAAAACGTTTAATTAGGTTTTGTTCAAATACTGCACGATATTAAAAATGAAATCTTGCATGTATGATAATACACGGTACTTGCAAATATCTTTTTCGTTAATGTTAATATAATTATTGCATGAAGAATTATCACATAAAGAATTCCATCTGGCTAAAAAGTTAAATATTCTCACACCTTAAATAATATTTGTAATATTTCTAAGAAATGGTAATGCAAACTTTAAATCTTTAAAAAAATGTTCATGATATCAAAAATCACACGTAAAGCTGTAAGCACTTGATCATTGTCATCCTTGGCTCAAATCTTCTTTGGAAGTTTAAAATATAACATACTGCACAACATGAATAATTCAAGCTGGTAAGCTTCTAATTGCAGAAATCAAAGTTTTTGTGGACAAACTGTTGCTTCAAATAATGTCATGAATAATGAATGCAAAAGTTTTAACTTTAAACAAAACCCTCATCACTTAATCCCACCCAGGTGCAATGGGAAGCTGTTAGGGGTAGTCACAGTCGTCGTACTGATGAACCCTGCGCCATTTGTAGGCTGCAAACGTGGTTCCGACATATTCTAATGACGGCGGAATAAATGTAAAGCGCTCTGAGGCTGTTTACGGCATAAAGCGCTATATAAATATCTACATTTTTTTTACATTTTTAATCATGTCTTTCTTGGTTTTTTGAAAAGTGTAACACATTACATGAAAAAAGTTTTTAATATTTTAGCTATCCAATTTCAGAAATCCATGTTTAGTTTCTTAAAATGGGCGTTGCCTTTTAAATTGTTTGTCCATTTCTCGACTGATATTCAAATTCATGGACTGGAAATACAAGATGTAACACATGAAATTATGCAATTGTATTACTGTTTCAAATTTAAAATGAAAAGCGCAACACATATACTCGTTCTTGTATTAAATAAGAAATGTCTAAGCTGTCAGAGGCACTTTAGTTAGGTTCATTTTATAATCGGGTTCAAAAGTCAGCTGAAAAGTTAACCGATTATCTAAAAGGTTGCTGCGTATATAGTAATAACAGTACATGTACTCTACGATTACGTTGCGCCTTATTCCCCATTATGTTACCAGAATTTTATTTCAATGTCAAGGTCCATGGCCCATAAGAGTCAAATCTTAATTTCACTGCAATCTATTGACAGAATGGGCAAAGTTAAGTATTTACTTTTAAGGGTTCCATGGCTGCTCATTATATTTTTTTCATGACCCGTGTATTTATTTCATCATAATAATGTGAGCCAGTGAGCCGTGTTTTCATGGGTACTGGTGTGACGGGGTTTGGATTCATTATTTGTCATCTGTAATGATCCATTGACCCGTGTATGTGCAATAACCATGATAACGCAATATCATGTATTAGGCAAAAAAACAAAAACATGTTTGTTTCCTGTAGCAGGTCAAAAAAGTCAAATGCAAAATGCGGTTTTTTATTTTTATTTATTTTTATCATCCATGTCTCCAAATAAAAAAATAAAAAACTTTTTTGCTGCAAATTGGAATGGGAAGTTACAGTGGGTCTCTCCGACACACACACAAAATCATATTTCTTCATATTCAAGAATATTTATGACCCCATTTCAACCTGCAGTAGTTTTTCACTATGCTCGTTTGTTGTGTAATGTGTAAATGTTTATTCTAGTAGTGTTTTATGTTTGTTTGTTTTTGCGATTTTTCCGGGTTTTTTTTCTTTTTTTTCCTTTGTAAGTGAAAAAAATTCAAATGCGCACAATAAGCCGTCAAAAACGAAATGCGAGCGCGCTACAGGAAACAAACATGTTTTTTTTTGGCCTTACCTAACAAACATTAGGAAATCAATGCAAACAAATGGGTAGAAAAGTACACTTTATCCCGGGACTTTATCCTGCCTTAAATTAAAATTTTAAAAATGATATTAAATTTTTAGTATTATCTTAGTACATTTTCGATTATTACAGTCACAAATAACAAATCTGGCAACTAACGGTTACTGTCATATCAAACGTTTCCAGGATGATATTTATGTTGGAGAAACTTCGGCCCACCTATACGTGCAAAATCTTTTAGTTGAGACTCTTAGTTTCGAAGACGTTTCGAATTGACGTTTTTGTAACACGTAATTTTTGCCGGTAGTTTGATTTCTGCACTTTCCACCATAGATTAGATCCAAGGCCATTAATATTTTGTTTATGACATTTAGCCACAAGCCGGAGTCACAAACCCCTCCCCATGTGTATCCCTCCCCAACACACCCTAATGACCTTACTCTACATGCCACATATACTGTTCCCCCCCTCCATGCCCTATCACAGCTCTCTGTACATAACACATTACTTACTGCATCACAAAAACAATCCACGCACAAGCGAACCCCCCCTGCACACACACCGTCCTAAAAGGACTTCTCTTAATCTTGTGGGCCTATAACTATCATTTTCCTCCTGGTCACACATGCGTCCGAACTCAATCTAATTTATTTCAAAGTTGTGCACAACGTGACTACAAAACGTTTAAAACTCCCGAAATCATGTAATACTCAGTATTTCATTTCTGCATTTTCTGTTGTTTCTGGTAGTTTCTGTAATTTCTGTATTCTGTATATCTGTCTGCCGGGACCCAGATATAGCTGCCATTGAGGTGTAGGAATGCGTGAAATTGGATTACTATTTTCATTCATTTTGTGCTCCAGGGTATATTATATACTAGTGTTTTGGTATGGTAAACATTTTTACTCAAATTGATCAAGATAGGGCAAAGCCGTCACAGAGACCTTTTCTAATTAAAGGCCCATTCAGTGACTTGCTCAACCAGACCGGCTTCAGATTTTGGTACCTTTGTCATTGTCATAGATGTGCTAACATAGCCTGCTAGTAGTTCAGCCGAAAGCCATGTATGAAAGACAAAATAAGGCATTTTACATGAATCTCTAATTATTAACTACATGTATTTCAATGGGGCTTCAACTTTGTCTATAATACTGTTTCCTTGTTTTTTTGGACCAAATTTTTCATTTCAGAAATATCGAATGACAATCTCAACGATTTATTCTTGACTTGGGATTTATACACAGTTTTAATTTTTTTATACTTTCGCTGGGATCACTGAATGGGACTTTAAGTCATCAGAAAGTCAGCGCCAGCCCATGTCAATGGTATTTACTGTTTAAAAGGATCTTAATCCCATGATTTAGCCATATTCAAGCACTCATTTGAAGGTGCAAGGCGCTATATCTGAAATTGCCATAATATCACATAATTATCACTGAATAGCAACGAAATGCTAGTATTGCTAGTGTATCATTTTCCACTGCAATTTTCATGCAACTTTGCGCTATTTTTACTTAAAATTTGACAATTGCATGGTGGTGTAAATGTATAGAAATATCACAGAATAGCAACTTTATGTGCTACAATGCGTTAATACCATTTTATTTCAGGTAGCATAATACTGCAACTATCGTGCTAGTGTGTGCTATTCATACTACACCAATTACTTTGTAACAGAATAACGCCTCCTTTTGCTACATAGAGCTATTTGTGCAACTTTATTTCAGATAGCATAAATTTGCAACTATCGTGCTATTGTGTGCTATTCATACTATACCAATTACTTTGTAAAACGATTACCACCTCCCTGTGCTATATGAGCTATTTGTGTAATTTTATTTCAGATAGCATAAATGTGCAACTATTGTGTTAGTGTGTGTTATTCATGCTACATCTATCACTTTGTAACAGAATAACGCCTCCTTGTGCTACATAGAGCTATTTGTATTTCAGATAGCATAAATCGTGCTAGTGTGTACTATTCATACAACGCCTATTACTTTGCAACATATTAATCACATAACAAGTGCTCAATGAAAAAGGAAATAAAATTGTACCCCTGCTGATCCCTACTGATAAGCTGTCACCTCCTCACTTCAGGTACCATCCTCATCATGGAGGTGGATTACAGCCAGTCTTGTGATGAGCCTCCATTTGCATCTGTCTTGTGCGGCTTGGGTCGCAGTGTATGTGGTCATTTCCGTCCAGGATTTGATGTTTGATTTCCATGATACAAGATACAATTTATTTCCCATAATTCACAACAAGTCACATAATAATCAAATATTAATATAAGTATAAATTTTTAAAACAAATAAACAAGGGCAATATCAAACAACAACGAATTATGGAGGGGATGACCAGAAGGCCAGTAAGTATGATGACGTCCTCTGCCTCGGTTAGCTTGTGTTTATCCTAGGGTTCTAGCAAGATTTCCTGCACTGCCTCTTGCTACGTGACCAAAGTACTGTAGCTTGTGTTTTCTCACTGTTGTCTTACTTTTACTCAATATGGGCAAGAACCCATTCATTGGTGTTTTTGTCTTGCCAAGTGACACGCAATATACGACGGTAGCACCATAGTTCAAAGGCTGAGATCTTTTTGGTGTCTGCCTTCTTCAGGGCCCAGATTTTACATTCGTAGGTTGCTATGGGGAATATGAGTGCCTGAAGAAGTTTGGTTTTGACTTTGATTGTGAGTGACCGGTCTTTGAGTAGGTTTTGGAATTGACTGAATTTGTTTCTTGCTTATTGCAAGCCACCTTCGGATCTCCTTTGAGAAGTTTGCAATCTTTGTCTTTTATGTTTGAGTTCCTTGTGGCGGTTTTTCTATCAAAGTTTTTAGCTGCTTGGAACAATTCACGCGAATTGTGCATGGCATTATATTGTTCAAGTTTTGAACACTCCTGTTTAAGGGATCTAGAATGAGCGTTTATTGCGTTTCGACAGTATTTTTGTGGGACATGAGAGCACCTCAGACCTATCGAATTGCATTCTGAATACGAAGCATGTCTTTCTGATATCAAATAATTTTCATTTTTGAAAATCACAATATAATACAAATTTTATGACAAATTATAAAATTTGATATTTTCCAAATTTTTGATATATAACAGTCCTCGAAGTAAATTATATAAATCTAATGATATATTCTTAAAGTGTATGTAGCTGGGAGGAAAAGCCGACGGTCAATTGAAAATTTTGACCTTTCATATTGAAGATATGGATTTTTTCGCAAAAAGACCAAATTTTTTTTGGTGTTTTGGGGAAAAATCCATATCTTCAATACGAAAGGTGAAAATTTTCAATTGATCGTCGGCTTTTCATCCCACCTACATACACTTAAGTATAAATCATCAGATTTATAAAGTTTACTTCGAGTACTGTTAAATATCAAAAATATCAAATTTCAATGATTTGCCATAAAATGTGTATTAAATTGCGAATTTCAAAAACTCAAAATTATTTGATATCAGAAGGACATTCTTCGTATTCAGAATGCAATTTGATATGTCTGATGTGATCTAATGTCCCAAAATAAATACTGTCCAAACGTTCATACCCCTTCCCTTAAGCCAGAGTTCTTTGTCTTCTCTAACCCTCTTTTCGACATCCTTCTTGAGTTTTTTGTATTCATTATTGATCTCAGTTGGGTGCTGGCTCTGTGGGCGCAACTGACGTTTTGCGTCAATAACTTGCAGAGTTTCCTCACAGATCCATGGTTTCTTTGCTTTCCTTTTACGTTTTCCCAGGACCTTTTTGGCAGCTTTGTGAATGTTGTCTTTGAAATCACACCACAGTTCTTCTGGAGTATTCTCAGTGTTTGAAAGAGCTTGAAATGTGTTGCTTCTTTCTACTTGGTATTTCTCTTTGATGCTTTCATCCTGTAGGCTCTGGATGTCATAATTGTCAAGTGTTCTTGCCTTCTTCGGAATTTTGAGACGCAGTTTGAAGTCTGCATATAAAGAATTGTGATCACTGTCGATGTCTGCAACTGGAAAAGTGCGGCAGCTCTTTACATTTGTTTTCCATCTCTGTTTGATGAGAATGTAGTCTATTTAGTTTCTGTATAGGTTGTCTGGTGATGTCCATATACAGCCTGTCTCAAAAAAATTGTGCAAGTGAAAAGCGCCCTCTCTGGTAATTAGAAAATACCGTTGTGACATAATGCTTACATCAACGTCAAGGGCGTAGTCTTAGCTCTCAAATGTTGTTTGTTCTGTTCAATTTGCTTGTTTTAATCTCGAGATATGTTTAGTTAAAGACGAAAGGGTTAAATCACAATTGTGCCACTTTTACTATAGAGAAGAGGGCTTTACATGTAACAGTGATAGCATCAAGTTTATCAAGAGTTCCTTTGTGAAATCAAAAGAATGCATCAATTACACAATACAAATTTTTTTGACTGTTTTGACTGTTTTATCATGATGCAGGAATGATGATTCCCTTTTTCCACTTAAAAGAGATTAAAAGATAAATATTACATTACATGTGCATGTCAATGATTTTATCATGGTATATGCTGTTCTCTTAGTCACTTAAGACATGTTAAAAGACAAACAAATATTGCGCACTTATACATGTTAAATATAGGTTAATGAACGCGTATTACTTGTTGGGAGAGATATTAGACAAAATAATGCACGCGTGCTGATGTTGATGCGTCTAATGCATGCGGCCCGAAAGGAGGAGGGCATTAGACGCATCAGTAACGTAGCTGACGGGGGGGGGCAGGGGTGGCAATTGCCCCCCTGGCAATCCCTATTTGGGCCCCGCCCCATTTGGGCCCCCGCCCCCTAGCGCAGGGCAAAATTATAAAAGAGTGAGATGAGAGAGATGGAAAAAAGGGAAAAGAAAGAGGTGCGGATAGAATTGAACTATAGAACTATATATTAAAACGAGTTGCTTTTAGGGTAGCGCCCTTGTATTCCTTTTTTTTTTTTTTTTTTTTTTTTTTTTTACCACCGAAAAAAAAGGTTGGGTCAACCTTTTCGGGCTATTGAGGGCGGAAAATGTTTTGTTTGCTGGATTTGGGCCCCCGCCCCATACAGGCTTGCCCCCCCGGAAAAAATCCCAGCTACGCCACTGAGACGCATCAACATCAGCAATCATTGATTTACATGTACAGCTCTCTTCTCTAGTAAAAGTGGCACAATTCTGATTTTACCCTTTCGTTGTTAAATAAACATATCTCAAAATTGGAACAAGCAAATTGAACAGAACAAACGGTATTTGAGAGCTAAGACTGCGCCCGTGACGTTGATGTAAGCATTATGTCACAACGGTATTCTCTAATTGCCATAGAGGGCGCTTTTCACTTGCACAATTTTTTTTGAGACAGGCTGTATATTTTCTCCTTGGGTGGTGTTGGAAGAAAGTGTTGCATACGATGAACTCGTTGTCTTCGCAAAAGTCGGTCCCCCTCTCGTTCCTTTCACCAAGACCATGTGGGTCTACTGTACCACTTGGTTCACTACCCTCTCCTATCTTGGCATTGAAGCCACCCATTGGTATCATAATAATCTTGGCCATTTTCATTGTGTTCTGTACAGTTTCATAAAATGATTCAATTTCATCGTCATCATGCGATGATGTTGGAGCATAAACTTGAATAATAGATATGTTGAAGGGTTTGCCACTCAGACGCACCATAATTATGCGGTCACTAATTGCATGGTATCCAATGACAGAGTTTTTAGCTTCGCCCTGAAGTAATATGGCAAATTAAAACAATAATCATCCTTCAGGCAATGAGCAATTAAGCTAGGTGACAGTACATGGGCCTTACTGACCATAAATACCAGTAATTAGGATAGAATTAGTGGCTTTGGTTTTATACCCTTTTGGTAGACCAACTGGACAAGACCAACTAGTTAGTAGTCCTGGCAATATAAGCAATACATTCAGAAAATATAGATTGGATTGAATAATCAGTTATTTTGATTATAGTGTGCTTGTAACCAGTAGTCAGTAAAGTACACATATTTTAAATAAAATGCCATGCTTTTAAGGGATTGCAGGAGCCATTATTATTTTAGTTTTTGCCATTTAATTAAAAAACTGTAGTGTACTAAATATTGGTAAATGGTAAGATAGAAAAGCCAAAAAGATAGAAGTTTGGAGTTATGAATGAGTTGACAGGAAGTTGAAGGAGTGAGATTGTTATGGAAATCTGGATGTAAGCGCGAAAATATTGAAGGTCAGGTCAAGGTCATCCGAGGTAAATTGAGTAAAGATTGTCAGATTGTGGATCATAATTCTGCGCCAAAATGGTTGTTTATTGCCAGTTGAGGTCGACTAAGTATATATTGTTGGATTGTCAGAATTTTCAAAGTTGTGTCAAGCGCATTTGATGTCAACTGAGCATTGATAGTCGGATTGTCATAAAACGTGGTGCATGTAATTACAAGTTAGCGTTAAAACCATCAAGGTCATATCAAGGTTAACAGTTACTGATAATAGATGGTTGGATTGTCATGAAACTTGGTTGATATGATCACCCTTGAGCAACAAATATTCTTAAGGTTGTCTGAATATAGATTGTTGGATTGTTGTGAGAATCAGAAGATGTGATTGTCATTGAGTTCTTTGTTAGAGTATGAATTAAATGTAGACCTATTTAGCACACATTTTTCAATTCAGCTTTCCACATGAAAATTCTCGAGTATTTCCTAGTATGTCATTACCAATAAATCCCAATATTTCCCACCCGGTTAGTTGTGCCACTCACAAAGAATTACTAGCATTCCTAGTACTTGGCTACTTGTCAATGCAAAATAATGAAACATGATCTTCATCCATGGCGTTGTCGTAAAGACAGTTCTTGTGGAAGTTAAAACGGTTACTATGGCCAGAGTTCTAGGGCTAATGACCCCCTTCCCCCTTCACCTGCATTTTAGATGAATAATATTGCCATAACAAAGTGAATTCGAATAAGTGCAAAATGAGCTTATCTGCTAAACACGCACAATTTCACAGTTTAACATGATGCGTATAATATGTGACTGGACACCGCGAATCAGCCGCGAATCAGCCGTAAAGTCGGTCCAGGTCAATTTTGTTTTATAAAATATATATCATAAGCTTTAAAATGGTATATCATTTGACTTCAAACGATATCCAGAAGCGGGTTATGGTTTGTTGAACTCTGTTCCTTCAACAAAATTGTATCTTTTATCGGTTCTACATGTGTTTCTATTTCCACATTTCTGGTAATAAATATCAAACAGTCATTATTGGTGGTAATTTCAAATCATCCCCAAGTCAACGAGGTTCAGAAATGTCCTCTCATTGCTAATTGTTGATTATACATAGACAGAATACCTAGACAAAATACAATGCTTTGTTATCTACCACTTGAACAGGATTTAGCCAAAGCAAACAAAGACAAGAACTATTCTATAGAAATAGGTAGAAGCTTATTATCCTCTTCAGCAATAGTATTATTGATTGATTTAAACAGTGCTTGATGAGATACTTGTCGCACTGAATTGTGACAGCTATGAATACGACCATCACACACATTTTACGCTGTAACTCGGAATACAATTGGCCGAGTTTAGCTTGAAATTGAGTTAGCTTGAAATTCCCCTGGATAAGGAACTTACTGCTAATTGTCTCGTTGTAACCCGTACGAAACTCGGGGAGCTGATCCTGGTTGCGAAGGTTATTTGTGGAATGTCTAGGGTGTGCGCTCTTGAAGCAGCAATGTCCCTGATTTGTTGTTTAATGGTTTATGGAATGATGTGGGCCATAGTGGTCAGCGACAACCTGTAAAGTGTGCTGAAGCTTGTGGATCAACGTGCGCACTATAAATCACTGCCCTTTTTTTTCTTTCTTTTTTTATTCGTAGTGTCCACTCACATATTGCGCGTAATTTAAGGTGACGCGTCATTCTGTAGGAAATATTGACATACTATAGTAAGAATTCCAATTGAATGAACGCAGCTTTCAACAGCTGCACTCGATCCAACAGCGATCGTATATCGCGTATTTCAAACTACAACGCGAACGCACGACCTTGGATACAATGCTAACCAATCACAAGTGCGTTGGCATGGTTGGATTCACTTCCGAGTTTCTCACGCACAGTCGCACACGCTGGCGTACATCGCGCAGTGTACGTAAAATTCGTCACGCTATTGAAAGCTGCGTTCATTCAATTCGCCGTAGAAGTGTCGGTTTAACTACCATAGTAATAGATGAATACAATTTTGAATAGATCGCCCTGCACTACAACGTTCACGCGGTACATATGCATTGAACCATAGATGTCAAAGAAAGGCTGATCACTCCCACCTGTAAGATTAGTATATATTGTATTCAATCTATGTTTGCTGACATACACAGGTGATAAGTGCAATCTGCTTGTAGTGCAGGGCGATCTATTCAAAAATTGTATTCATCTATTGCTATGGTAGTTAATCCGATTATTACGTCCCTTCTACGGCGAATTAGAATTCCCACTATAGTCATTTACAAAACGCCGGATAAAGCCATATTATAAAATTTCTTTAAAAATAGATTTGTATTTATTTTCCATAAAATGTTAGCTTTTACTGTCAGATGTATCCCCTTTTAATTTTGAGCCGAACAAGTGAGGTAATAGGTCTGTCACACTACGACGGACTGGATTAACGTACATCACCGAATACAAAAATATTTTATTCGGTGGAAAAATCACCAGTCCGGCAGAAGATTCGGTGGGATTTTGGGTCCGATTCCCGTTCGTCTCTCTATGCGTTGTGGCCGCTAATAATCCTGCAGGCGTCTTATATCCGATCGTTCAACGTCCGACAAATGACCGGATTTGGGGGTCCGATTCCCGTTCGTTTCTCTATGCGTTGTGGCCGCTAATAATCCTGCAGGCGTCTTATATTCGATCGTTCAACGTCCGACAAATGACCGGATTTGGGGGTCAACGTCCGACAAATGACCGGATTTGGGGTCCGATTCCCGTTCGTCTCTCTATGCTTTGTGGCCGCTAATAATCCTGCAGGCGTTTTATATTCAATCGTTCAACGTCCGACAAATGACCGGCGAATCCGTCGCATGTGGCACCAACAGGCATGACAGGGACGTCCACCCTATCAGAAAGGTGGGGGAGGAGAGGGTGTTTGAGAGGGTTTTTGACCCCTTAGACGTAGCAAGCACTTTTTCAGAGGGTGAACAAAGTGGGGAAAGACAACGTTTAAGGGGAAAAACTTTGACGAAAATGGTCAAATATTGGCTAATAAGTACAAAAGGGCTACAAATCTGATATATCAGGGCAACCAGCGTCCGGGGGCAATAGAGGTGAGAAACCTTTGGACAATGAAGGCCCAATTGAAGCCATTTGTCATTTTTTGGATCAATTTTTAGCACTATTATTGGGTACTATTTTAGTTTGAAACAGCCGCAAATTGGTGAAACGAAAAATATGCTATCCGGTGGTGAAGGCCTCACAGGAACGTATTTGCAACGAACACGGGCCGAGTGCAACGAACAAAGAACATGTCGACGGGACGGCAGTAATTTTCACAGGCTTTTGGGCCAAGGAACCACATTTAAGCACTGCCTATAATAATCACAGGCCTATACTTAGGCTTACTACTATCCTGGACCTACTCAATAACGTACAATTTAACCTTTTCCATGTTTTCTCTTCTTTTTTCTTTCTTGTCATTCACGAAAACTGGTAGGAATTTGATATTGAGTCCTCTACCCTTCAGAAAGTGCCCCTCCCTCATTACTACTTAGATGCATAGGCCTACTAAATTACGTGCAATTTAACCTTTTCTCTTCTCTTCTCTCAATTTTTCTCACTTTCTTTTTTTTTTCTCCCTTTCCCCTTTTTTCTACTTGTCAGTCACTAAAGTACTGGGGGAATATGATATTGCGTCACACACCCTTCAGAAAGTCCCCCCCCCCATCCCATGATCGATGCACATGTTCGCCATAGGCCTACATCCGGCACAAGCGCATGCGAAACCTTGCAAACACCTGCGGTATATAAACGAAAGAATAACATACAAACCCAGGGTATATATACAGAACAGTACGAACACACATCGGACAACTTCCGAACATGTGTATTCAGCACACTCCGTTTCAAGTTTTGTGCATGCACAAAACTTGAAACGTATTGTCGACGGACTAAACAAACATCACCTAACACGAAACGCATTTGGCGGATAATAGCAGGACATATGAAGAACATAAAACGAACATTGACGAACACTAACGGATTTGCTAAAATACCACCCGTTTCTTATACGGAAGACCGATCCGGTGTAGTGTGACACTAAGACGGTTTGGGTCAACATACATCACCTAATGCAAAAATATGCTATCCGGTGGTGAAGGCCTCACAGGAACGTATTTGCAACGAACACGGGCCGAGTGCAACGAACAAAGAACATGTCGACGGGCCGGCAGTAATTTTCACAGGCTTTTGGGCCAAGGAACCACATTTAAGCACTGCCTATAATAATCACAGGCCTATACTTAGGCTTACTACTATCCTGGGCCTACTCAATAACGTACAATATAACCTTTTCCATGTTTTCTCTTCTTTTTTCTTTCTTGTCAATCACTAAAACTGGTAGGAATTTGATATTGCGTCCTCTTCCCTTCAGAAAGTGCCCCTCCCTCAATACTACTTACATGCATAGGCCTACTAAATTACGTGCAATTTAACTTTTTCTCTTCTCTTCTCTCTTCAATTTTTCTCACTTTTTTTTCTTTTTTCTCTCCTTTCCCCTTTTTCTACTTGTCAGTCACTAAAGTACTGGGGGAATATGATATTGCGTCACACACCCTTCAGAAAGTCCCCCCCCCCCATGATCGATGCACATGTTCGCCATATGCCTACATCCGGCACAAGCGCCTGCGAAACCTTGCAAACACCTGCGGTATATAAACGAAAGAATAACGAACAAACCCAGGGTATATATACAGAACGTACGAACACACATCGGACAACTTCCGAACATGTGTATTCGAGCACACTTTGTTTCAAGTTTTGTGCATGCACAAAACTTGAAACGTATTGTCGACGGACTAAACAAACATCACCTAACACGAAACGCATTTGGCGGATAATAGCAGGACATATGAAGAACATAAAACGAACATTGACGAACACTAACGGATTTGCTAAAATACCATCCGTTTCTTATACGGAAGACCGATCCGGTGTTGTGTGACACTAAGACGGTCTGGGTCAACGTACATCACCGAATGCATAAATATGCTATCCGGTGGTGAAGGCCTCACAGGAACGTATTTGCAACGAACACGGGCCGAGTGCAACGAACATGAACGAAAGAAGAGCGAACAAACTCCGGCAATATGCAGCACCATACGAACACACATCGGATAAATACCGAACATGTGTATTCGGTACACTCCGTTTCAAGTTTTGTGCATGCACAAAACTTGCCGACGGACTTAACGAACATCACCTAACCCGAAACGCATTTGGCGGATGATAGCAGGACATAAAAAGAACATAAAACGATCATTGACGAACAACAACGGATTTACTAAAATACCACCCGTTTCTTGTACGGAAGACCTATTCGGTGTAGTGTGACAGGCGCATTATGAACATCGCATACGCGTTCGACTAATATTTCTATCGTAATAATAAAACGACGGTTCCGGCGGTTTATTCAAAATCTCGGATTTTGACAAAACTACAGCACCTAAAGTCTTGATTTTTGCAGAGAATCTTTGTTTACTAAAGTACATTACAATCGTGTAAAAACCTGAATTTAAATTTTTTTTGAGGGCGTTCTCCTCAGCAAATGTTATAATGGCTTTAATTTAAAAAAACCAGTGACAATCAAAGTTGGGCTCTCTTTCCTTCTGCAATTTTTTGCTATGATGTTTGTTTAATCTTAAAATTGTCTGATACAGTATATATAGGCCAGCTTCAATTTGTTACTAATGGTTTGTAATTAGCTTACCTTAAAATTAAGGAGGAAAAAAAAGAGAAGATGAAACAAGAAATGTATTTAAA
This sequence comes from Amphiura filiformis, assembly GCF_039555335.1. Classification (NCBI taxonomy): domain Eukaryota; kingdom Metazoa; phylum Echinodermata; class Ophiuroidea; order Amphilepidida; family Amphiuridae; genus Amphiura; species Amphiura filiformis. Next base: position 42,826,479 of record NC_092628.1, read on the forward strand.
AAGACAAGACCATGGATGAAATTCATGTTTCATAATTTTACATTGACAAGTACTTGGAATGCTAGTAATTTTTTGTGTGTAGCACATGCACAACTAACCGGGTTGGAAATGTTGTTACCACGAATACCACCAATGACATACTATAGGCTAAATTGAAAAATGTGTGTTAAATAGGTCTACATTTAATTTATACTTAATTTATATTTGTACAAACAAAGGGATCAATGGAAATCACATCCACCGAGTTTCGCATCAATCCAACAATCTATAATTATTCTGACGACTTTGTGATTACGTTTTATGACATGACTTTGAACATTCTGACAATCCAACAATATATACTTATTCCACCTCAGGCTCAGATGACCTTTAACAATTATAATCAAAAAGACTGATTACTCAATCCCAGGGGTTCTCAATTCAATCTTTATTTTCTGAATGTGTTGATTATAATTGTTACTTCTTACTGCCCAGTTGCTCTACTAAAATGTATAAAACCAAAGCAACTATCTACGCCAATTACTGGTATTTAACACCCCCCACTAGTGTCACTCCCAACATCAATTAGTGATGGTAACTAACCCTAGTTAACAGTGCAGGTGCCTGGGCACCTTATACCCAGCTTGGTTCCTGTCTGGTCAGGTAATTGCTCATTATAATTGTTGAATTAGTGGTCACTTGTTGTCAGCAGGGGTGCATTTATATCATTTTTCATAGAGCAATTGTTCAAAATATTTAATGTCAAATGGTTCCTAAAAACCTTATTTGTGAATTGATTTTTATCGTTGACAAAACAAAATGTATGTTTAATATATCAATTATTCCATTAACAGCAATTTCCTAAGTTTCCATCCATAAATAATCACAGAGTATCATCTGTTTACAAATAAGTGTTTATTTTCAGATTTCCAATTAACCATTATCAGTAGGGTGCCAAATCCAGACCTTCCTAATAGTTATAGTCAGAAACAGGTATTTTGTCCTGTAGTCCCTGGCAACCCAGTCTGCTTGTGGCTCACTCGCAAACATACACGACAGAAACCGGCTGTGAAGGAGCCTATATGCACGTAAACAACTTCCTTATAACATGTATAATAAAAGTCATGCATATGCAAAATGAATTACCTACTGCTAACTTGGTAAAATGCATACTCGTAGCCCAATCTTGTACATCATAGCACCCAGTTTTGGTTTGTGGTTTCGAAATGTTGCAATTAAACATTAGTTCTTTCAAATATGAAACGCGAAAACCCAAATCTAGAACAAACAATCATATATTTAGAAAGATATAGCAAACTTTCCATGATAGAGATTGGACCCAAGACAAAGTACACCCAAATTAAGTGTCAATTCAGAATTATCCCACCATGGTGGAAAAAAACCACCCACACACACCCTCACATTGATTTGTTACTTGAAACTCATTTGTGCAATAGACTTTGGAATTGCAATTATTTTCTTTAGAAAAATGGACTTAATTTTGCCCAGAATGAAAGTGATGAGTGTTTTGCCTTAAATCCTTAAAACCCTGGCAATGAACTGAAATGTAATAAAAATATGATTAATACACGGGTTTCCTTTCTTCTTACATTTCCATATTTCTTCTTCATCACCTCACTTTGCCCAGTGACCATCCTAGCTGAGACCACACAGAGTTCTGAACAGAAACTCACATAAACACGACCACACGAGGAACCGCCATTAGAGGACAGAGTACCACTAAATGTTACTCTTCAGGAGCACAATAGACACAAATTTCACTATTGTTAATGCAAATCACTGTTTTTCCTTTCTGCTTCATCGGTGAAATAGGTTTTACACATGAAAAAAGTGTTGTTTATTTTAGCACAAAAAACGTAAAATAAACTGGGAATTTTAACCAATGCTTTTTCTATTTTAATTATAGCAAATCATGACAACGGTTAATGTAAATCTAATACTTTACTTTCTGCTCACATCATTACTCGTTGATGGTCGATAAACGTCCCAATAAATCGGACTTAGTCACCGGTCAGTTCTACAGCATAGATATCCATGGCTAACGATGGTTAACTATGGAAACATGTTAAAGGACATCAAGAAAATTTTCTAAGCTATTTATTTTGAGCTCTTTCGAGACGAGTAATGGATATATTCTGTAGATTTAGGTTTTGTCTGTGACTGCTAATGTGAGGCCGTCGTAGGTCGTACGGGGCTCAAACTCGGTGGGTGGGTGTAGTTCTGTCCTGGCAAGAAGATGTTTATGTTCGTTAAGTCATCCGACCCCGGGGCCCCCTCCCAGGGGTCATTTGAGGTAAAATGACTAAAAACTGTCATATGGGCATGAAACTAGGTCGTACGGGGCTCAAACTCGGTGGGTGGGTGTAGTTCTGTCCTGTCAAGAAGATGTTTATGTTCGTTTTAAAGTCATCTGACACCGGGGTCCGCTCCCAGGGGTCATCTGGGGTCAAATTACTAAAAAGTGTCGTATGGGCATGAAACTTGGTAGGTACAGTCAACATTTAAAACAACATTTTTTGAAGGTCATTTTGGGGTCATCCAAGGTCACCACGGGTCATCTGAGGTCAAATTAGTAAAAACTCATATATGGGCATGAAACTTGGTGGGTACAGTCAACATTTAGAGTTATAAGTTTAGATCATTTTGGGGTCATCCAAGGTCACCCAGGGGTCATCTGAGGTCAAATTACTAAAACTGTCGTATGGGCATGAAACTTGGTGGGTACAGTCAACATTTAGAGCCAAATTTTGGAAGGTCATTTTGGGGTCGCCAGGGTCATCTGAGGTCAAATTAGTAAAAACTGTCATATGGACATGTCACCATCAGCCTGGTAATCGCGCCCAGCCGAGAACCGCCAAATATGGTAACCGCCTAGTCTATTTTAAAACTGATGCATCAATGACTATGTTCATCATGTCATTATTGTATCATTCTCTCATACATTAGGAAATGAATTTGGAGAATAGAGGCCTTGCATGTGACATATCATCCCGTAAATATGGCGGACTACTCAAATGCATTCAACAAAAGCATGATTGCAATCAAATAGGTTGATGACAACATTTGATTGAATGGACTGCACTCCGCCATAACTACGGTGAAGGACACCGGCTCAAATCCTTTGTTTGGAGCCAATCGATAATTTCATGCAGGGCCTCTATACTTTCTGTTAATAAAATACTATGCTGTCCTCACACTCCAGTAATTTCAGATCATTGAGCTCAGTAATACATCAAAGAATGTCTTCCAATTCATGAAAACAAATAGATAATCTGCATATCGGATTAAAAGCTTGAGGCATTTCAATTGCAAGGCCCATTACTTATACACTAACAACAACATAGGCCTACAAGTGTATATAATGTAGCATGTGCACACATTATCATGTTGTGGATGGTGAATCAAGCTGCAGTGCCTACCCATTCCCAAATAAATGCAGTGACCAACCGGTGTTCACTCATGATTGACGTACTGATCATTATGTATGATTTAAACTCATAGGTTTTGGCAATTTGGGAGGGGTGGGTTCAAAATGACCCCATAGGATTATACGGGGGTAAAAATTTCAAATTGCTCAAATACCCCTTTCAAATATACCAAATTATTTAAATAAATAAATAAATGAATGAATGAATGAATGAATGAATGAATGAATGAATGAATAAATAAATAAATAAATAAATAAATGAAAAAAAATGAACAAATTGTAGCGTAGCATTAAAGTCATAATAACCATTGCTGGCAGGCGGATTCGAACCAACGATATTGACATTACCAGTCTGATGCTCTAACACTGAGCTATGCCATCATCTAGTAATGAGGGTCGAGTTTTTAGCGTATACAGTGTTTGTCTGTGAAAATGCCGCCTTGTGAAATAAATAAATATAAAGTCTCAATTTTTATTTAAATTTATTTGATAATTTTCTAACCTATATTTTCTTTAGAGCAGGGACAAATATTCCCCTTTTATCCAATTTGGCCGCTAAATAAGAATCTACTTCTTTTATTACTGATTTAATTCCGCGATTTGTTCCATTCAGCAATATCAAAGATTAATGTCAAGCATCTCACGACAGATACTAGTATTTAGTTGGCTTAGTGGTTTTACATAGTGCTTTTTAACCGGAGGTACCGAGATCGATTCCCACCTCTGCCTGCAATTTTTTTTTTCAATACTGGGAAATAATAACCTGACATTCGCCGCTGACATTCGTACTGCAGAAGCGGAGTTGTAACTTGTTAAACTTTGCTCCTTCCGTAAAAGGGTACATTATTTTGGCACTGCATTATTTCTTTTTTTCCACATTGCTGGTAAGCCCTATTAAATATCAAATGGTCATAATTGGCGGTCACTTCAAATCATCGCCAACTGAACGAGGTTCAGGAATGTACTCTCATTGTTAATTGTTGGTTAATCCACCACTTGAACAGGATTTAACCAAAGCAAACAAAGACTTAAGCTTTTTTACGAATGCTATACATAAGTATAAGCTTATTATCCTCTTCAACAATAGGATTAAAGATTGGTGCTTGACTGGAATTACGTGCTAGAGTCATTGGTTATTGTTAAAAGGCAATAAGGTGTGTAATTACAATATTTCCTCTGAATAGGAAAGACTCTCTACATCGAACCATGGATGCTGGTGGTTCGAATTAAGCCCGATCCTGACTCCACTTCGCAGCGGTATGCGATGCTGCGATGCTTTTCAAACATCTCAGCATCCCGCGATGAAATTAAAATGTACAGGTGGAGTCAGTATCGGGCTTTAGGAATAAAACCCAATTCGAAATGATGCGCTTGAGAATTCAACAATATAAATAATGGTAGCTCTATTATAATACACATTAATGATACAATTCCAAAATATAATACGTTTTCTGTCTTTGCTTGTCACGTGGTAGCGATTATATTTTTAAATAAGTTTCAAATGAATAACAACAAGACAAGTGGCCGAGTGGTCTAAGGCGCTAGGCTCATAGAGTACTAAGCGTTGCGCCGTGAGTTCGAACCCCGCCTCTGCCAAACTTTAAAAGAAGTAAATTAAAATTTGACTTTTTTAATTTCATATTTGGGAAATGTGACTGGGTGAATTTATGTATGGTGTGGAGTGGTGTGATAGGGCATGTACTTTAACTGGCCGGCGTTTTATCGGCAGTCAACGAGTAATGTAAAACTTGTATAATAATCCCAAAATTAGTAGTTTTGTAGCGGGCGGGGAGAGGTGCACACCCATGAGCGTTTTCAAAGGGGCACACCTATACAGGTATATAATGCTATACGGGGGCACATAATTATGTTCGACTATTTTGCGCTTAAAATAATCCCAAAATAATTATTTTGCAGGGGGGCGCACTCAAGGTTTTTTTTAAAGGGAGGGTATTTAATGCCATTCGGGGTGCCCAGAATGGCACAAATTTGAGACATGAAAGAAGCTTTATTTATATTTCAACAATAGGACGTAATCCGCGACCCGGCTTTCCCGGGTATGTGAACAGTAATGGTTAGTGGGGCTCTGACTTGAAATGTCTAGAACCGCTCTAGTTAAAATAAAGATTTTGATATCGGCCTCTTTAAGGATAATACTTGAAATTGAATTAAGAAATAGATACAATAAAAAAAACGTGTTTCTTTGTTTTTATAGGCGATTTTTGCTATTTGTGTGGCTACTTAGGAGATGGACCCGACAACTGTTCTCCAGGAAACCTTAATCCAGATGCGGAAGAAACATTAGAATATCCGTGCGAAACTGGAGAATGCTTTGTAAGAAAGTACTGAAATACAATTAATTTTAATCAAGATACTGTATTGAAGTAGACATAAGACACGGAGATCACTAAATTTCAGATCAGATGTTAGTCTTTGTTCCAGCCGCTTTGTTCTTCTTCGTTGCAAAGGAGCACAATCCAGATTGGAACCGAGACAAGCAATATGTACGCCCGTTTTGAACGCCGTGTAAACGCATGATGGCGTCCAATTTTCGAAATTGGGTGACTTGTGCTTGGTAGGTGTGAAGTACATCTGACTGGGCGTTTTAATTACGTAACGCATAAAGGCATTGACATCATCAAATGGCTGCCTATAGTGCTGTAAGTGTTAGGCTAATGGGGAGGGGGGGCTGTGTTTAGTTTCTATAATAATTATTATTAGGCCTACATTTATTTATCATCCTTTCTTCTTTTCCTTTCTCTGTACTTATTCTTTCCTTGCTAAAGTATCACTCCCTCTCCTTTTCCCCCTTCCCTTCGCCATCCCTCTTACTTTTTGTCCCCTATCATTCCTACATTTTCCTTATCTTTCTATTTATTTACTTCTATTTATTTCTCTTCATTTCTTCTCTTTCTCTATTCCTCCAGTCCCCCTCTCATTCTCCATATCCCCTCCTCCACCTCTTCCTCTCTCATCCCCTCCCAAGACCTCTCACAGAAGAGCTGCCACCCCCTTGGGTACGCCACTGTTAATGCTAATTTCCCAATTAAATGTCAATTTGTGAAACAACTTTTATATAGGCCTACACCAGTAATTATTATATGTTACATGTATACCATGTATACAGTATTAAAGACATGTGGACATAGCAGCCTTAATTCTGATGTGCAATCGATCAGCAAGCGCATTCAATTGATTTAAATGAAGCGCCTAAAATCAGTGGGTGATAACGAACTGTACACATTGTGCATATGCGGCTACTCAATTACACCACTGGGATGTATGGGAACAAAAGGTACCTCTCGCTCGTGTAGGCGGTTTTTACGTGACTTTCGTTTGATCACTTATTGACAGTCCCTCATTTCAAATATATAGTTTTGGTTTCTCTTTTGTTCAGAAACCAAAAATCAAGGGATTAAAAAGTAGAGCTGATCTGATCTGCAATCATCAGTCAAGATTAATAGGTAAATTTTCACGGGAAAATTTTCTGGACACGTGACCAATGCATATCAATGCGAGTGTAACCTCGAGCCTGATCTCTGACCCCCGGCGGTGACCTCGCTATTCAAGTCTTAGTAATTTTGAATTGGAATAGTATTTTTGACCGCAATTTTGATAGAAATTTGTGTATTGCAAATTTATTAAATATTATGTTATCTTAATTTCTTCACAATATCATCAAAACGTAATTTCAAAAATATCTATCTACGGAAAAAAATATTTATCTACGGAAACTCTTACCATAATATTATTAACTTGCGACAAGTAACTTATTTTGCATCAAAGAAGGAATTCTTCCTATTCAAATACATTGGAAGAACACCCGCTGTGCTCGGGGTCACATTCCATAATGCTAATATGTCTGCGCCCATGGGTGTCACGTGTCCAGAAAATTTTCCCGTGAAAATTTACCTATTAATTCTGACTGATCATAACACTATTATGCTGGGAGGACACAGTATAGGGTATATAACCAGAAGTATACAATAGCCTATTGTGCTAACATAATTATTATCATGATTGATATCGGAAATCTATCCCGCGGACGACAGTTGATGCTCTCTGTCGAAGGTAGGTGGCATATTACACTCACGAGTTCTAGGCCTAGAAATCATATACATGCGCGTATACTGAAGGATGGGGTGGGTTGGGGAATTTGTTTGTTTGTATGAAACATAAACGATGCATGGAGATGATTTGATTATGAATTAGTTTATTATCCCCGGAAGCACAACCCATACCTCTTTAAGAGGGGCTCCCTCCCTATATAACCACCTCTTTCCTAAATTACCCCTTTCCCCTCCTCCTCCCCTACATTCGATATCTTCATCTCGAGCTCTCCTCCCCTTCTCTTTCACTTCCAATGCTCTCTCTCATATGTTTCTCTCTCTCCCGGCCCATATCCCCTTGCCCTCCACCCCCCCACCCCCCAATCTTCTCCCTCTATCTTCTACTTTTGCAGTAAAAATTGCTTCAGTAAAAGTCATTAGGTTATTAGAGGTCATATAATGGCCTTCCATCGATTCTGGTACATGGGATTAAGGACATGAATCGATTTTGTTTATAGCACCTATACAATTACAGTAGCGGTCCCTTTTGTAATGTCGAATGCAAATAATTCAATGGTCTATATATTTTCACAGTGAAATCAGCTTAGGCTATTTCGTAGTCTCAAGCCAATGCTTTCAAACTAAATCAATGCTTTCAAATGTAGACTGTTTTGTTCGACTTCTCTGCTCGTGAATATTGCACTGCGAAATTTAAACATTTCTTTTGTATACTTAGATCAGGTAACTCGAAAATCCTGTAATTTTATTCGTCACACCACTTATAAGAAACTGAAACCAAAACCGAAACTACCTGTCACAAATGTTTAGTTTTAAACAAAAGATAGAAACAAAGAGTTCGATATCTTGTGATTCAAGTGGTTAGGCAGGACAATAGGAAACCACGTGACCAAAACCAAAACCAAAACTAAAACTATATATTTGAAATGAGGCAGTAGCCTGCCTATTATAGCGTTAATACGCTTTCAGGTCAGTTACCGATTTAATGGCGGAAGCCCTTTGTCCCGAACAAAAGATACCTCTCGATGAATAGCGTTTCGGTAAATCAATTCGGCACAAAGAAACAATGCGTTACGTAATCTATATATTGCCACTCTATGTTTATTAAAAGCTCTGTGGTCCTACTAGTGTAGACAGACAGCCTCAGGCCAGTCGTAAGTCATTTTACTTTACTAAATGTATGTGACAATGCATTGAAAGTTACGAAGAATTTTTTTAGACTTACGAAGAGCTACGAAGCGTCGTAAATGTTGGTGAATGAACCCCTGGATGTAATTGATATTCGAGTAGACTTTTTACTTACAAGTCTGATAGCGGTAAGTGTTATGGAAATTTCTGGAATTCTGGAAATGGGGCAATAAATAAAATCCGAACCGAAAACGTAGGCCTTATTTTTTTTACTGTACGCATGTAAAGATACTCGATTTTGACTAAAAAAAAAAAATGTAAGATTCTGAAAACATAATAATGATAAAATTTGATGTTTTTTTTTCACCCAATACTACATATTTGTTGGTCTCGCTATGAGGTTTAAACCATCCAATTTTGTATCAAATAAAAGCTACATTACCCCAGCCTACACCACATTTCGCCATACTGCATTTTAGAAACGCTTGCTGTTAGAATAAGAAAATCTTAATTGTAATTATTGCACAGGTCACGGCAGCCCTGTGACCTTTCCGGAAAAAGCCGAGTGGCAGGTTTTTCAAATAAATATTTTCTGTGTAAAACCTGTACCATCACATAGGTAATGGAATATATGAATATTAACTGTACATCTATCATAACAATTTTTGATAACAACTTGCGTCACAATTGATCTAGTATAGAAGGTAGAGAATTTATTTCAATCTTATATACGCCATTTGTTTTGGAATCAACTGAAAATTAATTCTGTAAAAACGGTAATTGTTTTATGTAAAATTGACATTAGACCCCACAAAAGATTACCGCTTTGTTGTTATGATAATCTAATCTTTTGATTTCGTAAATAAAATTAGGGTCTAATGTGGATTCTGGATGCAAACTGGAACAATCCAATGCCTTGTCAAAAGCATTCACTTCAAAATGGAGTTCGGATGCAGTTCGTAATACAACTTCCGCCAACAGCACGTGGCCGAAATTAAAATCGATTTTATGTATTGTGTATGTATCATAGGACGCTCGTATTGATTGTCTCTATGCGCTTGAGAATTCAACAATATAAATAATGGTAGCTCTATTATAATACACATTAATGTTTTAAGCAGATACAATTCCAAAATATAATACGTTTTCTGCCTTTGCTTGTCACGTGGTAGGCCTATGTTGAAGTTGTGATTATATGTTCAAATAAGTTTCAAAAGGATAACAACAAGACAAGTGGCCTAGTGGTCTAAGGCGCTAGGCTCACGGAGTACTAAGCGGTGCGCCGTGAGTTCGAACCCCGCCTCTGCAAACTTTAAAAGAAATAAATTAAAATTTTACTTTTTTTAAATTTCATATTTGGGAAATAAGACTGGGAGAAATTATGTATGGCGTGGAGTGGTGTGACCCCAGCCCTCACATTTGACATGATCCATTTGGGGTCAAACGTCACGGATGAGTAATTCTGGCTAAAATGTAATTTTTATCAAAAATGCTTATCCTCCTACAGATTACATTGTACAGTCATGAGATTTGTACACAGATTTGGGGTCAAAGGTCATTAAAGGGGTATTTTCGGTACCAAATACCATAACCAAATACCTGAGATGCAATCTTGAAGCAGTTGGCTCTTGTGCCCGAGTGCTACCAAATTACACAATACAAACTTTTTTTACTGTTTTAACTGTTTTATCATGATGCAGGAAAAATAATTCTTAAAACAGATTAAAAAATAAATAAATATTTCACATTCTGCTGTAACTTAAATACATGTGCATGTCAATGATTTTATCATGGTAAATACTGTTCTCTTAGTCACTTTAAATTGCAATTCCAGGTAAAAAACACATGTGCCTGCTAACGGTCAAAATTTTTTTATTGCATAAGGTGAAAGGGCTTTGGTAGTATGTTACAAAAAGTCACATCAAAAATTCCTCCGGAGCTTGTTGCCAGAGCAACGGCAGATTTTATGATTTTGACGATTTTTGCTTATTTTGGAGTAAAAATATGTACTTTTCTGAATTGCTCCTGACTTTAAATTTGAGGCTACATTAAGAAAAGCAACCTTACCAACATAAAGTACTATCTTTGTGCTTTCCCCAGAAGCAAAAAATATTTCAATATTTTTCCCTATGTGCAATTTTAGGGCTGGGCAACATTGCCAATTTAGAACTTTTGAAAAAATGCAATTTTTACCCTATCTTTGAAGTCTGAAAACAAATTTTGCTTGAGCACCCAGAATTATTTACTCTTTGTTGGTACTTGGGCAGACATTGCCCCTTCCAAATTTGGTAAAAAAATCTCTGGGGCTATTTGACCTGTAAAGCCAGTGTTGCTAGTTTGATAATTTTCAAAAAATGCATTTTTCGATATAATGCATTCTCTTCATATTTACTCATGAAAACTTTAAAACAGCGTGTCCCAAAAGTAACTTAACATTGTGAATTTGCCATATCTCAAATATTTCCTCTTTCATACCAAAATGGAGAACATATTCACATAGATTGATCTTTTAGAATTATTCTGATACCAAAAATAGCATTATTGATGACCACTTGACCTTACTGTGCGACTGTACATATGTGTGTATCAAACCCACAAAAGCAAGCTCATAATTATGTTCTTTGTTCAAGCACATGAATGATGTGCTTTCCTGAACAATAGTTGGTTCACTCACGCTACATTTAGGTAAGAACATTCATGGATTACATGGCCTAGCGTAAGCGTGACTGCTGTTTTAGATTATGATTAGGATATATTGACAACATTACACTTTACTTTAAAACAGTTTAAGTGAAGATGAATTTCCTATAGATCAACGGATTCAGATGGTATGGTTCTTTGCCGAGACAAAGTCGGACAAAGGAACATTTTAATGTAAATTATGCACCCAGACGAAAAACAATCCAGCAACTAGTGCAGAAATTCCTATCAACTGGATCTGTTCATGATCTATCTCAGGCAGGACGTGGAAGAACAGGAAGATTGGCTACAAACATCGATGTCATACGAAGAGCAGTGGCGAAAAGTCCAAGATGATCAGTACGTCGACTTTCAATGGAGAACAACTGTTCATCGAATCCTCAGAAAAGATCAAGCAGTTTCCATATAAAATCCAGATAAATATAAAATGAAGATTACGCATTGAAAACAAACAAACAATCAAACAAACACAGCAAAATTAAACAAAACAGATTTTAAAACGATAACACGTTGTATCGTGTTATCACGTCTCAAATGACGAGACTTATTTTGCGTTTATAAAAGTGGGTTTTACGGTACGGTAGATATCCGTTAATTTCATGCCAAAGGGTCATGACCACATAGGCATGTTTGGTATCATATAAACATTTCTAAAAGAATTATCTACATACTGTGCATTTTTTGTAACAACACTATTAACCCAACGCAAGTTATGGCAAATTCACAATGTTAAGTTACTTTTGGGACACCCGGTACCACCAACTTAATTGAAATATTTGCACACTTTGCATACATGATTAGACACACACTGCAACGGAAACAACACTTTGAGGCTGGGGACAAGTCCTGTCCTGCAAAAACCGGTATTGCCAGAAAATCATATTTTATTAATCCAAATTTTAAATTTGTGCGTTTTACAATTATTTATTCGGTTAATTTTATACTATTTTTGACGAGTTGCTTATTTTGGAGTAAAAATATGTACTTTTCTGAATTGCTCCTGACTTTAAATTTGAGGCCACATTAAAAAAGCAACCTTACCAACATAAAGTACTATCTTTGTGCTTTCCCCAGAAGCAAAAAATATTTCAATATTTTTTCCCTATGTGCAATTTTAGGGCTGGGCAACATTGCCAATTTAGAACTTTTGAAAAAATGCAATTTTTACCCTTCTTTGAAGTCTGAAAACAAATTTTGCTTGAGCACCCAGAATTATTTCCTCTTTGTTGGTACTTGGGCAGACATTGCCCCTTCCAAATTTGGTAAAAAATCTCTGGGGCTATTTGACCTGTAAAGCCAGTGTTGCTAGTTTGATAATTTTCAAAAAATGCATTTTTTGATATAATGCATTTTCTACATATTTACTCATGTAACCTTTAATACCACCAACTTAATTGAAATATTTGCACACTTTGCATACATGATTAGACACACACTGCAACGGAAACAACACTTTGAGGCTGGGGACAAGTCCTGTCCTGCAAAAACCGGTATTGCCAGAAAATCATATTTTATTAATCCAAATTTTCAATTTATGCGTTTTACAATTATTTATTCGGTTAATTTTATACTATCAATGTTAGTTGATAGAATGTGCATTTAAACACCATCTGATACAATACAGGTTCAGACATATGGACGAGTTTCTCGACATGTGGCTTAGTAAGCCTATAAGCGGGCTTCAGACTCCAGTATTGTACGTACAATATTGTATGTACAATATGTACGTTATTTAATCTATTGCCATTCTATTTCCAGTAATGTTTAAGTTCTAACGAATGTTTGATGACGAAAAATCGATAATATGTTACATACAATATCTAGCAGAAATATATTATCGATTTTACGTCATCAAACATTCGTTAGAACTTAAAATTACTGGAAATAGAATGGCAATAGATTAAATAACGTACATATTGTACATACAATATTGTACGTACAATAAAAAGTCTGTATACTGCTTTAGGCTTAGGCGACCTTGAGGATAACTAAGCCTAGTTTTGACCAAAAATAGTAATTTTTTGAAAAATGACATTTGCATCTTGGAAAGTGTATCAGCTTACTAAGATGGATGTTTGGATCAAAAAAGTAAATCACAACATTTTTCTGTGACCTATGGTTTTTGACCTATGACCTCTTGGAACTCATAAGTATAGGCCTAAAATGCAGGTTTTTAATGATTTTGGTCATTTTGGGCAAAAATGGACCCTTCTTAACCACCATCTCATTTCATTTCATTTCATTTCATTTTATTTGCCAGATAAAAAAACATTAAACATACAGTAAAACACATAGAATGATTGCACAATATTAAAAGTATATAACATTTTCAATTGACCAGCAATTAACATGAGTTATTTTCATATAGGAGTTATTAAAATGCAAAACTCCAGTCCATGATGAGGAATCCAAGACTCCCTCGGTGTGCAAAAACAGGAGAACAAGACACAGAGCCTCCGGCAGGGATAGCCAAGAGTAACAAAAGTCACTTTCAAAGTGGCTAAACCTAAAAACTCTGCAAAAACAACACAGCAAAACAGAGATCACACCGGAGGAGACAGGATTTCTTCCCATGAACTAGAGTGGGGGTAAATAAATAAACTAAACATATTACATAAGAAACACTCTACAAAAATCAATTCCAGCTGAGATTTTTGAAGTGCTCTTTGGAATTTGTTAAAAACCCATTTAAACTGAAAAGAAGAATTGATTACGGAGATCTTGAGGAAGTAGCAGGAAATCTGTTGAAAACAGTGAATTTAAAACCATCTGTGCGAGCATAGGTGTGACTAAATTTTAAATTCTCGTTGTGGCGGGGATTCACGGAGATAAACTTAAAGGGATTGATATCATACCTCCCATACAAACATTTTGAAAAAAAAGACAAAGCAAGGTAAATATATCTGTTACGCATAGAAGATAAACCAAGCATTTCTAATCTGAAATTGTAACTAAGCTCCCCCCGGGAGCAGGAACACAAACACGAGCCAAAAGTTTTTGAGTTTTTTCAAGTGATTTTGAATGACCAATTTGGTAAGGGAGCCACCCTGGTATTCCATATTCCAAGATGGGTCTACATAGGGTGGAAAATAATCTGACGAGAATATCTGGATCGTTACAATGGACCAGCCGCCTAATAAAACCAAAGAGTCTTGAAGCTCTTGAAGTAACATACTTGACATGATCACCCCATTTCATATTAGAGGAAATTAAAACAACATACTTGACATGATCACCCCATTTCATATTAGAGGACCATTTCATATTAGAGGTTTTGAAACTTATGAAATGATGGTGTTACCAGATTATATGACAATTAATTTACCCATACCAGTAATTTTTGAGTTCGTCAAAACATGCGTGCATTTGTTTAAAAATATAGCCTGGTAAAAATGATACGCACAATAATATAAACTTCAAACTCCCATGGGGGCATCAATATTGACGCTTGCCATTACCTTATTGAATTTCTCCCCTAAATTAAGACATCCATCTGTTGTTCCGATGCCATCAATAATTCTGGGTGCTCAAGCAAAATTAGTATTTAGACTTCAAAGATAGGGTAAAAATTGCATTTTTTCAAAAGTGCTAAATTGGCAATGTTGCCCATCCCTAAAATTGCACATAGGGATATATTATTGAAATATTTTTTGCATCTGAGGAAAGCACAATGATAGTACTTTATGGTGGTAATGTTGCTTTTTTAAGGGCTGGGGTATGAACGTTTGGACAGTATTTATTGTGGGACATTAGAGCATATCAGACATATCGAATTGCATTCTGAATACGAAGAATGTCATTCTGATATCAAATAATTTTGATTTTTGAAATTCGCAATTTAATACACATTTTATGGCAAATCATTAAAAATTGATATTTTGATATTTAACAGTATTTGAAGTAAACTTTATAAATCTGATGATTTATACTTAAAGTGTATGTAGGTGGGATGAAAAGCCGACGATCAATTGAAATTTTGACCTTTCGTATTGAAGATATGGATTTTTTTCCCAAAACACACAAAAAATTAGGTCTTTTGGAAAAAAAAATCCATATCTTCAATATGAAAGGTCAAAATTTTCAATTGACCGTCGGCTTTTCCTCCTGCTACATACACTTTAAGAATATGTCATTAGATTTATATAATTTACTTCGAGTGTTGTTATATATCAAAAATTTGAAAAATATCAAATTTTTATAATTTGTCATAAAATTTGTATTATATTGTGATTTTCAAAAATGAAAATTATTTGATATCAGAAAGACATGCTTCGTATTCAGAATGCAATTCGATAGGTCTGAGGTGCTCTCATGTCCCACAAAAATACTGTCGAAACGCAATAAACGCTCATTGTAGATCCCTTAATGTGACCTCAAATATAAAGTCAGGAGCAATTGAGAAAAGTACACATTTTCCCTTATTTTCACCCCAAAATAAGCAAAAATTGCCAAAATCATAAAATCTGCCGTTGCTATGGCAACAAGCTCCGGATGAATTTTTGATGTGACTTTTTGTAACCTACTACCAAAGCCCTTTCACCTCATGCAATCAAATTTTTTTGACCGTTAGCAGGCACATGTGTTTTTACCTGGAATTGCAATTAAGACATGTTAAAAGACAAACAAATATTGCACACATATAGGTTAATGAACGCGTATTACTTGTTGGGAGAGAAATTAGACAAAATAATGCACGCGCGCTGATGTTGATGCGTCTAATGCACGAGCCCCGAAGGGGAGTGCATTAGAATGTTAGACGCATCAATATCAGCTATCATTGATTTATATACAAGTACATGTACAGCCAGGGCTGTCAATTTTTTGGAATTGCTTGGCGTGAGACAGAGGTTTTGCCGACTCCAATGTTCAATTTGTACCATGGCCACGGCGCTCGAGAATGTGAAAAGCGGGGGGGGGGGGGGTAGGAGCAACAAATTATTCATGACGATGCGTGAGATTTTACTAATTTTCCAGCTTTTTGCGTGAGATTTACTACCTAGGCGTGAGATTATACTACCTTGGCGTGAGACCGTGAGAAAGTGACCTAATGCGTGAGACTCACGGCCAATGCGTGAGAGTTGACAGCCCTGGTACAGCTCTCTTCGCTAGTAAAAGTAGCACAATTGTGATTTTACCCTTTCGTTGTTAAATAAACATATCATTATCTCGAAATTGAAACAAGCAAATTGAACAAAACAAACGGCATTTGAGAGCTAAGACTACGTCCTTGACGTTGATGTAAGCATCATGTCACTATTTTCTAATTGCCAAAGAGGGCGCTTTTCACTTGCACATTTTTTTTTAGACAGGCTGTATAATAATAAAATAGGAGCGATTAAGAAGTAAAAGATGCTAATACAAGTTCATGATTTTTCTGCCGAAAGCAGTATGTATTCGAATTGGAACATGAAACACGACTATTGGGCGAAATAATGGCCGGATTGCCATGACAAATCATTCTGTCAAGTACATTTGGGCTACGTTTTCCATGTTGCCACGAAGTTCTTACAGTACAAAATGCTCAATGAGTCTGCATTTCGGGCTAATGAATTATGCATTAGAAAAAAAAATGACAGGGACGGTCATAAATTCTTTATACGGGGTTGTAGTAAAATGTTTGCCTTGAAGAGTGATTATAAAAATGTTTGACTTGATTCTGGACTTTGAAAAGAATATAAAGCTTTGAATGTGTAAAGATTTTATTGTTTTAAAGAAGTTAATCTGAAATAAGGTATCTGTGAAGGATTTTAGGGATATTTAAAGGGCCTGCACCCCCCGTCTTACAAAAATGTCGAATTTTTTGTGAACGGTAGCTAAATAGTTCAGCCTGAGACGAATATTTAGGGGAGATCGGGGCAAAGTGGAACACGGGGCAAAGCGGAATCATCAGTCGGCTGCGGAGCAGGTGACTACAAGCTCCTATCTTTGGCTGCATCCTTTTTTGTACTTTGTGTACTTAACCCTCTATCTTTTTAACCAAATATCCCACAGAGTCGTGCGATATGTCAAACTTTTCCTCTGGTCATAAAGAACAAAAAAGTCAGTGGTCACATCTCTGTAGGATCATTGGTTGATGAGATATAGTCACTTTTTTCTACTTTGTGCATTTAACCCTCTATCTTGTTAACCAAATATACCACAGAGTCGTGCGATATGTCATACTTTTCCTCTGGTCATAAGGAACAAAAAAAGTCAGTGGTCGCATATCTGTAGGATCATTGGTTAACGAGATATAGTCACTTTTTCTACTTTGTGCATTTAACCCTCTATCTTTTAACCAAATATACCACAGAGTCGTGCGATATGTCAAACTTTTCCTCTGGTCATAAGGAACAAAAAAGTCAGTGGTCGCATTTCTGTAGGATCATTGGTTTATGAGATATAGTCACTTTTTTGTACTTTGTGCATTTAGCCCTCTATCTTTTTAACCAAATATACCACAGAGTCGTGCGATATGTCATACTTTTCCTCTGGTCATAAGGAACAAAAAAGTCAGTGGTCGCATATCTGTAGGATCATTGGTTAACGAGATATAGTCACTTTTTCTACTTTGTGCATTTAACCTCTATCTTTTTAACCAAATATACCACAGAGTTGTGCGATATGTCAAACTTTTCCTCTGGTCATAAGGAACAAAAAAAGTCAGTGGTCGCATTTCTGTAGGATCATTGGTTTATGAGATATAGTCACTTTTTTCTACTTTGTGCATTTAGCCCTCTATCTTTTAACCAAATATACCACAGAGTCGTGCGATATGTCATACTTTTCCTCTGGTCATAAGGAACAAAAAAGTCAGTGGTCGCATATCTGTAGGATCATTGGTTAACGAGATATAGTCACTTTTTCTACTTTGTGCATTTAACCCTCTATCTTTTTAACCAAATATACCACAGAGTCGTGCGATATGTCAAACTTTTCCTCTGGTCATAAGGAACAAAAAGTCAGTGGTCGCATTTCTGTAGGATCATTGGTTTATGAGATATAGTCACTTTTTTCTACTTTGTGCATTTAGCCCTCTATCTTTTTAACCAAATATACCACAGAGTCGTGCGATATGTCATACTTTTCCTCTGGTCATAAGGAACAAAAAAAAGTCAGTGGTCGCATATCTGTAGGATCATTGGTTAACGAGATATAGTCACTTTTTCTACTTTGTGCATTTAACCCTCTATCTTTTTAGTACAGGAGCAGCAACCTCAAAAAAATGACTTCGTTCACCCTCCACTACATACAAGGTTTGACACCATAGGTAGTTAGTATGGACCCTCTAGATCACTGCTAGGTAGGTAGTGGACTCAAATTGTGGTATCACTTTTTTTTTACAGGTCATTTTATGTGTGGACGTATAATCGCATAAAATCACCAAAAATAGGACAACATTAAGGGGTAGGGGAGATATAAATTCTCATAACTCAACTTTTACTCATAATAATGAATTTATTTTGGTATGAATATGTAGCTAATTGATTGTTCTAACTGCCTAGTATTATTTGAAAGCAAACCTAGGTTTCATTTGATCATGATTGGAAGTGGCCAGTCCATACACTAGTGAAAAAACAGATTTTTCACAACAATGCGCAGGGTGGGTGTTTTTGTGACATTGGCTTCAAATTTTACTATTGTGCCAATTTCTATTTTCAAAATTAATTAAGTTTCCTTTTTTAAATTTTGTTTTTAATATCAAGCATATCTAGGCAAACTTTGATGTTCTGGTTCAAATATTTATGTATGTGCATGTTTGCTTGCATGTTGGTTTGTGTTGTGTGGGTTTGGGGTAGGTGTGTGTGGGTATGTGGGGGTGGGTGCAGGGTGTATAGGGTTCAGGGTTGGGGTGTTTTACATGTTTTAATATGTCACTCGGCTGAACTATATAAGTTCTATTAACAAAATGTGTTTGTTAAGTTGCCATTCATGTACGGTAATATTTTGAATATTTATATGTGTGGGGTGAGATCAACCGCTGTTTGTCAGGAAAATAGACTGAAAATGTAAAAAAATAGTTACTTTTCCACATGTAGCAGCGTGTGTAACAATATTAAGGGGTAGGGGAAATATAAACCATCATAACTCAACTTCAACTCATGATAATGAATTCATTTTGGAATTAATATGTAGCTAATTGATTGTTCAAACGTGTTAGTATTATTTTAAAGCAAAGCAAACATTAATTGTCAGGTAGATAGCCATAAAATGTGAGAAAAGGTTACTTTTCTATGTATAACCATGTCAAATATGGCATTATTAAGGGTAGCGGAAATAAAACCACCATAACTCCACCTTTACTCATAATAATGAATTCATTTTGGTATCAACATGTAGCTAATTGATTGTTCTAACTTTCCAGTATTATTTTTAACAGAAAAACCATAAGATAGACATAAAATATGATAAAAATGTTAATTTTCCAATGTGTAACAGCGTAAAATTTGACCATATTAAATGTTATGGGACATACAAACCAACGTAACTCGACATTTATTCATCATAATTCATTCATTTTGGCATTAATATATAGCTATTTGGTTGTTGTAATCTTTTAAAGCAAAATAACCATTAATTGTTAGCTGGAAAGACATAAAATGTTAAAAAATGTCAATTTTTCATGTGTAGTACCGTAAAATATGACAATATTAAGGTGTAGGGGACATTCAAATCACCAAAACTCAAGTTTTACTGATGAAAATGAATTCATTTTGGTAACAATATGTAGTTAATTGTTATTTCTAACTTTCTAGTATTATTTAAAAGCAATTAAACCATTAGTTGTGAGGTAGATAGACATAAATGTACGAACATGTTAATATTCAATGTCTAACAGCGTAAAATATGACAATATTAAGGGGTAAGGGGACATACAAATCACCCAAACTCAAGTTTTACTGATGAAAATGAATTCATTTTGGTATCAATATGTAGCTATTTGATAGTTCTAACCTTCTAGTATTATTTTAAAAGCAATTAAGCCATTAGTTGTCCGGTAGATAGACATAAAATGTATGAAAATGTTAATATTCAATGTCTAACAGCGTAAATATGACACTATTAAGGGTAAGGGGACATACAAATCACCCAAACTCAAGTTTTACTGATGAAAATGAATTCATTTTGGTATCAATATGTAGCTATTTGATAGTTCTAACCTTCTAGTATTATTTTAAAAGCAATTAAGCCATTAGTTGTCCGGTAGATAGACATAAAATGTATGAAAATGTTAATATTCAATGTCTAACAGCGTAAAATATGACAATATTAAGGGGGTAAGGGGACATACAAATCACCCAAACTCAAGTTTTACTGATGAAAATGAATTCATTTTGGTATCAATATGTAGCTATTTGATAGTTCTAACCTATAGTATTATTTTAAAAGCAATTAAGCCATTAGTTGTCCGGTAGATAGACATAAAATGTATGAAAATGTTAATATTCAATGTCTAACAGCGTAAAATATGACAATATTAAGGGTAAGGGACATACAAATCACCCAAACTCAAGTTTTACTGATGAAAATGAATTCATTTTGGTATCAATATGTAGCTATTTGATAGTTCTAACCTTCTAGTATTATTTTAAAAGCAATATTAAGCCATTAGTTGTCCGGTAGATAGACATAAAATGTATGAAAATGTTAATATTCAATGTCTAACAGCGTAAAATATGACAATATTAAGGGGTAAGGGACATACAAATCACCCAAACTCAAGTTTTACTGATGAAAATGAATTCATTTTGGTATCAATATGTAGCTATTTGATAGTTCTAACCTTCTAGTATTATTTTAAAAGCAATTAAGCCATTAGTTGTCCGGTAGATAGACATACAATGTATGAAAATGTTAATATTCAATGTCTAACAGCGTAAAATATGACAATATTAAGGGGTAAGGGGACATACAAATCACCCAAACTCAAGTTTCACTGACGAAAATGAATTCCATTTTGGCATCAATAAGTAGCTATTTGATTGTTCTCATTTTCTGGCATTATTTTAAAAGCAATTAAGTTTCCCACGAGGGGTTGAAGGTCATAATGGGGCCAATACTAAAAAATTATCCTATCATGTTGTAATGTTGTAATCTCAAATTGTTCCTCTCATCGCTAAGAATTGTAAAAAAGACAATTGTCATAGTTCTACGAAGCTTAGTTCAGGGGTTATAACGTCGAATATATCAATATCATAAATAAAGGTCAAATTTTTAAAATGGTCCAATTGCACCAATTAACGTAAGAAACCTCAATCGTATACTACATTCAAATTTTGGTGCAACGATTTGTATTCCTGTGTTCCCCTTCACAGTTAATGCAGCCAAAGTTGAATTATGGTAATATTTCCCCTACCCTTAATATTATCATATTTGACACTGTTACACATGGAAGTTTTTTCTCACATTTCCTTTGTATCTACATAACAACTAATGATACCAGAACGTTCGATGAATTCATTATCAAGAGTAAAAGTTGAGTTATGGGAGTTTATATTTCCCCTACCTTGATATTGTCATATTTAGGGACCGTTCACAAACACTTGTAAGGGGGGCCTGATGCAAAAAAGGGTGGCCCTTAAAAGTTTTGACCCTCCTAAGGGGGGCCTGAAAAAATGATCAAAATTTTCCTGGAAAAATTGAGTTTATATGATTTTCTATGGGGTTGACCCATAATTTTCATGTCAAAAAGGGGCCCTACAATTTTTGAGGTCTGTAAAGGGGGGGCTCGAAAGAATATTTTGCGATGAAATTTTTTTGCATCAGGCCCCCCCCTTACAAGTGTTTGTGAACGGTCTATTACGCTGCTAGATATAGAAAATGACTTCTTCTGACAGTTTCTGTGTATCTACCTGACAACTAATGATCGCTTTGTTTATAGAAAGTTAGGCCAGCCAATCAGATACATTTTGATACCAAGATGAATTCATTTTCATGAGTAAAAGTTGAGTTATGGCAGTTATATATTTCCCCTACCCCTTAATATTGTCATTTTACGCTGTTAGACATAGAAAAATTACCTTTTCCTCACAGTTTCTGTATATACTGCCTGACAAATAATGGTCGCTTTGCTTTAAAATAATACTAGAAAGCTAGACCAATCACTTGGATATATTTTGATACCAAGATGAATTCATTTTCATGAATAAAAGTTGAGTTATGGCAGTTTACATTTCCCCTACCCCATAATATTGTCATATTTACGCTGTTAGACATAGGATATTTACCCTTTCCTCACAGTTACTGTGTATCTACCTGACAACTAATGATCGCTTTGCTTTGAAATAATACTAGAAAGTTAGAACAATCACTTAAATACATTTTGATACCAAGATGAATTCATTTTCATGAGTAAAAGTTGAGTTGTGGCAGTTTATATTTCCCCTACCCCTTAATATTGTCATATTTATTTATGCTGTTAGACATAGAATAGTTACCTTTTCCTCACAAATACTGTGTATCTACCTGACAAATAATGGTCGCTTTGCTTTAAAATAATACTAGAAAGTTAGAACAATCACTTAGATACATTTTGATACCAAGATGAATTCATTTTCATGAGTAAAAGTTGAGTTATGGCAGTTATAAATTTCCCCTACCCCTTAATATTGTCATTTTACGCTGTTAGACATAGAAAATTTACCTTTTCCTCACAGTTTCTGTATATCTGCTTGACAAATAATGGTCGCTTTGCTTTAAGATAATACTAGAAAGCTAGACCAATAACTTGGATATATTTTGATACCAAGATGAATTCATTTTCATGAGTAAAAGTTGAGTTATGACAGTTTACATTTCCCCTACCCCGTAATATTGTCATCTTCACGCTGTTAGACATAGAAAAGTTACCTTTTCCTCACAGTTTCTGTACATCTGTCTGACAACTAATGGTTGCTTTGCTTTAAAATGATACTAGAAAGTTAGAACAATCACTTAGATACATTTTGATACCAAGATGAATTCATTTTCATGAGTAAAAGTTGAGTTATGGCAGTTTATATTTCCCCTACCCCTTAATATTGTCATATTAACGCTGTTAGACATAGAAAACGTACCCTTTTCTCACAGTTTCTGTGTATCTACCTGACAACTAATGGTCGCTTTGCTTTAAAATAATACAAACAAGTTAGAACAATCAGTTAGATATACATATTAAATTGAATTGAATAGAATTAATACCAAGATGAAGTCAATATCATGAGTAAAATATTGAGTTCTGATGATTTATTTTCCCCTACCCCTTAATATTTTTCTATGTTATGCTGATATACGAGGGAAATCAACATCAGTTTTTGTTGGGTTTTTTTAAAAACATTTTTTGTCTTTTTTCCCAGTGGTTACTCACGTCCTACACATAAATATTCACATCAATGGAAACTTAACGGATTTTGTAAATGGAAGTTGGTGCAGTGAAGTGACATATTAAGACATGTACACACACATTCATCCCCTCACATACCCTATGTACACCCAGCACCCCCCCCCCACACACACACACACCTCGTCCCACAGACACCCCAACGAACTCATACATATTATAATGATTGGAACTGTTACAATAATGTTTCCCTTGATATGCTTAACATTAAAAACAACATTAAACATTAAAATTTAAATTAAAAAATTAAAAATGGAAACTGAATCAATTTTGAAAATAGTGGTATAGTTGTGAGATTTGAGGCCAATGTCAAACTTTACACATATGGTTTAAAAAATCAGATTACCACTCATTTATGGACTATATACTTCCAAATATGCTCAAATGAAACCTGTTTTGTTTAAAAATAATACTAGAAAGTTAGGAAAATCATTTAGCTACATATTGATACCAAAATGAATTCAAAATCACGAGTAAAAGTTGAGTTATGGGAATTTATATCTCCCATACCCCTTAATTTTGTCCTATTTTTGGTGATTTTATGCGATTATACGTCCATACATAAAATGACCTGTAAAAAAAAAGTGATACCACAATTTGAGTCCACTACCTACCTAGCAGTGATCTAGAGGGTCCATACTAACTACCTATGGTGTCAAACCTTGTATGTAGTGGAGGGTGAACCAAGTCCTTATTTAGGCCCCCTGTGGGATCTTGCTCCTGGACTATTTTAACCAAATATACCACAGAGTCGTGCGATATGTCAAACTTTTCCTCTGGTCATAAGGAACAAAAAAGTCAGTGGTCGCATTTCTGTAGGATCATTGGTTTATGAGATATAGTCACTTTTTTCTACTTTGTGCATTTAGCCCTCTATCTTTTTAACCAAATATACCACAGAGTCGTGCGATATGTCATACTTTTCCACTGGTCATAAGGAACAAAAAAGTCAGTGGTCGCATATCTGTAGGATCATTGGTTGATGAGATATAGTCACTTTTTTCTACTCTGTGCATTTAACCCTCTATCTGTTTAACCAAATATACCACAGAGTCGTGCGATATGTCAAACTTTTCCTCTGGTCATAAGGAACAAAAAAGTCAGTGGTCGCATTTCTGTAGGATCATTGGTTTATGAGATATAGTCACTTTTTTCTACTTTGTGCATTTAGCCCTCTATCTTTTTAACCAAATATACCACAGAGTCGTGCGATATGTCATACTTTTCCTCTGGTCATAAGGAACAAAAAAGTCAGTGGTCGCATATCTGTAGGATTATTGGTTAATGAGATATAGTCACTTTTTTCTACTTTGTGCATTTAACCCTCTCTCTTGTTAACCAAATATACCACAGAGTTGTGCGATATGTCAAACTTTTCCTCTGGTCATAAGGAACAAAAAAGTCAGTGGTCGCATTTCTGTAGGATCATTGGTTTATGAGATATAGTCACTTTTTTCTACTTTGTGCATTTAGCCCTCTATCTTTTTAACCAAATATACCACAGAGTCGTGCGATATGTCATACTTTTCCTCTGGTCATAAGGAACAAAAAAAGTCAGTGGTCGCATATCTATAGGATCATTGTTAATGAGATATAGTTACTTTTTTGTACTTTGTGCACTTAACCCTCTATCCTTTTAACCAAATATCCCAGAGTCGTGCGATATGTCAAACTTTACCTCTGGTACGTGAAGACGGCCCGATTGGCGCGAGGTTCATATTGGTGCGTATGCACCAAATATGTATCTTGTAAACCTTAAATTTTGCCTTGCCTTCCTTCGTAATCCTGATTGGGCCACAAAAAAAAAAATGTGTTCCACTTTGCCCCGGTCTCCCTATACTAGGTATATTCGTCTCGGGCTGTCTCCGGTTTTAAAGCATCGCTCGATGGGTTAAGCTTTACTGATTTTCTTTATTTTAATACTAGTATATTGTAAAAACCAAGTAGCTGTGGTGTTAGCTCAATATGCTAGGAAAATATTATAACCGATGACTTCATGTTCACTTTGGCTAAATCAGCTGTATTTTTGCTGATAAGGGTGCATAAATTAGCATTCGACATGTTGGAGAAATTCGCGTCAACTGTTTCACTATTGAAGTAGTAGCACTCACAACGTTCTTCTTCTTCTTCTACCGGTGAGTACATTCCTCTCTTCGAGAGTATCGCCGTACACACGACGAAATGATTGCAAATTTACACATTTGTAATCATTTTGACCACAAAATATGATGTGAAAATACCGGGGAAAATACAGGTACCCCCGGGTAGGCCTAAGCAATGAGAACAAGTCCTCAAACATTTGAAATTTGTAGCGTTACTATAGGTATGCCAGGCAAACCTTAGTTAACACATTTGCTAGTCAGCCAAATTCGCCTAGAACACAATACATATATTTACATAGAAATATAAAAGAACTGGCCGGTCAAGGAAACCTACATAAATATGTTGTCTATACTTCACTTAACCCAAATATATGATTTTTTATGGTGATAAGTCACTCGCACATGGAATTTTAGAGGGATTTTGATAGCAGTTCCATTAAAAAAGCTGCTATCAACATGAGGTCTAAGATCTAGAAACACCACCGGGAATTTTGCTAGATGAATCTTTTTGATGAAAGTCAATCTTTGACAAGATGTAACTTTACTATGGAAAGTGCTATGAAAAAAAGGTTTTCAGTTTTGGCTTTCTTTACTCAAGGGCTTTAATTTGATATATAAAATGATGCAGTTTGATGGCAAATTTGAATTCACCTGGCATACCTACTTACTACAACCGGAGGCTGAGACTTTTGAATGAACGCAGGTTTCAACAGCTGCACTCGATCCAACCGCGATCGTATATCGCGTATTTCAAACTACAACGCGAACGCACGACCTTGGATACAATGCTAACCAATCACGAGTGCATTCCCAGACAAACGAGCACCTAGACCAGTGACTTTGACTCGCGTAGTGAAGCGGACACTGCTTAGCAACGACTTTGACACGGACGCATACCTGGGCGCAAGCAAGCAGATATGTTCGCGTCTACGGAACATGTTGTATTTGATGCGAGCGATAATGGCGCTGGAATCACACAAACCAGCGCGCCTTTCTCTCCAGTCGCGTGTACAGAACATGTTGCATTTGACACGAGTGATAATGGCGCAGCAGTCACGCAAAGCGCGTCTTTCTCTCCAAATATGAACGCTTTTTTTCTCCGCGTCCGACCAACCGACCAAAATCACCTTGGATACGTGGCTTCACCTACTGCCCTGGTTAGGGATGGGCACTCATAGGTCTAGGTGGTATGTCTATGAGTGCGTTGGCATGGTTGGATTCACTTCCGCGATACTCACACACAATCGCACACGCTGGCGTATATCGCGCAGTGTACGCAAAAATTCGTAAAGAGACATAAATCATCTACACATGTCAGATGTATATATTGTATTAGCAAATATCCACAAAAGCATTCATTATAAATTTATTTTGATGATTTGTCATATTTTATGCCATATATAATATCCTTAAAACTAACCGGTGGATTTGCGAACAATTGGTCGACATAAATGACGTTATTTTTAGTAATATGCAGACGAATGGCCAAATTACCTGTTGTGATAAATTTATCTGTACAAATTGTCGCACTCTGAGTGACATATGGTACGGTATATTTGCAA
The DNA here is from genome assembly GCF_039555335.1 of Amphiura filiformis. Classification (NCBI taxonomy): domain Eukaryota; kingdom Metazoa; phylum Echinodermata; class Ophiuroidea; order Amphilepidida; family Amphiuridae; genus Amphiura; species Amphiura filiformis. The sequence continues at coordinate 42,853,823 of NC_092628.1, forward strand.
CCCTGCTGTGGATATGTGAACAATTTGTCGACATAAATGACGCTTGCGGAGAAATTATTAGAAAAAAAGGGTTTTTTTGCCTAGGCCTGTCCTAGGCCTATGCTAGGTATGATCATCAAATTTCGAAGTAGCCTTTTAGTACTTTTTTGGTCCTGGTGACAACCCTGCAAGTAGGATATTTCACATTGAAATTGTTTTGTTTAGAAAGGTGATTATTTAACTTGGGCAAATGTATTTTTCCCAATTCTGTGACCATCATTGATGGTACCTTACAATGAATACCTGTACAAAAAAGCAAGTACCGGTACCCATTATGCAACATTTTTCAGCACAGCAATCAATTTTACAGAAAAGAGATTTTATTTGAAAAAATCTTACTATCACTGTATGATAACTTCTGCTGTATAAAGGTGTACCAATTGACACTTTTTGACTTTCAACCTTAAGTTTCTGGTGTCCAAATTTCATTTGTTAGTTATTAAGCTATTTCTGTGGTCACAAGTTGGGAGTTGAAGGAGGCCCTCTATTATATATAAGCATCCGGGGCTCATGATACGTGATTATAGCCTAGTTTCCTTGTGTGTAGCCTCAGTACGAAGGCTACAGCATCAATGTATTGAAAAATGCAGGGTCCATCGATCATGTCAGTAAATGAATAGGGCCTAGGCCTATTTTGTTTTGGGACTGATTATTCGGACTACCACCCGGCATGCAGGTATTCCTACATTAAATACAACAGAATTATTACCATTGCAAGATGGCTTAAAGCTAGCATTTCAAGTATCTCTTATAAGCTAATAACAAATGGTGCCCGCTGGAATCTCTTGAGGCATTGTCTTTTTTAAAGACATTTCTTGTTTTACACAACTTTATTATGTCTGCGAACGGTACAAAACGGTGATCGTAATGTTTATTATGTGGAGGGCATTGCACATATTGCAAAATTACTGTCCTCTGACCCTGACTGACCTGCACTGTTTGACACGTACTAGTAGACGTGGTCGACGCTTACATAGCAGGGCACAGCGTCAACACCCTACGTTATAAATATTTTTCTGCCTCCGCAGGAGGTAACCCGGAGGTAGTTTGCTTTGAAATTTACACCTAAAATGCCGCACATTGCGCGGCATGTAGGCCGATTGTACAAATTTATATTCTGACAAGTACTCTAATTTCCGCCCAATATCGAGAGCCCAATATATATCCCCACCTCTTTGCGCCATACATAAATTCGCCTATCGCCATTTCCGAATGTTCAAAAAGGTAATCACGCTTCCTCAGCATGTGCAATAAATTAGCATTAAAATTAATCTTATTTTATAGGGATTCTAGAAACACCTAGCACGTGGCGCCAATGGTGCGGGTCTATCAAGCTCATGAATTATGCATTATAATTTTTTTAAACTCATATATTGTATAATTGAAGACCGAATTAAAAAGACTAGCTTGCGTATGCCGTCCTGTCAACCAGACCAAAAATGCCATACTGCGCAGGTCAGCAACCAATCACGGCGCGCCTTTGTCCTGACGTCAGACGCAAACTAGTATTTTTTTAATTCGGTATTTAATTATGGATTGTAGCCTCATCACATCAGAAATATCGTAGAAATGAAGTCGGACAACCGTTATGCTGTGTGTGGCAATGGGAATACACATTAAACAAGGTTTAATTTCATGATTACATGAAACCTGATTATCAATGGAAAAACTTTGGCTGACGTTCATGGCGACACTTTGGATGTGATAATTTGACATCATGGATTGTTTTGTGCAAAATTGGAGGTATTTTTGCGGCGAGTCAGCAGACCGACTGACATGCAGGCTAGCATGCTAGGCTCGACTAGGCCACAATCACCGTGTCTACATCATAATAATAGTTCATACCCGCTGGACAGCAGGAAGAATGTTTATAACTTACATTTCAATACAATCATGTTACTTTTACCTTGAACTTGGAAGAAATTGATTTCAATAACAATTTCAATATTGCAAACTCATGACCATCAGTGACCATACATTAGGCCTACACTAAACAGTGAGATCCGTGCCGGTTTATGACTAGAAAGTAGAATGGATTATTTATTTCTCTTCATCTTGATATCAACATTTAAAGGCTTAATGTACGATTTCCTTCCAATTTTAAATTTGTCATTATATACTCAAAATGCTGAAATAATACTAGTAATAATGATCGGGAATGGTTTCTGTCCATTTTGAGCTGAAATAACGAGGTAACGTGAAAGAAACACTGCTTGTTATTTTGGCCGTTTAACACGCAGTTCTATGGGCGGACATAAAGTCATAATTTTTGAATTATGACTTTATGTCGAACTTTGCTCTGTTTACCTACAAACACAACAAATTTGGCTGATTCCATTTAGGTGCAAGTTGTGACATGTGTAAACATTACAATTATGCCAAAAAATCAGGTTTGAAAAAAATTAACCAAATTCATATTATAAGATCGTACATTATGACTTTAAATGGTAAATTCATGAGTTTGACCTCAATTAAAATACAAAACAGAACCCGTGTCAAATCTACATTGTATGTCGCACAATTATGTGTTGTGCATGACTGAGTGCATAATGCTAGCATATGACTAGTCTAGGGCTAGGCCCGGGGCTAGCAAACTGATTTCAATAACAATTTCAATATTGCAAACTCATGACCATATACCATCAGTGACCATACATGACACTAAACAGTGAGATCCGTGAAAGAAAGTAGAATGGATTATTTATTTCTGTTCATCTTGATATCAACATTTAAATGGTAATAGGTCTGTCACACTACGACGGACTGGATCAACGTACATCACCGAATACAAAAATATTTTATTCGGTGGAAAAATCACCAGTCCGGCAGAAGATTCGGTGGGATTTTGGGTCCGATTCCCGTTCGTCTCTCTATGCGTTGTGGCCGCTAATAATCTTGCAGGCGTCTTCGTTCAACGTCCGACAAATGAGCGGATTTGGGGGTCCGATTCCCGTTCGTTTCTCTATGCGTTGTGGCCGCTAATAATCCTGCAGGCGTCTTATATTCGATCGTTCAACGTCCGACAAATGACCGGATTTGGGGGTCAACGTCCGACAAATGTGCGGATTTGGGGGTCCGATTCCCGTTCGTCTCTCTATGCGTTGTGGCCGCTAATAATCCTGCAGGCGTTTTATATTCAACCGTTCAACGTCCGACAAATGACCGGCGAATCCATGGCATGTGGCACCAACAGGGACGTCCACCCTATCAGAAAAGTGTTGGAGGAGAGGGTGTTTGAGAGGGTTTTTGACCCCTTAGAGGCAGTGACGTAGCAAGCACTTTTTCAGAGGGTGAACAAAGTGGGGAAAGACAACTTTTAAGGGGGAATACTTTGACGAAAATGGTCAAATATTGGCTAATAAGTACAAAAGGGCTACAAATCTGATATATCAGGGCAACCAGCGTCCGGGGGCAATAGAGGTGAGAAACCTTTGGACAATGAAGGCCCAATTGAAGTCATTTGTCATTTTTTGGATCAATTTTAGCACTATTATTGGGTACTATTTTAGTTTGAAACAGCCGCAAATTGGTGAAACGAAAGCCTAATTGAAGCCATTGAAAAGTTTTCACCATTATTGTATAATATAAACAATTGTTTTAAAAATAACACGTGGATGTCCATAGCAGAAGCAAAAAGGAAGACTTGTCCATTTTGTCAAAATGAAGGTCCAATTGAAGACATTTGCATGGGGACTGTAGGGCCCATTTACATTATTAGGCCTAGGCCTATTGTGCAAAAATTTAGTTTTAAAAATGGAAAATTTGGAAAATTGTTTTTGGTGCATCATTTTTACACTATTATTGCCTTAAATAAAAACCAAAGAAGGCCCGAACTGAATTTGCAAAATTTAAAATGTTACACTGATCCACTGACACTTAGATATAAGACTTCAGACTCGTAATTTCAGGTAAAGCATGCATGGATTGATATGTTAAAGTCAGTAATAGGCCTAAGTCCGTCTTAAATACTGACTTTGGTGACAAAATGTCACGGGCCCTACATATCGACGGGCCGGCAGTAATTTTCACAGGCTTTTGGGCCAAGGAACCACATTTAAGCACGGCCTATAATAAGCACAGGCCTATACTTATGCTTACTATATACTATCCTGGGCCTACTCAATAACGTACAATTTACCTTTTCCATGTTTTCTCTTCTTTTTTCTTTCTTGTCAATCACTAAAACTGGTAGGAATTTGATATTGCGTCCTCTACCCTTCAGAAAGTGCCCCTCCCTCAATACTACTTACATGCATAGGCCTACTAAATTACGTGCAATTTAACTTTTTCTCTTCTCTTCTCTCTTCAAGTTTTCTCACTTTCTTTTCTTTTTTTCTCTGCTTTCCCCCTTTTTTCTACTTGTCAGTCACTAAAGTACTGGGGGAAAAATGATACTGTGTCACACACCCTTCAAAAAGTCCACCCCCCCATGATCGATGCACATGTTCGCCATAGGCCTACATCCGGCACAAGCGCCTGCGAAACCTTGCAAACACCTGCGGTATTGAAACGTATTGTCGACGGACGAAACAAACATCACCTAACACGAAACGCATTTGGCGGATAATAGCAGGACATATGAAGAACATAAAACGAACATTGACGAACACCAACGGATTTGCTAAAATACCATCCGTTTCTTATACGGAAGACCGATCCGGTGTAGTGTGACACTAACACGGTCTGGGTCAACGTACATCACCGAATACAAAAATATGCTATCCGGTGGTGAAGGCCTCACAGGAACGTATTTGCAACGAACACGGGCCGAGTGCAACGAACAAAGAACGAACATGAACGAAAGGAGAGCGAACAAACTCCGGCAATATGCAGCACCATACGAACACACATCGGATAAATACCGAACATATGTATTCGGTACACTCCGTTTCAAGTTTTGTGCATGCACAAAACTTGCCGACGGACTTAACGAACATCACCTAACACGAAACGCATTTGGCGGATGATAGCAGGACATAAAAAGAACATAAAACGATCATTGACGAACAACAACGGATTTACTAAAATACCACCCGTTTCTTGTACGGAAGACCTATTCGGTGTAATGTGACAGACCTATAAGTTCATGAGTTTGACCTCAATTAAAATACAAAACAGAACCCGTGTCAAATCTACATTGTATGTCGCACAGTTATGTGTAGTGCATGACTGAGTGCATGATGCTAGCATGACTAGTCTAGGGGCTAGGCCCGGGCTAGTCCTTTACTAGCCCTTGGCAGTTGGCAGTATCTGGAAAACACTCCTCCGACACAGCGCTAGTCCAAATCTAAAAACACTCTGCCAGTCGAAACTGAAAACCACTGCGCTAGTCCGAATTTGCAAAACATGGCGCTATTCCGAATCTGAATTTAAGAAACACTGCGCTAGTCCGATATTCGGACTAGCGCCGTGTTTTTCAGATTCGGACCAGCGCTGTGATTTTCAGATTCGGACTACCGCTTTGGTTTTCTGCAGTTTCGACTGACGAAGTGTTTTCCAGACTCGGACTAGCGCAGTGTATTTCGGATTCGGACTAGCGCCGTGTTTTTCAGATTCGGACCAGCGCTGTGATTTTCAGATTCGGACTACCGCTTTGGTTTTCTGCAGTTTCGGACTGACGAAGTGTTTTCCAGACTCGGACTAGCGCAGTGTATTTCGGATTCGGACTAGCGCCGTGTTTTTCAGATTCGGACCAGCGCTGTGATTTTCAGATTCGGACTACCGCTTTGGTTTTCTGCAATTTCGGACTGACGAAGTGTTTTCCAGACTCGGACTAGCGCAGTGTATTTCGGATTCGAACTAGGTGTGTGTCGGACTGTTTAAGTGTTTTCAGATTCGGACTAGCGGTGTGTCGGACTGTTGCAGTGGTGTTCAAATTTGCCAAATGCATCCATGGGTTTTATATTTTATTTTGTAGCCTATCTGAAAATTTTACTTTGTATAATTCTTGCATATATAATTAGAAAATAAGGCCTACCTGACAACATTGCATAACAAAAATAAAACTGAGAAAGTTGTTGCCAACGACTTGGTTTCGCTCCATTTTGACAGGCCATATTTTGGTAACCGAATATCCGATTAAAATAAAATTTTCAGTCTTGTATTAGGAGAAAATGGACTCACATATTTGAATCAGACAAAAATCTATATCCAATAGCGGTACCTTAAAGCTAGCATTATAAGTATCTCCTTAACTAATAACAAAAGGTGTCCACTGGTATCTTGGAGGCATTGTCTTTTTTAAAGACATTTCTTGTTTCATACAGGTCCATACTCCGTTGGTGAAATCAATATTCTATTATTGACTTAGATAAAGAAAGTTTACATATGCATTGTGATATACACGTGTGATTGAATATTATAATACAAGCACCTGGATTTTAGGTGAATGGGCTAAATGTGTTCCTTTATATAATTGTAATTCTCAAAATTTAATATATCACAATTTTAACTTACGATTTAAAAATCGTTACGCCAAAATGCAGTAAAAATGTATCCAGAGCAAACAGCAATGGCCGCTAATTAGTGTATTTAATTTCAAGTTAGTGTATTTAAAAACAAAACCTGGGTTTACCTGAAAACAAACCGAATTTCCTTGTAAAAGTAACACCATTATGGGATACTAGAGCATGCGCAAATCGTATATAACGTGTAGAATAGAACTTGACGGTATCTCATATGATAGTCGTACTATGCTTAGCCTGAGTCGCTCGGCCTATCTCGAACAAAATCGCCATGCGTAGCTATTGAAAAACGAGAGGATTCGCCGTACTATCACGGCAATGTTTGACACGAAGACATATAGGGATGATGACGCTGTGCAGGGTTTTGTCCTCAGAATCGGTATAGGCAATTTGTACAGAGCATCGCTAGCCTGGTTTGGTTCTCGTAATGTAGCTGACACTGCATAGCAACAATTTTGGCAAGGACGCAAACCCGAACGCAAACAAGCATACATGTCGCGTCTACGGAACATGTTGCATTTGACGCAGGCGATAACGGCGCAGCAATCACGCAAACAAGCTCGTCTTTCCAGGTTATGTACTCGCCTAGTAACTCCGTTAATCCGTCACAATCACCTTGGATACGTGGCTTCACCTCCCAATGTGGTAAGGGATGGGCACTAGTAAGTCTAGGTGATTAGTCTATGATCACTCCACGTTTTATGTACCAGTGAAATGCGATTAAAATAGTACACCGCTTATTTGAGCGGCTTTATTTTCCAAATGTATTGTCAATATTCGCACGTTTTTAGTTCATTTGCTTCCGACAAGTGTCTATATAAAGAAATATTTTTATTTCAGAGAGGAAGTTTTGGCGCGAATTTCAACAACGTCCGGTTTCGAAATTTGGGTGATTTTTAGGGTCAAATTTGTACCTAGATGGTCATCAATATAATTAAACTATTAAAAGAATAATATTTAACACGTGATCAGTTTTAATTTGATACCAAGCTTTATATATATCCCAGGCAAAAAAAATCATTGGTCTTCCCAAAATTCACTACTGGTTGCTATGCAAATCATGCCATGAACATGGCATGTTCATGCCATTAACATGGCAAGACATTCTAATTCTTTTGTTTTGTATATGGCATGAAAATCCTCCATCAAGGATTACATGGATGGTTAATTTTGAACCCATAAAAGTTGTAATTGACGCCCTTGAATAAAGATTTAATGGGCATGGAAGTAGAGAAAATTTGACATTGACCATGATTCATGCCATGAATTACCCATGAATAAGGAATTTATGAGCATGGAAGTAGAGAGAATTTGACATTGACCGCGATTCATGCCCATGAGTTACCCATGAACATGCCCTAAACATGTCAAGGCTCTGACTAAACGCAATGACAAAAAAAAGTGTGAGCATGAATTTCCCCAATTCACGAAAATTTATGACCGTTGCTAGCGAAAATAGGGCATGTTCTTGGCATGTTCATCATGTTCATGGCAAGATCTTGACATGTTCATGGGCATTACTCATGCCTAAAATTTTGCCTGATATCTGAAGTACGTTTTTTATTGACAAAACGCCATTTTCATGCGAATTTCAATGGCGCGTTTAATGGTGGTGCGCTCTCTTGAGACGAGGCAAACTATAGACGATCTTTTTTGTAGTCTTGACCCCAGAGGTCAATGGTCATGGGCTACATGAAGCAATATGTATTAATTTTTAAATAGCTCTACCATTTTTCACCCCTATATGGCAGTGACGTCAAGGTTGAGGCAGCTGTTTCTCGCGCTCATCTATGCGGGGTCTTTAAGCGCATGCGTGTGTATTCCACCAGATCATGATGCACTTATGGTCCACGGCAAACCCGATTCGACACTTTGTGGCATTAAACCCAGTTAACAGGACATTAATCCAGTAAATCAATTCAGTAAAGCAAATAAGCTCATGCATTCGATCAGTTACTGAGCGTGTTTATAGTGGGAGCAGATGTGCGGTACATTGCGGTACAATTTCTACCCGGTTAGAGATTATCCGGATACTTGCCCACTATAAACACTAGCAGTATATGTATGTACGGTACATCGATATCCTTCTAAACCGAAGGATATTGTGGCGAGATATTCCCACTATAAACCCTAGCAGAAATTCTATACATCAAGAAGTGTATCAAAAATGTATCAAAGTGTATTAAAACTGTATCAAACGGCAATTTGATACAGTTTTGATATACAAAGGGTGTATTGAAAATGTATCAACTGAAAATATAGGGTATCAAAACTGTATCAAATACCACCTAACTGTATCAAAAATGTATCAAAAGTGTATTGAATTTGAACTTAGTTAATTTTGGCCATGCTTGTTGCATATCAAAAGTGTATCAAATTGGACTTTGCAGTTTTTTAGTGTATGTAAAGTGTATCAAAATGAACTTTTTGGTGCTAGATGTATATCAAAAGTGTATCAAATTGGACTTATTCAAATTCTGGCTGCATACAGTGTATCAAAAGTGTATTAAATTGGACTTTGCCTGTTTTTTAGTGTATGTAAAGTGTATCAAATTGAACTTAGTTAATTTTTGGTGGCTAGAGGTATATCAAAAGTGTATCAAGTTGGACTTAGTCAAATTCTGGCTGCCTACAGTGTATCAAAAGTGTATTAAATTGGACTTAGTTTATTTTGGGTGGCTAGAGGTATATCAAAAGTGTATCAAATTGGGCTTTCATAAACTGACCTTTTGTAGTGTATCAAAACTGTATCAATAACTGATCACATGTCTAAATAATGACTCATCATTTTCAAATTTGCCCATGTGGCATGCATGCAGTTAACACCAGGATTTGCATTTGGAAATGTACTGTATTTTAGAGCAAATTATGGTGTTTTATTTATCATGATGAAGATACAAACATGCTTGTAGACTGCGCATTAGGTTACAATGTAGTTGTAATCAGGGACTGTGATTAAAGAGGATATTTTATTGACTTTGTTCTGATAAGGTAAGCTTATTATATATAATATATAGGGCCTCTATGTATATGTATTAAGCATGAATATAGCACATGCCTGTATAGTAAAAAACCCTGCTGAATCTTTTTGTTATTGGTAGCCTTTTTGTCTCTTTATTGAGGGTAACAACTTCAGTGACAAGCACTGCTTTCCAAGCAGGCCCTCTGATGTATGTATGTTCCATTTTGGTTGGGTTTTGCTTCTTTTTGCTGAACCATGAAATGGTCTCAGCCTATATGAGTGTATGTTACTAGCTTACTAAGTTACTAGCTTACTAGCTAACTGACTAACCATTTGGTCTGAAATGGACATATCTCTAAATGCCACGAAGGTATGACCCCATGAGGGTGTCATATGAAAGAGGAAAACATAAAGAATATAATAAAAATATTTCCAAACGTCAGAGGTCATCCAGGGGTCACAGGGGTCAAAAAAGGTCATTTTAACCGAAAATGCTCCGATTGAGCTTAAATTTAAATGCAATGATCCTAATGACATTCTAAACATTTAAAAAATATTTTTAAAATTCATTTAAGGTCATTAAGGGGTCATAAAGGGGTCAAAGGTCAAGTTTTTCAAAATGCTCCAATTGAGCTTAAATTTATATGCAACGATCCTTATGACATTCTAAACATTTAAAAAATATTTTAAAATTCATTTAAGGTCATTAAGGGGTCATAAAGGGGTCAAATGTCAAGTTTTTCAAAATGCTCTAATTGAGCTGAAATTTATATGCAATGATCCTTATGACATTCTAAACATTTTAAAAACATTTTAATATTCATTTAAGGTCATTAAGGGGTCATAAAGAGGTCAAAGGTCAAGTTTTCCAAATGCTCCAATTGAGCTGAAATTTAAACGTAATGACCCTTATGACATTCTAAACATGTTGAAAATATTTTAAAATTCATTTAAGGTCATTAAGGGCCATTACAGACTCCGGGTGACAGTGGTATAGGCCTACCACAATATACTGTCGAAGCCACATGGTTCAGCTATGGTGCGGTTATCGCTCTAGTTTGCAATACTTTCTCACTCATTTGTCCTATTGTGTTGTAATTTTGAACATTGATAGGGGAAAGTGCATTGAGCTGCTCCGTGATGGGGGAAAATGCTAGAGGTCAGCATTGGCAGTAGAGGGCAGTGTTGAATTTGAGCTTGATTAGACTAATTTCAAAATTTGACCTTTGACCCCTTCACTTTGAGCTTTGGGGTCATTAATGTTTGCAAATATGTTTAGATCATGTAAGGATAATTCTTGTGGAATTTGAGCTTGATTGGACCAATTTTGAAATTTGAAAAACTGTATGAAAAGTGTATTAAAAACTGTATCAAAAGTGTATAAAAACTGTATCAAAAGTGTATAAAAAACTATATCAAAAGTGTATCAAAAAACTGTATCAAAAGTGTATCAAAAAAACTATCAAAAGTGTATCAAAAAAACTGTATCAAAAGTGTATCAAAAAACTATATCAAAAGTGTATCAAATGGCATGTATCAAAAATAGGGCGTTTCCGCTGGCCAGCATTAGAATTGGAACGCTGATTTGATACAGTGACATATTTGATACACTTTTGATATAATTATGTATAAATGTGTATGAAATGAAAGGATAAAAATTTGAACGCTAATTTGATACAGTTTAAATTGGAACGCTGATTTGATACAGTTACATATTTCATACACTTTTGATATAATTATGTATGAAATATGTATGAAATGAAAGGATAAAAATGTGAACGCTAATTTGATACAGTTTAAATTGGAACCCTGATTTGATACAGTAACATATTCAATACACTTTTGATAAAAATTATGTATGAAATGTGTATGAAATGAAAGGATAACAATTTGAACGCAAATTTGATACAGTTTAAATTGGAACCCTCATTTGATACAGTAACATATTCAATACACTTTTGATATAAATTATGTATGAAATGTGTATGAAATGAAAGGATAAAAATTTGAACGCAAATTTGATACAGTTTAAATTGGAACCCTCATTTGATACAGTAACATATTCGATACACTTTTGATATAAATGATGTATGAAATGAAAGGATAAAAATTTGAACGCTAATTTGATACAGTTTAAATTGGAACCCTGATTTGATACAGTTACTTATTTGATACACTTTTGATATAATTATGTATCAAATATGTATGAAATGAAAGGATACATTTCATTTGATACTTTTTGATACATTATCTTGGCATTTGATACACTTTTGATATGTATAAAATGTGTATGCAATGTTGATTTGATACAGTTTTGATACATAAAAGTGTATGAAATGAGGGTTCCAATTCAAATCCTTTTATTTCATACATTTTTCATACGTATCAAAAGTGGTGTATCAAAAGTGTATCAAATTTCAGCCAGGGAACACACCAGTATAAATTGTGTGCGGTATTACCGGAAGTGGGGAGCTTCTTCATGATGCGTAGGACGCGCGCAGGACATTCGGAACGATTTTCACCCCCAAGAGTTATCAAAACAGAAGCTACATGTTCACCGCTATGATCATATTGTTGAATGGGCTGTTTAAAGCTCGCGCCACAATATTTACACATTCCCCGTGTGACCTCGGGGTCATTGCAAATGTACGATAATGTTAGTTGGTATATAATTTGTACGGCAACTGTGTCTCACTATAAACAGCAAGGGTATCGGTATATATACAAGGATTATCGTGTACGGTATACTCAAAATGCGGTATATTCACTATAAACACGCTCACTAACGGCAACCAGCTTCGATCGATCACCCCAGCTGCAGCGTGTGTAAACTCTAATTTGCATAGAGGCTGTGCGTGAAATTATTGATTGGCTCAGGAATAATAGACAAAGGGATAGGCATCCTAGTCTGCTGCCCTCTTTCGAAATATGTATCCTAGGTCTCACAATAGGCGGATTAGCGGCCATTTTGTCTTCGACATCACGTGTCCTTGTATTTTAGTACACAAATATATAAGTTAACAGGTTTACTATTTTAAAATTATATTTTGAGTATACAATATATTCTGTGAGTAAATAGATCAAATGACGATGATTGTTTAATATGCTTGATATAATTAAACTGTTTGACCAGCTAGTATTCTCCTCCGCCGTCAGTGTGATTCCAGTCACTCCACGCACCGTGTTGCGAAGGTGGAGGAGTCTAAAGCTGTATTGACGAACACGCATGCGTTAAAAATATGTAGCCTAGGTCGAACAATAGCGTGACGTAGTTTCCGGCATTGTTACTATGCACTTTCACCCTCCTGATTGGCTCCATGCTCCAAACAAAGGATTTGAACCGGTGTCCGGCGGTGTCCTTCACCGTAAGCATGGCGCAGTGCAGTCCATTTAATCAAATGTTGTCATCAACCTATTTGATCGCAGTGCATTGTTATGTGTGTGAGACGAACTGTCGCGGTTGATTGCAATCAAACAAACGATGTCTTATGTATTACTTTGTTCCGTGATCAGTCAGCTACCTGCACAACCGATTCTTTTGTTCTGCAAGGCTCACTCAGTCATTTAATGAGGCAATACAAACGATCGAAATTGGTGTTGAAATGAGCAAAATTTTGAGTTACACCTTTTCAGTGTAAAATTTTTTTTCTCAGCCAAATGAAAAGCAATAATTTTCATTTTTTCAGTAAATGGCTGGAAAAACTATAATGCTTGATACTGATTTTTTTTTAATCCTGGTGTTAAACTTAGGCCTGAAATTCAGTCATTTAGTGTAAGATATTCGATTTTTATAGGCTTCAGCTCGGCCCGCGAGCTTTTTCTTGGATCAACCTTTTAGCTTTTCAAAGTAATATAGTTCGCTAATGAAGGATTTTCCCCAACTTTCTAAAGCACATCACCGTGAGCTATATATCATAGTTTTGTCAGAATTTCCGTTTTGATTTCACCATCTTTCACTGTCGGCTGAAAAAATTTCTAAATCAACACGTGAAATCTAAAGGCTAGTACTAGCATTGTGGATCGATATCCCTGGGTTTAATAGGAATACCGGCATGGCTATAGTGTTGCCAGAACTTCAATATAGCAAAGAAATTCCCAGACCTATTCAGTATCGAAGTTACGTAATGTTACTATGTCAACGGGATCACGCGCTAGAGTAATGAACCACGATCGAAATGATCACCACATAAAGTATATGGCACTCGAAGGCATACCAAAGTAGCGTGATCCGGTAACCAAGAGAATTACGTAACCACTTCGATGCTGAATAGCGCTCCTACTGATCATGTTTAACCAGAACACCCAATTGGGGATTTAATCGCTGGTCGGGCAATTTGCTTTCAATGAAAAATTGACCTGGATAACAACAAAGGAAATATCGACTATTTCTGCTGGTTGCTCTCGAGATAAAAGTACTCACCATTGCCTACTTTTACTTAGTTTGACATTTTCGGATCATGAATGGAAAAAGGGTAAAACAAAAACGGAAATTCTGACAAAACTATAACATATAGACCCACACGATGTGCTTTACAGAGGTGGGAAATATCTTTCTTTAGCAAACTATGTTAGTTTGAGACGCTAAAACATGAATTCCGTAAAAAGCTCGCAGGCGAATTCAAGGCCTATAAAAATCAAAAATATCACACTAAAAGACGCAATTTGATGCTTAATTTTAACACCAGGATTTAAAAAAAAATGTATATCCAAGCACCAAGTTTTTAACTGACCTTACTGAAGAAAAAAAAATATTGCTTTATATTTGACCGAGAAAATTAATTTCATAGCAAAAAGGTGTATCTCTGAATTGTGCTGATTTTTACATGTATCGATCGACTTTTAGCGCGACTAAGCATTTCTAAAGAATTGGTTGTCCAGGCGGCAGACTGTGATGAAAATCGTGATGTTTTATTTAATCACTCTCGACACATTTATTTCTTTTGTAGGCCTATTACTTTGTTTTGTGATGAAAATCGTGATGTTTTATTTCATCACGCTCTAAAACAAACGATTTCTTAATGTATTACTTTGTTTTGTGATGAAAATCGTGATGTTTTATTTCATCACTCACGAAAAATTGATTTCTATATTACTTTGTTTCGTGATGAAAACCGTGATGTTTTATTTCATCATCACGCTCTAAAACAAACGATTTCTTATGCATTATATTTGTTTTGTTTTATTTCATCACGCTCTAAACAATAATTATAGTTGTTAAATGCATTTTAAGAAAAAATTCTTATTAAAACAGTATGTTGTTTAGAAAAAATGTAGAAAGTGATGATGATGATGATGATGATGATGATGATGATGATGATGATGATGATGATGATGATGATGATGATGTCTCCAAAAGTGTCCCGGTTTTTTTTCTCGCCCTAAATCGCGCTCTCATGACCAAATAAAGCACTTCAATAATCAATAATCAGTCCCGCGACGGCGGCCTCCACTAACTAGCTACTAACTTGTGTTATGGGCGCTGATTTTCATGTTCACTGTCACTTACTCATCAGCCAAGTACGACCCTTTATCAATCACCTACAGTACCCAATTTCGGCATACTATATAAGAAACTCATCATGATGATCGAACAAAGAGTACTTTAAATGTAACCTGTACCGTTTTTGTGTGGCATTCTTCAGAAGTGAGCGGTCCGTTTACCAAAATTTTCGGTCAAATCTCCATTCAATTAACACGGGAGTTGGCTAGCTATGCCTTGCCCTCACTCACTATTTTACCAAAGTACGAATATTTCTGAACATCTAACCTAGCTGTAATTTTAGGTCATGTTAGAGAAATATATTTGCTAGAAGTTTTTGAGAGTACTTTTAATATTGGCCGGTTATTTTCACACATTGACGTTAACTAGGCAAAAGCCTATACTTCTAACATGGCACGATTTGTACAGGTCACAGCTCAATGGTGAGAGCACTGTGTATTGTGTATAGGAAAACGGACAGTAACTGCAGTATGTACGCCGCGCCACTCTTTGAGCGAACAGTTTATACCTGATACAATGATGGTCCATATGGCCCAAAATCTGATCTATGGTAGCTGCGACTCCAGAGGTGTAAGCAATATAATGTGTAAAACGTAGATTGTGCAGGCCCAGGTGGATGTGACTTCATAAGAGCAATGTCGGGGATTATAGATCACAATTTTTCAATCGATGTGGAGAGATGAGGTCCGACCAACCATGGAGCTATTATAAGATGGAGAGGAAATAGATTACGTAACGCATTGAAACCTTGTGCCGATTTGAAATCTGACAAGCTATTCATCGAAAGGTACCTTTTGTTTGGGACAAAGGGCTTCCGCCATTAAATCAGTAAGCTGACCCGACAGTGTATTAACGCTTTACCTAGCAGGCTACTGTCAATAAGTGATCAAATGAAAGTCGCGTGAAAGCGCTTAATGGAACGAAAAGTACCTATTGTTATACATAAACCCAAGGGTGTGATTGAGTAGCCGTAAGCACAAAAGGCACACATTAGCCGCTAATGCATATTTCGTTGTCACCCCACTGACATTAGGTGCTTCATTTAAATAAATTGAATGCGCTTGCTGAATGATTACGCATCAAGGCTGCCATGTGTCTGCATGTCAATAGTACAATAATGGTATTAAATAGCTACGTCCCGGGAGCTACGTATACATGTAACATATAATAAGTATACCGGTATAGGCCTATATAAAAGTTGTTTTACAAATTGAGATTTTATTTTATTTTATTTTAAGAAGGGGAATATCATAATCAGTGGCGTACTGAAGGGGGGCAGCTCTTCCGAGAGGTCTTGGGAGGGATGAGGGTGGAGGAGGGATATGAAGAATGAGAGGGACTGGAGGAAGAGAGAAAGAGGAAGAAATAAAGAGAAATAAATAAATAGACGTAAATAAATAGAAAGGTAAGGAAAATGATAGGAATGAGAGGGGACAAAACGTAAGAGGGGATGGAGAAGTAAAGGGAGATAAGAAGAGGGAGTGATACTTTAGCAGAGAACAGTACAGAGAAAGGAAAAGAAATGAATGACAAATAAATGTAGGCCTTTTATAATAATTATTATAGAAACTAAACACAGCCCCCCCACACACACACACATAGGCCTAACACTAACAGCACGTAGAAGAGTGGATCCACACACTATGTACACAAATATACATTTGGCCACATTTTATTATACGATTAATACGAATTTATTAAACATGGTAACAAATATTCTCTAGCAAATCGGTTATACGGTGGAACTGGTAGGCATATTATAAATTCGGGATATTAAATATCTTCCTGACCAGCCAGATCTGCGCATGGTCAAAGACGAGTATCAGACCGACGCAAACTGGCTTAGTCTCCACATCAGCCAGTTTGGTTCCGCCCCTCCACAGGGAGCGTAACCTGTGTAGGAGACTCGGTCGGACCTGGTCGGACCTCATCTCTCCCCATCAATTGTGTCCTATAATCCCCGACATTGCCCTTATGAAGTCACATCGCCCTGATCGAACGTGGGGACATGGGGAAAGCCTGAATATAGTAAATTACATTTACCTTCATTTAAATATTTATGACACGTACGTCAAAACAAATATTCAAACGATGATAATGTGTAATATAATAAACGTGAAATTTTAGTATTTTCAGAGTTTTTGTATATTTTAGACGTTCTATGACTTTTGTTTGCTGTGTAGAGGCTGAATTGCACATGACCATTGAGGCCAGTGACACGTCAGTGATAGTCATGGGCAAATTGATATCGACAGTTTTCTTCGATAGGGGTGTTTGAGGTTACTACGGCGTACCATAAGGGACATGCTCAATACAATTAATAAACAACCAGGTTGTCGTATTGAGCATGCGTGGTGATAAATTGGCAAGAAATTCTTTCTGTTGGGGTGTTTGATAAAATTCCCCTTAAAGGGAAAGCTTCCTGGAAAGCTTAAGCAACATAATAGGCCTACGTCACTAACTTTGTCCGATCGGGCTCAAATTTGGTGGGTGGAATCCTTGATACGAGGGGAATATATGCACGAAATAAAATTGAGGTCAAGCAAGGTCAAAGGTCATTACAGAGAGGTCAAATTCAAAACTTTGTCCGATCGGGCTCAAATTTGGTAGGTGGAATCCTTGATACGAGGGGAATATATGCCCGAAATAAAATTGAGGTCAAGCGAGGTCAAAGGTCATTACGGAAGGGTCAAATTTCAAACTTTGTTCGATCGGGTTCAAACTTGGTGGGTGGAATCCTTGATACGAGGGGATTACATGCCCGAAATAAAATCGAGGTCAACCAAGGTCAAATGTCATTACGGAGGGGTCAAATTTCAAACTTTGTCCGATCGGGCTCAAATTTGGTGGGTGGAATCCATGATACGAGGGAATATATGCCCGAAATAAAATTGAGGTCAAGCGAGGTCAAAGGTCATTACGGAGAGGTCAAATTTCAAACTTTGTCCGATCGGGCTCAAACTTGGTGGGTGGAATCCTTGATACGAGGGGATTACATGCCCGAAATAAAATCGAGGTCAACCAAGGTCAAAGGTCATTACGGAGGGGTCAAATTTCAAACTTTGTCCGATCGGGCTCAAATTTGGTGGGTGGAATCCTTGATACGAGGGAATATATGCCCGAAATAAAATTGAGGTCAAAGGTCATTACGGAGAGGTCAAATTTCAAACATTGTCCGATCGGGCTCAAACTTGGTGGGTGGAATCCTTGATACGAGGGGAATATATGCCCGAGATAAAATTGAGGTCAACCGTGGTCAAAGGTCATTACGGAGGGGTCAAATTTCAAACTTTGTCCGATCAGGCCCAAACTTGGTAGGTGGAATCCTTGATACGAGGGAAATACATGCCCGAAATAAAATTGAGGTCAACCGAGGTCAAAGGTCATCACAGAGGGATCAAATTTCAAACTTTGTCCGATCGGGCTCAAATACAATAAAACAAACCTGGGGGTCGTACACCTAACAGTATTAAAGTTAAGAAGTATTAAGAAAAATCATAAAATGTGGGTCCCTATTTTCAAGGTTACCTATTTCTCCAATGCTTAAGCAATGAAATATACGTCACTTATACGTTGAACACGGATCGATTGGCGCGAGGTTCATATTGGTGTGTATGCACCAAATTTGTATCTTGTCATGTTAGAGATGAGGTCCGACCAAATGCTTGTGTCATACTTTTGTTGCTGAGCGGCGTGACGCACGCGCATTGCAGACAAACGGACACAATCGAAGCTTGTCATTGGTTAATACGTTTTGCCTGTTGCCGCTTGCCATGGAGTATGACGGGGGCATTCACTGTGTGCGATCATACGTGAGAGGCAATTCCCGATAATATATTAAGTTCCCTGGCAGGCCTTCCAACGTAGGGGGCATGGGTCTCGATTTCCTTGACTGCTCAAAAATGTTCGGCTACCCTCGCTCGCCATAATCAAACCCGAATAAAATTGTAATAAATTATTGATGACCCTAATTATTTTTACGCCAGGACGCTCAAGAATCTGAAGATTTCAGTCCACTTGCCTATTGTGCATACTCTGGATATTGCATTTAAAGCCATATTATAACATTTGCTGAGGAGGACGCCCTCACTGATTTTTTAAAATTCATTTTTTTACACGATTATATTGTACTTTATTAAACCAATATACCCTGCAAAAATCAAGACTCTAGGTGCTGTAGAACGCCGGGATCAAAGTTCCGTTTAAAATGCAATGTCCATAGTCGATTTTTAACTGGGACTTTCGCGATTAATAAACTGGTAGATTCTAAAATCAGAATTGTTCAGTATTGAAGTGCTAATATAATTATGACATTATGATGTTGCATTCAATAATATAAGCCTATGTATACTTTACTTTTACTGTCACTAATATAATTATATCAACTTTTTCATAACAATTTTATACTAGTATTTTGATGCTTTTATTTATCAAAAATCGACTATGGCATAGTCTAGATACCATTGGAAATTGAAGTTTAAGGTTCAAACTATGAAACTGTATCTTTGATAGTTAAAAGGAGTAACTATTATAGGATATAGCTAGCTCTAAACTTATACGTCACTATGTGAAACGAAAAATTCGGAAAAATCACTTTTCGCCACTATGTGTTACGACTGACGATATTAAATGTCGTCGAAGGTCATGGAAATGTTTTGTAAGAAAACACACTACAACAACATTTTTAGAAATGTTGTCAAAATGTTTAATATGTTGTGCAAACATTTTTGGCCAAATATTTTGTCAATATTTTAGTTTTCAAAAAATGTTTTTGAATGTTATGGACATGTTTTATGCCCTTAATGTAATCTTTATATGTGCCCGTACACCACGAATCAGCCGTGAAGTCGGCCCGGTCAATTTTGTTTTATTTCGTGTTTAAAATGGTATATCATTTGACTTCAAAAGATATCCAGAAGCGGGGCAGTGGTTTGTTGAACTCTGCTCCTTCAACAAAATGGTACCTTTTTTCGGTTCTACATATATGCGTCTCATTTTCCACATTGCTGGTATTAAATACCAAACAGTCATAATTGGCGGTCATTTCAAATCCCCAAGTCAACGAGGTTCAGGAATGTCCTCTCATTGTTAATTGTTGGTTATACATACCTAGACAATGCTTTGTAGCCCACCACTTGAACAGGATTTAGCCAATGAGCAAACAAAGACTAGAGCTATTTAAGGATTCTATAGAAATAGGTAGAAGACTATTATCCTCTTCAGCAATAGGGTTATTGATTTGTTTAAACAGTGTTTGACTCCCACTGGCAAATGAGAATCTTGTCGCACCAAATTGAGGTACCTATGAATTCGACCTTCACGCACTTTTTACACTGTAACTCAAAATACAATTTGCCGACTTTACGGCTCATTCGTAGCGTACGGCCACATATAACCCGACATTTAAATATTTTCTGCCAACCTTTTCCAAACTTTTAAGAATGTCGAAAACGTTTTGTGTTTTTCTATGATTATATTGGTCGTATAAATTAGCAATATTTTTGCGTGCAGGTCGTAAGTACGGGTGGTGTGACCGCTAGGGGATGCACTGATACGAGCAGTGGGTTATTCACCTGCGGCGTTGATGGTTTCGAGTGCTGTCAGGGAAATTTATGCAACGGCGATCCAACTAATTGTTACGTGTGTACTTACTCTGGAGAAGGACCCGACGAATGCTCTCCGGGAAACTTCAATCCGGATTCTTTTGGTGTAAAAAAGTCATCGTGCCAAAGTGGACAATGCTATGTAAGGAAGCAATTACCTAAACTACGCACATCAAGTATCGTTATATTTAAAGGCCCATTCAGTGATCCCAGCGAAAGTGTTTACTTCTTATTCCACTTCTTTTTCTTCTTAAATAAAAATAAATAAATAAATGTAGATATCTATATAGCGCTTTATGCCGTAAACAGCCTCAAAGCGCTTTACATTTATTCCGCCGTCATTAGAATATGCCGGAACCACGTTCGCAGCCTACAAGTGGCGCAGTGTCCATCAGTACAACGACTGTGACTACCCCTAACAGCTTCCCATTGCACCAGGGCGCAACACGGTGGTGGGACGGGGAATCGAACCCACGCACGTCGAGCAAGCTCTCAGATTATGAGTCCAAGGCCGCAACCGCTGAGCCACCGTGCCCTATCTTCTCCCTCTTTTTGTTAAATGGGAAGAATCACTGAACAGGTGGCATACGTAGTTATCAGATCACACTTGGTCTTATATAAATTAGCAATATTCTTCTTTGCAGATCTTGAATAAGTTTGGTTCGATCGCTAGGGGATGCACTTCAATGACTGTCGGAACGCACACCTGCGGTGATAGTGACGAGTTCCAATGCTGTCAGGGAAGCTTTTGCAACGGAGAAAACAATCATGACAATGCAGGTTAGATTTCTTCACACGAAGAGGCGAGATTAACGAATGGTCAACATTTAAAAACACAATTTTAACATTATGGTATTGAAAATAAAGTGGGAAAAGTCTTTACAAATACATTGTTACTCAAGGTCATTCCAGACTTGTGCTTTTTACATGAGATGTATGCCAATGGTAATAGTTTTTACCTGTTGTATATTTATCATTAAAAACAACAATCATCCCTGACAAAAATAGGTTTCCATAATCAAATAAGTAGTTTCTCGACGGGAATTCATAAGTTATTCACACCGGTTATTTGTTAACTAAAGCTTTTTTTTTTCCTTTCCTCTCAGCTACCATGGCTACGATACTTGGACTCGACATGTTAGTGTTCATCATTATAGTAGCAGGCGCATCACTGGTAGTTATAATAGGTGAGTGGTTTCATTTAATTATGTATATAATTATATTATTACATAGAAAACGCAGCAAAATAGGTCACAACCAATAAGACTGAACATTTTCAAACCGGAGGAGAACATAATAGTGACCATTGACATCACGTATTATAACTGAATATTGAACTATCTGAGACCACACTAGTGCACAGGTGCATTTAGTTACCGTGTTTGTTATGAGACTTTGTGGCACCCAAGTAGGTGCATTATTTACTTTATTCAGAAAGGTGAGCGCGTTATATTGGGGATGTATAGAAGGGGTGAAAATAGTGATTCCGTGACCAAATCACGGAGAACAGGGGGGCGGCGGCCAAGATTGACTGAATTTTGACGTCGTTATTGGTTTTACACGTAAACACGCAAATGTCTCATATAATTCCAAAAGTGTATGCATGTTATTTTAAAGCACTATTTTATCACTCTAAATCCGTTGAGGTTCGACAGTGAACCTCATTGTAAGTACTGTTTTTTGAATGTTTTGTATGAATAACGCACGATATGTTTATGATATAATACAAAACATTTCTCCCATCGTGTATCAATGTTTCCCACTCCCGGCTGTAATAATTTTTTTTTCTTCACATTCATTTTAAATCCTAAAATATTTATTTTCATGTGAAAATGTATGTACATTGCACTGAGAAATATATTGTGTGCATTTTTTTCTGCAACGGGGCCAGTAGAGCTAAAAACGTACCTCGGCACGGGGCGTCCAACGTCCAGTCCAACGTTCAGGCAGTGTTGCCGTCATATTGTCTGGTTTGTTTACGCTATTGGCTGTTGCCACATGAATAATGTCGGCCACCGTCGTCTGACGGAGAATATGATTTGAAAGTGTTTTTTGTTTTTGTATTTTGAAGCATGTGAAAAGTATGTAATATTTTCAAAATGGTGGGAAACTCCAGATAGAGGGCGCTTTTTCAAAACGGCTTCCAAAATGCCTAAAAAGGTTCAAAAATTGCCACAAATTGTGTGATATAGATATGATAATGCTAAAAAAGTATATCCAACATGACACGGTGTATAAGTCAATATTTTGATATGTGTTTTCCTTCTTCCTCTGTTTTATGTGAGTGTTTTATGTATAAAAGTTTCGCGCAATCTCCGCGCAATTGGTTGTTTTTTTCCGCGCAATTTGCAATTTTTTCCGCGCAATTTGCTATTTTTTTCCGCGCAATTTTGTTCCTGCTTATTGTGTATATGCTATGGTACTTGATGCATTTTAAGTGAATTAAAGTCTTTGTCGATAGTAATTTGTTTGCGTCTGCTAGATATGGGTTGAAAAGTTCACAATTTGGTAATCATTGTATTATGTTATCGCCAATAGTCTATATATTGTAGTCGATGGTCTCTAAATATATTATTAACTAATCTATAATGTCATTTCTGTTTTCTCATTCATCTTATTTTCAGGTCTTCTTATTGTATGCTGTTGCTGCTACAGACATGGTTGTTGTAATTGCTGTTGTAAAAGTAAGTCCAATTAAAGAACATACAATTTAATTTATATTTTCCATCAACATCAAACACGCAAAGCCACATTATGTATAATTAGAGGTACATTATCATGCTATAATACCACGGGTCTTGGGTAGAGAAGTGCTTCCAAGAACATAGAATTGGACCTATCGCAATGTAGCAATTTGTAAAAAACTTGGACAAATTGTATACCTGAAGCCCGAATTTGCTGTCAAATTTAAAACAATTGGGTAAAATGTTTACCCAATTTTCAGAAAAAGCTACCTGCGGCTGCAATGAGGCAAATTTTGAATATAAGTCTGAAAATTGAAAAATTGTCCTCCCCATACCAAGTGGCCAAAAATGCGACCAAAGTAAGGACGCATGGCAAAAATATTACATGTATGCCTTCGATCAAATCTTTGGTCTTAACCATTACGAAATGTATATATTCATAATCCTAGCCCTAACACCAACCCTTACCCTAACCTTAACCCTAACTCTAAAACCAAATTGATACATCGAAATGTAACAGCGCCTCAAGAATCAGGCATCACGATCACACGTTAATGGTCATACACAAAACTTAAAGATCAGTATTAGTTCGTATATTATTTACTGCATTTTTAAGCTACCAAATATTAGTCAATATAATATTATTACAAAATATTGGTATTATGAACGTCTTATAAATCCAACCATCGTGGTGTAAGAGTTCCTCGTGCCGTCACGCACAGAAGTCTAACGCCTTGCCAACTGAGACAATTTGCCTGTTAATTTGTTTAAAAATAATGTTCCGCATTGTGTTTTGTTTCAGGGGCAGATGACTCTCGACCAATTCAACATGTTCAAGAAGAAGCAGAAATCCCACCAAGATATAATCCAACCTTTACCGAACCAAACCCACACAAAGACAGACACACTACGCCGCTTGCATTGCCAAAGAATAATTTGCAGGGTAAGTAAAAACCGCTGGTCAAGCCAACGCCTTACTCAGGTCAAGCTCAGACCACAGGTGACACAAATCCGAACGCTGCCTTTCGTCTTAAAGATTCTGAATGAAATTGGATATACGTATATTTATGAGTACATTAACAAAAAATAAAATATACTCCATTTTTAGCAGTAAAGGTAAAAGAGTCGAACCTGGATTTTTACAGGACGGAGTGCCCATGTCTCTTTCGTTAGCAATTAGGCCAGACTCCACCATGAAATGTTGCTGTGGTGGGTCGCAACACGTCCTCCACATCGAGTCGGTTACCTTCCTAGCATTTAAGAATGCCGATACCAATTCATACACCTGGGTGGAGAGGAGTAATCGTAAGAAAGTGCCTAACTCAAGGGCACAACACAATGGTGTCGCCGGATCTCGAACCCGCAACCTTTTGATTATGAGTCGAAGCCCATTCCTCTTGGCCACCGTGTCTCCAAAATCAGTACGTGCTCATTAGCATTACGGTTATCGTCCAACTTACTCGATAAACGATCTAAGTCGATCTATATACACTTAAGTAAACCTATATATATTGAGTTTCGATAGTTGTTACTTAACCCTAACGCCCGAAGAGATTTTTGGCGACTGGAAGGGAAAGAAAGGAGAAATAAAGAAAATGAAAGAGACAAAAACAAACAAAGACGTTACATGCTCTAGGTGGGATTCGAACCCGAGGCCCCTCGCATGCCAAGCACTAGGTCGCCGACACTTAGCCACAGGTCTTACGCTGGCCGGGTCAGCGAATTCGTGCCCATATATCACTTAGGGCGATTGCGTCATCACATCCCGTGGGATGCACGCACGCACGAGTTTCGATAGTGGCTACTTAATCACCGAGGACCTAGCCTAGGGAATCCAGATAAGAAAGTGCATGCTACTAGCCAAGAGCCTCTTCTAATGGCCTTGCTTATTTCGAGTGGTTCCCTGAACCACAGCAGCGCTAATGCTAATATCGGATTTAGCAAAATTGCGGTAATTCGTTAAAAAGCCTGCTCCTTCCTCTGGTACAGCACAGACTGGGGCTTTCTATAATTTAACAAAGTCATTCAAAAGCCATGACCAATTACAGAAGCATTACTCTATGGTCATATTCCACTTCAACACCGTTGCTGCCAGTCTTCATAGGCTAATAGTCAAGTGTACTCATGTTTCGTTTGTTGCAGCAGGTAATAAATATGATGTCATGATCTCTTATGCCTGGGGTGCAGCAGAAGATGGTTTCCCATGCCAGAGGATGATGGTGAAACTGAAAGATGAACTAAAGAAAGCAGGATACAAAGTATGGATGGATGTTGATTACATGAGTAAGTGAACCGTTACATTTTCGGTCATTTCAAGTTATGAGTATTAGGATTGGTTTTGGTTTTGGTCACGTGTTTCCTATTATCTTGCCTAAGCTCTTGAGTGACATTGTTAACGATAATTTTGAAACGTAAAACTTTTAGAAAAGCAGTTTCGGTTTTGACCTAACTTGGTCACAACCATCATTGACCATGCCCCTACATGTCACATGAAACTCGTGGGGTCAAAGGTCACGTAGGGGTCATAGGGATTTAAAACGTGATTTCAACTCAAAATGCTACTTCTCCCACAAATTTCGCAGGACAGTAACACCACTTACACACATGCATTGTTACTACCCAGTGTGTATAAATCATACACAGATTTGAGATCAAAGGTCATTAAGGGGTCACTTCCGGTATAAAACCAAATTCCTTCAAAAAAATTATTAGCTAAGAAAAACATAGGAGAGTGACGGTATGTGCACACATGAATTATGTTTACCAAATATATATGTGGTATTTTTTAATTGGGGTCAACGGTCATTAAGGGGTCACTTTCGGTATGAAACGAAATACCTTCAAAATGCTACTTCTCCCACAATTTACGAAGGACGGTGACGCAACTTGCACACGTGCATTGCTATTACCCAGTGTCTATGAATCATACACAGATTTGAGGTCAGACGTCATTAAGGGGTCACTTCCGGTATAAAACCCAATTCCTTCAAAATATTTTATTAGCTAAGAAAAACATAGGAGAGTAAACGGTATGTGCACACATGAATTATGTTTACATAATGTATATGGGGTATTTTTTATTTGCGATCAAAGGTAATTAAGGGGTCACTTCCGGTATAAAACGAAATACCTTCAAAATGCTACTTCTCCCACAAATTACGAAGGACGATGACGCAACTTAGACACATGCATTGCTATTACCCAGTGTCTATAGATCATACACAGATTTGAGGTCAAAGGTCATTAAGGGGTCACTTCCGGTATAAAACCAAATTCCTTTAAAAAATTTTATCAGCTAAGAAAAACATAGCACAGTAACAGTATATTCACACATGAATTAATGTTACCCAGTGTACACGTGGTATTTTTTTAATTTTTGGTCAAAGGTCATTAAGAGGTCACTTCCGGTCCAAGACGAAAAACATTCAAAATGTCCCTTCTGTCACAAATAACGTGGCAGAGTGATATTATCATTATCACAATCATCACTGACCATGCCCCTACATGTCACATGAAATTCGTGGGGTCAAAGGTCACGTAGAGGTCAAAAACGTGATTTCAACTCAAAATGCTACTTCTCCCACAAATTTCGCAGGACAGTAATGCTACTTGTACACATGCATTACTTTTACCCAGTGTCTATAAATCATACACAGATTAGAGGTCAAAGGTCATTAAGGGGTCACTTCCGGTAAAAAAACAAATTCCTTCAAAAATTGTTATAAGCTAAGAAAAACAGGAGAGTGACGGTATGTGCTCACATGAATTATGCTTGCCTAATGTATATGTGGTATTTTTTATTTGGGTCAAAGGTCATTAAGGGGTCACTTCCGGCCCAAGACAAAAAAATTCAAAATGTCCCTCCTGTCACAAATAACATGGCAGAGAGATACTATGTGCACACATGCATTGACATAAGGCAATGCCTGTGGGGTTTTCGTAGATTTTGAGGTCTAAGGTCATTAAAGGGTCACAACACGGCTGCGTTCGTGGTCTTAGACCACAGCTAAGTCTAGTTTCTTTTTGGACTGGTAACGTTATGAAAAGATTATTTTCTCAACTTATAAAATGAAGACAACTCCCAGATGTAGGCCCCTTACAACTTGGATGCAAATTATGATATAGTTGGAAGCTCATGAATAAGTAAATGCTGTTGGTTGAAATTCTTGCTCATTCAGGAGACAACATGGACGATAAAATGGCGTATGCTGTACAGAGATCCGCTGTAATCTTAATGTGCTTGTCTAAGGAGTACCAACGCAGTGAATCCTGTAAAAAAGGTAGGCTTATTCACAATCGAATAATACTTAGCACAGTAAGCAGTGGCGTAGGTAGCAGTGGCGTAGATTGCTTTTTGACATTTGGGGGATGGGGTTGGAAAAAATTTCTGAAGTAATGTGAATCTAGCACCTTTTGGTGACAAAATAAGCTTATGGTACAAATGCACGCGAAGTGCGCGAAAAATTTGACCATATTGAAGCAAAATTGGTGAAATATGGTTCAAAAGCGGAATAAATTCGCACTTGGGACCAAAATGGCCAAACATGAGGTTAATTTGCTCAGAAACTCACATACAGGCGTCAACATTGGGGGGGGGGGGGAATGAGTGTATCGACCTTCCCCCCATATATAAAATATATAATATTGAGGGGATTTATTCCCCCCCATCCCCCGGATCAACGCCTATGGTAGGTAGGTTTTCGTAATGGGAGGGGGACGGGTCTCGAATCCCGCGATTGCTTAATTGTTGACCCCAGAAAGAAAATGGGCACGGTATACCAACTTGATGTGGGGAAACTAGTAAA
The DNA here is from genome assembly GCF_039555335.1 of Amphiura filiformis. NCBI lineage: Eukaryota > Metazoa > Echinodermata > Ophiuroidea > Amphilepidida > Amphiuridae > Amphiura > Amphiura filiformis. Next base: position 42,881,880 of record NC_092628.1, read on the forward strand.
ATACAGACTAGACGCAGAGGGAGTAGAAGAAAACCCAAGTAATGTAGGCACAGTAGTAGGTAAATTTCGATAGCCAAATATTACCAATTCCAAGGCCCACAAGTGTTAAACCAGCAAAAACAACCGGCATCAATGAGAACACAAAGGTGCACTGGAACAAGTGATTAACAAATAGTGAACTTGCTTTCATCACAGATCTGTGCTTTCAGAGTTAAGACACAGCTTATTTTGCTGATAAAATGGCTGCATGATGCGCAACTCCAACCTTGCTTTGCTCTCCCTACCTAACCCCTCTCTTTCTCCCTGCATGCCCTTACCTTTCTCCTGCATGCTACTTACCCTTTGCTTGCTTTGCTATTTCTTCCTATACTAAATGGTTGTAGGCACAGGAGGCATTCCATCAGTCCTCTTGTTCCTAATCGCCTCTCTGTAGTTACCAACCCCCACGTTCTCGAAGATTGCAAGTCAATCGCGTATCGCCTGTTATGGCTCTGCCTTGCGGCACAATTAACAGACGGGGCTCTGGGGGCAATATTCTGTGACCTGAAAGGCTGTTGGAGCAGTCTGGATGGTTGCAGATGTTGCTTGCTGTAAGACATCTCAAGAACATCGAACCTACATCTCCAGGAATGTCTACAGATAGGAGGAGAATAAGGGTGAGGTAACCCCGACAGAAACCTCAATCGACAACACGCCCTGCCAGCGCGTCGATTTATGGCAAAAAACCTTCATGATTATGGAAAGTAGCAAAACTAGAAGCCGTAGAGCCCATGGCCAGAATGGGCACAGCTATCAACCATACAGAAGCTGTAAATTGCCTAGTCATAACGCTAAACATGACGTCTTGAAGCCAAAGCCTAACGGAAACTTCAAGATTGAGACGGGGAAAATGGCTGGACAAAAGTTGAACATTTGTACTTATAATACAAGGACTCTGAGAACAGAGGAAGTGTTTGAAACACTGTTGGATGAACTACAAGAATTCAAATGGGATATCATTGGATTAGCAGAAACCAAGAGAGAAGGACAGGGGATTGTTGAACTACAGGGAGGAATGTAGTTGTATAATCATGGTAAAACTGAAGAGGACACAGAAGCAAAAGGAATTGGATTTCTTGTACATCCAAAACTTACTGATTATGTCACAGAAATAAAAAGCTACTCCAACAGAGTAGCTGCACTGAACCTTCACTTGACAGGAAAAGACCAAATAAGCATCATCCAAGTGTATGCGCCCACTAGCGAATACGATGATGAGATAGTAGAAATATTCTATGAAGACGTGAGTAAGGCAATAGAAGCCAACAAAGGAAAGTATACAATTGTAATGGGCGATTTTAATGCCAAAGTAGGAGAATGCCAACCAGATGAAGAGGCCATCATGGGAAAATTTGGTTATGGACAGAGAAATAAAAGAGGTGAAATGCTACTGGAATTTGCAGCACAGCATAAGCTGGTTATAGGCAACACATTCTTCAAGAAAAATAAAAACCGCTATTGGACATGGGAAAGCCCCGATGGACACACCAGAAACCAAATAGACTTTATTCTCAGTAGCCAAAAGGGAATTATCCAAATGTAGATATATGAAGTGATCACAGAATGGTGAGGGCTAAACTTCATATCAGCAAAAGACTAGCCAGGCTTAAATTTATCAGAAATGAAAAGAAAAGCAAGATTAACATCCTACGACTAAGAGAGAAGAGGTCAGAATTCCAGTTGGAATTGAACAATCGCTTTGAGGGACTAGACATTGAAGAGTTGAATTTAGACCAAAAATACCAAACTATATCCAGCACTGTGATGGAAGTGGCAGCAGAAGTAGCTCCACAAGAGAAGAGGAGGAAGCAAACAACTGAGGAGGACAAAGAGATTGAGGCCCTGGACAGAAGGAGGAAAGAATTAAGAGAAATTATCGACAAATCAATACCTGAAAAGAGCGAATACAGGGAGCTCGTCAAAACTGTGAGGAAAAAACGTAGACAGAGAAGCAGAAAGAAGAGAAAAGAACAAATAGAAATCATTCTCAAAAGTGGAAGAGGACCTCAGCATATTGCAAAGCTGAACCGGAAGAAATCAAGAATGCACCAAATGAGACAAAAAGATGGTATCTTAACAAATGACAGGCAAGAGATACTTAATGTATGCGCAGACTTTTGTCAAGACCTGTATAGCTCCAAATCATATGAGGCAAAACCAAATACAATATCACCAGACATATCAGCCATCCCAAGTATAACACAAAAAGAAGTGGAAATGGCGGTAAAGGTGATGAAAGACAGCAAAGCACCAGGAACAGATGACATTACTAGTGATATAATCAAGATTGGAGGAGAGGGGATTACTCAACATTTAGTTGGACTCTATAACCAAATACTGGATGAAAAAAGGATACCAGTTTGCTGGAAAGAGGCAAAAGTGATCCTCCTTTACAAGAAAGGTGAAAAAACAGACATCAAAAACTACAGACCTATCAGCCTGTTATCACATGTTTACAAAATTTTCACAAGGATAATACAGAACAGAATTAAAGGAGTGCTTGATGAAAACCAACCAAGAGAACAGGCAGGCTTCAGAAGTGGATATTCAACAGTAGACCATCTGCATGCCATCAACCAACTTATTGAGAAGGCAAATGAATATAATTTGAAGCTATGCATTGGATATATAGACTATGAGAAGGCCTTTCACTCAGTGGAACATAAAGACCTCTTTACAGCACTACGTAAAGTTGGAGTCAATGAAGGCTATGTCCAAATTCTCGAGGACATAAATGCCACAGCCAAAATCCACATTGAAAACGATGTTTCAAAAACAATCCAAATTCAGCGTGGTGTGAGACAGGGAGACACAATATCCCCCAAAATATTCACTACAGCAATGGAAGATATATTCAGAAAGCTGAACCTACAGGAGAGAGGGATCAACATAGATGGCGAGAAGCTAACAGATCTGAGATTCGCAGATGATGTAGCTTTGGTGACAAGATCAGTAAAGGATATGGAGGTCCAGTTAAATGAATAAAGGAAGTAAAAAGATTGGACTGAACATACACAAGGGCAAAACAAAATATATGACAAACTACCAATCAGAGGATGTCATTGAAGTTGAAGGCGATGTTATCGAAAAGGTGGATGGTTACAAATATCTCGGCCAAACAGTGAAGATGGAGGACAACACCAGGGAAGAAGCTTTGATCAGAATAAAGGCAGGTTGGAGTTGCTTTGGAAGATTCAAGGACATTCTATGTGATAAAAAGTTACCAATGTATCTGAGAAGTAGAATGTTCAACCAGTGTGTATTGCCAACAATGACATATGGGGCAGAAACATGGACAACAACCAAGTACCTGGAACAGAAATTACAAACAGCCCAAAGAGCAATGGAAAGGAAGATGCTTCACATTACCTTAAGGGATACAATTAAGAACACTGAAATAAGACGTCAAACTCAAGTCAAAGACATTATGGTGAAACTCAAAGAAGCGAAATGGAGATGGGCAGGTCACCTTGCACGAAGGGAAGATAACAGATGGACTAAACGGCTTACAGAATGGCAACCAAGAACAGGGAAAAGATCAAGAGGAAGACAGAAGAAGAGGAGGTGGCGTGATGACATTACTGCCTACATGGGACCTACATGGACAAGAAAGGCAAGAGACAGAGAACAGTGGAAGAATCATGAAGAGGGCTACGTCCAACAATGGTGAGTGAGCTTATTTTGCTCTGAGCTTGTTGTCGTTTTTGCTACCGAGTTCTATTTGAACTTGCCTTCAGTTTTTGACTTGAATTTGTTTTAAATTACAGCATGTAGTTTTCATTGTTTGCTTTTATATTTTGTTGTCCGTCCCTGAAGAAAAGCAGTTTATCTGCTCGAAACGTCGGTTGTTTTTTGTCTGTTTGGTTCAGTTTGCTGATATGCTCAGTGCTTTTCATCACTTATTTCCAGCACATCAAACTTTGCCTGTGTTTGTGTTTACATTTGTTGTTTGGTAGTCTTTTGGTTTATCGTGTCTGCTTATGTGCATAGTGATGTTAATCACTTGTTCCAGTGTGTCACTCCCAACCGAAGTGCAATTCAAACCCTCACTATTGCTCAGTAAAGACATTAGGAAAAACAATCAGACGGACCAGTGTATACTTTAAATTTAATAATTTATTCAATGCTAATAATAATAATTTGTTGAGTTTCTTTTCTCCATCAAATAAAAAAACAACAATACAGAGTTATACAAGAGAACTAGTTACCGGATTATATAACCTTATGACAATGATTTCATTTAAATCACAATGATTCCCTAATACAATTTGTTATGAAAAATAGTCCACAATGACATGGATTAATTAATTGTGACGTGTCATGTCAAAAGGAGACACTTTTGGGCAGGATCGTAAATGGAGAAATAGCCAAAAATCTGCCCGGGGAGATTTTTTCACAATTTTGGTTTGTTGCGAATTTGTGATGCTATTAATGTTTAAAATATTGTCTGACAGTTTCAGACCGGAATATAACTGGCATCTTGTATTTTTTGAGACATTTTTCTAGGTAATTCCTACTCTCAACATTGTCAATAATATTTTTAAAGGCCGATATCTCAATTTCCAATTTTATAATACCATAACTTACGAACTCAATATCTTTGCTTAGGAATGTCCGATTTCATTGGGGAAAACAGCATTGTGGAGCAAAATATCTCTATATTTAAGATAATATGTAAAAACCTCAAAATTGATAACCTGCCCAAAAGTGTCTCCTTTTGACATGACACGTCACAATTAATTCATGAACATTCCAAAATTTGTCAAAGTCCAAACATACTTTTGATTCCGAAATTCAAATCCCAAATATTTTCGAAGTACAAATAAGATCTTTGTTAAATAATCTACTATAAAATCTTACAAGTCCAAACGTGAATTTTGATGAAAAATTGTAAACACCAATATTATTTTTAAAGTACTTTTCACTTTCTTCGCGTACTACATTTTTAACAACATTGATATCAAAAACCAAACTTAATTTGCTTGTGCACATTCGCTAATTAGCTATAAAAGTTATTTCTGCTAGTTATATTTTGCTTTCATCGTTCATCATTCACAACACATACCTGTGGTGAAAAATCTTTTATAATTTATAAATACCATGCAGTGTCTATGTAGGCGAATACAGCGTATGAAAATGCATTGAAGCGATTACTTGAATAATCGTTTAAATTTCGGCGAAATACAGTTCATAAAATTCGACGCAGAGTTCTGATATGAAATGTTGACCCTCATGTAGACTTGACTTTGATGCTTTGACCCCAGTTGAAGTTTCCGGTTTTCCAAACTCAGGATAATTACAGCAACAAAACGGAACGGTGGACTACAGATTGAAAATAAAAGACCAACAAAATACTAAATTTCTGTAGGCCTTCTTTTGATTACATATTTTTAATTTAAAACATGAACATGGACTGAAAAGTTTACTGATAAAACATTCAGAATTATGCCGATATTTTCCCGGCAAGTTATCAACTTTTCTTTTAACCAACAACATTATCAAAAATCACATTTAAAACCTTTTTACCCCGGCTTTTTACAACCTTCCAAAATCCATTGCACTTTTAAAAGGCGAACTTTAATTTCTCAACAATCCCTTTTTAGAAATTATATTTTTGACACGGATGTTTGGTCAATTTCCTTTTGTTATGACCATCCAAAATTGATTTTGACCTTTATGGTCATTTTAATAAAAACCACTATTAAAACGAACTTTGATATTTTTGCAATTAACCTCCGAAATTATGTCACCCCCTTAATTTGCATCTAATTTGCATGACTATTATTTTCTTGGTTACATCTGCATTTTTATGTGACGAAACTGTCTGAAAACCACACTTTACATGTAATATAGCCACGAGTGGCATTTCTCATAAAATTAATTTTGTACATTGGATCCAAACAGAAAATATGTTGACTTAAACGGAGTTCCCCTCACACGGTGGTCATTTCTTTGGTACCGCCTTCACTATCTATGCACAGACGTACGCCCTCTAGACAGCACCCCTTGAGCTCATATTACACTTGTACCAATACCTTTATTGGGACCATTTATACTGCGCCAAGTATCCTTACACTTGGAAAAATAATCACAATTTCAAAACTGAGCAATATTGGGGTAAATTTTTTCCATAGATGCACTATCTAATCCTGCACATTATGACACCACATTGAATCCAACGTGATCTCAAGAAGTAAAGTTACAAGCAATTGAATAGACGACGGTCCAGTTTTAAAAGTGACAAAATGGCCTAAAAAAAAAAAAAAAAGATTCCAACAAGCGCAGCAAAGAGACAACACAGTTTTTTCAATGAAGCGTTATTTAAAGCAGTTTTTATTTAATTTTTTACTTCTCTGTACTTTTCATAACTTTCACTTTATTTGCCAGTTCTTTTGTTTCAGTTTTCTTTTGTTCCTTTTGTTTTAAATTAAGGCCAAACGCATAAATTAGCCATTCACCACTCTCAAACCAGATGTCTAGTCTGTGGCGTTTTGAATAGGCCCGTTTGTCACTTTTAAAACTGGACCTTCCTCTAATCAAATGCTTGTAACTTTGCTTCTTAAAGTCATATTAGATTCAATGTGGTGTCATAATGTGCAGGATTAGATAGTGCATCTATTAAAAAAACAAATTTACCCCAATATTGTTCAGTTTGGAAATTGTGATTATTTTGCCAAGTGTAAGGATACTTTATTGGCGCAGTAATAATTGTGCCATAAATAAAATGAAAATTAAGTCAAGAAAGCAGAGGAATGTCAAAAGGAATGAGGATAGTGCATGGGTGTCATGGGTTTGGCGATATTATCATACAATCCGCGAAGCATGTGTGACCATCAAACTTTGTGAACATGGCAAAAATAAAAATTTATAACCGTTATAATTCGTTTAACATAAAGGACCTACTTATACTCAAGGCCGTCGCTAGACCATTTTCTCGGGGGGGTCGAGAAATAAATTTTGTTGGTATGTGACCTGATTTACCTTGCTGGCCCTCTGATCTGCTATTAAAAGAACATTGTCGGGACAAATGCGCGCGAAAAAATTGCCATTTCAATGCTAAAATGAACACATTGAGGACAATTGTGTACTAAAATCGTGCCAAAGGAAGATGCATAGGCCTTTTACAACGTTTGGTTAATTTATTCCCGGTATTTAGATTCAGCTCATGAGTTTTATGCTTATTCCAGGCATCAGAGGAGCTGCCTTAGCACACATATTTATGATTTACATAATAGAAAGGATGGAATTATGACTCCCATATTTTCTTAACGTGGCTGTGTACTCTAGACATTGTTTCTTTCGCGAAATTGAGCTTTTTTGAAATGTTGCAGGTCGAGTCTTTCAAAGGTCTGTATAGAATAATAAACTCAGGGACAAAGAGATCACATTCCTCCGTTGAGCTCCGTTGCATATTGGGATGAATTGATTTTATTCCTGAAAATAGACTGCATGTTGTGCTATGATGGTGGTGTAGATTCTTTTGATATGATTATATTCTCAAACCCGTTAATATAATACCGATATTTTTGCTTTTTTAACAAAATATTTGTAAGACTTACAGTTGAATATATGTGTTGAAAGAATATGATAAGCGTTACTGTGCGTATTGAAATTCCACTCTTTGTCTTGAAAACAAAAACTGACGAACAATCGAATTTCCTTGAGTTAGCAACATTAAAGAGAATAATGAGCATGCGCAGATCGTAAAAATTAATCATTTCAGCTGATACATGGCAACGCGCATTCGAAATGAGGAACGCTGTACGACGTGTTTAGCCACCACTCGATCGGCGAATTCTGATCGGAGATCTCGGTTTTAATTTTTAAAATTTAAATTTTACTGTAATTAAACCACATCAGGTTTATTCTTTCACGTCGTATTTTAGTACACTATTCGACATTGCAATCAAGCAAAAAGTATGGATTTAACTGAAGTTATGTACTCGTTTCCACAGAAGCGCAGTATGCGAAATATAATAAGAAGCCTATCATTTGTTTGAAATACGATGGACACGAGCCCTCTGATTGGTTGGGACTTATGATCTGCATGCTGATTCATTATGACGTAAGAACAGAATATATGATGATGAAAAATCTGCCTGCAATCAAAGGCGCTATTGAGGATATGCTCCATCCAAGTGGTAAGTATTTGTAAGTATAAGGGTAGTGTTTACAAAATGAGTAAAACTAGAAACATTGTTAAAAGAACGCAACCTAGCCGTGTCGTCTTGTGTCATTACATATTAATCTCCAGCGTTATTTTGAACTTTGATCCCACGATAATATTTATTTAAAAAATGGGATTTTATAGTGCACGATGCCACCCTTCGATGACCACCCACTTTGGCCCAAGACCATTCAAATCATTATACACCATTCAGGGACCCAGCTCAATATGTGCAGTCTCCTAGTCTACCTAACCATCGCAACCATGATCAGCTCTCCGAGTAACGTACGGGTAAATCGAGACACTTCGGCAGCTAGTTGTTTGTCCAGTTGATTTCCAAGCTTACGCAATTATATTCAACCTCACAGGGGCTCTAACTCGGTTGCCCTATCAACTGCTGTCATAGTGCAGTTATGCTGCACAGCAAACATGATTCGACCTTTGCAGTACTTAAACCTGGTTAATAGGAAATTACTCTAGCAAAATCAATCGATAAAGTCTAGTCTATCCTCCACATTGAATGGTGGACTGCACTTATGCCCAAATATGGCACTTGCCAATCAATAATCACCCACTTGAAATCCCCTGACTCGCTGTACTGACCAAAGTTATGGACAGATATGGGAGCTGTTTTTGCTGTTATCTGTCATTTACATATCACCAACTCAGTTTTTAGCCTACATATAATGTATACATTATTCTTGATTGACAGCAAGTACAAAAAATATCCGTCAAGTGGTTTAGCTTTAATGCCCTTCGGAAGAGAGCGATCTACAAGTGAGTGATAGTCACTAAAAGTTGCATTCGATTTACACAGGGAATTTTGCAGGCCATGCCGTGCCCTTCCTTACTAAAACACCAAAGTGCGAATATTTCCAAATATCTAAATTAGCTAAAAATTTAGGACATGTGACAAAACTATTTTCTAGAATTTCAGAGAGTACAAAAAATATTGGCCGGTTATTGTTAACACAGTGACGTCAACTAGGTAATGGCCTATACCTCTAACATATACTGTTTGTAGAGGTCACATGTCAATGGTGAGAGTACTGTGTATTGTGTATATGAAAATGAATAGTAACTGCAGTATGTTAAGTATCTGGCTATACCGTTAAAGCCATGTTATAACATTTCCATAAAAATTAGATTTGATTTTCTTTTCCATAAAATGTTAGGTTTTACTGTCAGATATGACTCGTTTTAATTTTGAGCCGGACAACTGCGGTAAAAGCAAAGAAACTGAAATTTACTACCAGCGCAGATGTCGCCAATGCATATCACATCTTTGGTGTGCGTGTACCATCCGCATGCCGTGTGTGTGATGTGAACATCGTCTACGCGTTCGACTAATATTTCCATCGTAATAATAAAACGACGGTTCCTGCGTTTTATTCAAAATCGCGAATTTTGACAAAACTACAGCACTTAAAGTCTTGATTTTTGCAGGGCATGTAAGTTTAATAATGTATATTACAATCGTGTAAAAATATAATTTTGAACAATATTGAGGGCGTCCTCCGCAGCAAATATTATAATATGGCTTTAATTGTGAAAGACGTGGAATCAATTCATGGATATTCAAAATTATCATTACTACTAATTATAATTGTAAGATTGACCAATTTGATCAAATATACACAAATTTAAGCAAAGTTGTCCATTTATTCATTCACAATATACACTACATGAATATTTGAATACTAAGATAACTCTGGTGCCATACGGTATTCAAATGCGAAGTAAAGACACATTGCAACAATATGACATGCATTCGATCAATATACAAAATAAAGGTTACAATAGCATAGCAACTTTTATTCAAAGGGATTAACAATGATATACTATCTTACGGGGTGTGATCAGATCAACAGCCCCATACCCTCACTTTATCCTATCGAAATGGAGATTTGGGCAACAGAAGAAATCTCACATTTTCTTATAATTCTAGTAAAATTTTAGGGTGAAATGATATCCGTTATGGACGAAAAAGTCACAAACTTTATATCACCAAACCCTCCGTTCCCACCCAATCAATGCAATGTTTGGTACGAACCACACTATTTTAGGGATAAAATCAAGACTCGACCGGCGGTCGACCGCAGTTCTGGGCCCGTCCGGTTGGAGCCGGTTTCTATTGTTCTAAACAAAGAAATGCGGTTCAACCGCCGGTCAACCGGCGGTTGAGTTTTGATTTCATCCCTTAGTGACCGTTGTGAAACACGTTTTTGCTTCTAATATAAAGACCACCAGTGAAATCTAACTCAAAACATGAATCAGATTGTGTTAGTACAGGCCTCAGTATGAGGAACAAAACACAGTGACGTCACTTGCACAGTTGAATTGACATTTGGGTTGAAAGGTCATCAGGATTATTTCCGGTAGTCAAAGGTCATTTAATTGTCATTTATGGGCAGAGACTGAATATCTTTAAAAGGCCTTAGTGACGCTACTTGCAGTTGCATTGACATTAACCAGTGTCTCTGGGGTGATCTCAACATGGGAGTTCAATGGTCATTTAAGGGTAGACTAGGTATTGTTGGTCGAAGCAGCCACAAAATCGCCTTTCATTATCTAAATCAATATATTATTGAAGAAAAAAAACACTTCGATGTTTTGCAAAAGTTCAAATTACAAATCATATACTTTGAAAACTTGCTTGATTTATTGTTGTTAATGAGTTATATGTTGTCGTTTTACAAAAGTATTGTTATTTCAGCTCTCTTTACAACATAACTCAAGAACCACAGGACCTACAAAAGTATATCTGTGATATTTGAATTCTTCTACACACTCGCTATGAAATGATCAATGCAATTTTTGTCAAAGCTCACTACCACCTCCAAAATGCTTGTTCCATCAATTTTATTGTTCACGCAATCACGTCAGTTGCACATAATGCATCTTGCATCAGCGAGTAGCTAACAGTAGTAGGGTATACACAAATAAGATCAAAGATCATTTAGTGTTCATTTCCGATGTTTATTTTTTTGTTTTTGCAGGTTCTCCTTACCTTTCTCTTCAACGTTTACGCAAGCCAATGCCAATACCATCGGTAAATATCTTGTCTGAGTGAGAGGACATTTGGGCTTCCAAGGGTTTGTCATTGACATGGAATTAATACCGACTTCGACTTCGATGATGATTGTTGCTTTGGTTATATCTGTGCGAGTAGATATTTGCAGCAATTGGATACTTGAGCCCGATGGATCAGAATTTGAAATAATTGAAAATGCAAATTACAGTAAAACTATAGGTAACTACACAAAACGTCAGGTTTGTGGCCCCATGCCCCCGGTCCCCTAATTGGCGCTGTCATTTCTTGCCCCCCCTCCATTGGCTACGTCACGCGTCATTGCCCTAATCAAGATGAAAAGTGATACTGGCGATTTTGAAGATTTAAATTGTGACAGTAACGAAACCCCTCTAGATAATAGACTGGTAGCAACTCCAAAAATTAAACTGAGTGCTAAACATTGTGGTTAAAAGCTGGACATAATTATGTTTAGATACATTGTATAGGTGTTAGAAATACAATACCTCTGTGTGAAATTCTTATTGTCAGGTACACACTTTAGGTTTTTTTGCATCCATAGAGCATGCACAGGTTGCCACTTGATCCATTTATTTTATCAGAAAATGATGTGATCAATATTGTGTAGGTAAGGTTTTCATGTTTCTTTTGTCTAAATAAATAATTTGTAACAATGAATAATTTGAAACAATCTGAGACTACTTTTGGACGAATCAGAGCATTTTCAAAATTTGAATATAATGTAAAAGGTCGTTGACCTTTGATCTATTTGACGTCATAATCCCTGAACTATGCATCCTACAAAAATATGGCAATTTTTGTTCCTTATGCTAAGTGGAAGAGTTTGAGGTATCACATAGCATGACTGGAGCAACTTTTAACATTTTATATCATTACGACCTTTAACCTAAGCTGGTGCCCATACAGCTCTATGACATGATATTTTGGACACAGGTATTTTTGTATTCCTATACACCTATTCAATGTATCTAAACCTATTTGCAGCTTTTAAGGGGTACTACACCCCCTGGCCAATTTTGTGCCTATTTTTGCATTTTTCTCAAAAATTATAGCGCATTGGTGACAAGTAAGATATGCATATTATAGGGGCAAGGACTACAACTACTGCACTGGAAATTTTATTTCCTTACAGAAAACAGTTTTGGAGTTACAGTCAAAAATGAGGGAAAACCAAGATTTGATCAATAAATCAATAAATACTAGCCTAAAGTTGCTGAATTTTCAGTGCAGTAGTTGTAGTCCTTGTCCCTATAATATACATATCTTACTTGTCACCAATGCGCTATAATTTTTGAGAAAAATGCAAAATAAGCACAAAATTGGCCAGGGGTGTAGTACCCCCTTAACCACAATGTTTAGGAAATTTCTAGTATAGGAGCAAGCTATGGAGTACTGCTACCTGTCTATAACACTAGTAGTAAATGCTGCTATAGCCTATTTGGAACATGAACTTAGCACTTTGCACAAAAAGAAAAGAGGAAATCAACAACAAATTATTATTCAAAGGTTAACAAATGAGTAGGCCTATGGCTCTTGAAACTGCTGACAATGGGACATGACCGTATGGATGATGAATGGATGATGGATGGATGATACAAATTTTATGGCAAATAATTAAAAATTGATATATTAAAAAAAAAAGTTTATTTTTTTGATATTTAACAGTCCTGGAAGTAAAATTTATAAATCGAATTATATATTTTTTAAAGTGTATGTAGCTAGGAGGAAAAGCCGATGATCATTTGAAAATTTTGATCTTTCGTATTACAAATCTACATTCTTTTCCCCATAACACCTAATTTTTTTAAAGGTCTTTGGGGAAAATGTGTATCTTCAATACGAAATGTCAAAATTTAAATGATCGTCGGCTTGTCCTCCCAGCTACATAAGTACATATCATTAGATTTATAAATTTTATTTCGAGGACTGTTAAATATAAAAAATAAACAAGATATCAATTTTTAATAATTTGCCATAAATTTGTATTATATCGCCAATTTCAAAAAAAATCAAAATTATTTGATATCAGAAGGATATTCCTCGTATTCAGAATACAATTCGATATGTCTCATTTGCTCTCATGTTCCACAAAAAATACTGTACAAACGTTGTTACCAGAGCCCTCAAGTGTGTTTTTAATATTTATGTTTTATCCTTTTTAATACTAGTTTGGTGGTTTGTATTTCATTATAAGGCAGAAGCCAATAATTTAGTTATTGTAGAACACCGTTACACAGCCAAAGGGCAGACCAGCACAAGGGTATACCCGTGTATAAATAACCGTAGAATTGAAATAGAAATATAATACCATCTTGTAAAATTCGAACTTTAGAACACAAATGTGGGGAAATGTTACTATTTAACCTCTGATGGTGTCGTGTAAATAGAGATTGGTAAAAGTTATCACTGTAGTGAATTTTTGTATTAATTATGCTCATATTAGAGATATATAGAGATCCGTTGAGGACCAAAAAATCTGTAAAATTTCCTGAAGTCGCCTAAAAATAATTGATAAATCAGGGAAATACCTTTAAACCATTTTCTTTTTATAAATGTTAACAATATCATGAAGAAAACTTAAAGGTTATACATCTCCTTGAGATCGCATCCTTTATTGGATTTGCACGTTATTCCTCAAGCCCTTGCAAATTATACGTCGCAGCACTGAGGGTTGCTTCAGGGATCTATACGAAGGGATAAGCATCCTAGGTTACATAACCAAACCGGAAGATGTAGCCTAGGTCTAGACAATAGGCGCCATATTGCAGGAGGGTTAGAGTTCATAGAGGAAACGTTTAAGGTTAGTAGATTTAGGTCACCCAGGCATATCAGTAATGTGTTTCACGAGTTGTAATACCGACAGGTAAAAACATTGATTTCTTAAAATTCTCCCGATAACCTTTGGTGAATCTATGCAATATGACGGTAATTTTTGAAACATCTATGAATCAATCTTAAACATCTTCATGATATTATTTTTTTGCGCATGGTCAAAGCATGCTCTTACGCTATCCACAGACTATCCGGTGGAAATTTCAAATCAACGATCATGCGTTAATATTTACAAAATGGCGAATGATGTATCCTAGGTCGAACAATAGCGTGACGTAGTTTCTGGCATTGTTCCTATGCACTTTCACCCTCCTGGTTGCCTTTTCAATGCTTTTGTATTACTTGCTTGAAATGTGTTTCTTCTTTCGGTAAAGACAATATGACTGGATTTTAAAAATAAGAAATAAATGTTGTACGATTGCTCCAAAATACATTTTTATGGTCCCAATATAGGTGTGAGCTGATCTCATTTGTTTTCAAAATTCGCTTTTTGATATGCAATATTTTGGGTTTGTTTTAATTGTTTAGCTTTGCGTGCAATCTTAGTGGTGTTTTCATTTTCTTCCATTGTTCTGTAGGATGCACACCAATAAATGCTCCCCATTGACTTTCTGTACAAACAGGGTCAGGGAAAACGTCAATTTCTTGACTTGAGAGCGACTCAGCTCTTCAAAACATACAATTTCTGCAAGCTGAAAGTCAGATAAAGACAGCCAGTGCAGAGAAAACATACGGAGTCTAGTGACTTTTCGCAGAAAGTTGCCGACTATATCACAATATAGGCCATACAGCTTACGCCAGTTCACAAAAAATTGGTGTTTCTGATATGTCACATTTAGAAAGCTTCATACAAAATCGGATGCTGCTCATTGTTCATAGACAATCTAATATCCAGGCCTAAATGAGGATTAATATGAATCGGGGCCTAATTGTTTGTTTTTAAGCCTTTCATAATGCATTACTTTAAGTGTCAGGCCACTTTACCACTTTTCGAAACACTGATTGTTCCTCGGAAGGGTAAAGGAGATTCCTATTTACTGGTGTGCTCTCTGTATGGCTCCTTTTTGTAAGGACCCAATGGAAATAAGCTATTGTTGGTAGGCCTACTCTATTTCATATGCCGTGTTATTACAATTTTTATGTAATATATTTTAAGATTAGTAACTTTTTTATTTTTTCATTTCATATTCACAAATCTTATGTATCTTTTATATATATTTTGTTACCGAGTGATATGTAAAATCAATCAATCAATGCGTTTACGTTTGTTTTTAATATTTTGTTGTATCTGTTTGATTTTGGTTTTTTATATCTTCATAATTTGTATATAAGGTAATAAGTTACTTGTTGTAAAACACAGCCCAGCGGAAGACGTGTTATGAAGAAAACTTAAAGGTTATGTCCGGCCATATTATAAGTCGCAACACTGAGGGTTAATTTTTTATTGACTTTTTTTTTAATTTGCTTAAAGTGTTTTTCCTCTTTTATTTTTTTTGGCATGAAAATAAAAATTTGATTTTATATAAAAAACATGTGAAAACATGTGCTCCAAATTAACCCAACCTATGTGTGATCTACGGGAAGCAAACTTTTCCCCTAATAAATTTACATGTAATATAGGTATGTATTTATTTTTCCTACCGCAAAATCATGTTTGTAAGTTTTTTGTTATACCCATTCCATTTTTGGTAATGGCTCAACGGAATACCACCTTAAGGCCTTATATGGGCCTTACCGTGCATAAATAGTATACCGTAGGCAGAATGCAAGACCATCGTAAATATATATTATTTTTAGCCACGTATGGAAGTTGGTGAATTTTAAAAATCATCGTAAGTGACACATACGATGTCTTGTAAAAACAGGAAAATAAGGAGGTCTATTGGGATTTGGTCTAATACCATTTCGTCTAATTCCCGTTTAGTCTATATTCAATTGGTCTATTACAAGAAAGGCTAATTGCCACTTAGTCTAATAATCATATAATCTAATAGCCATTTAGTGTAATATTGTTTGGTCTAATAACCGGTATGTCTACTAACCATATAGTCTAATAACCATTTGGTCTAATATTTCTTTAATAACCATTTGGTCTAATAACCGTTTGGTCTAATAATCGTTAGGTCTAATACTCGTATGGTCTAATAACCGATTAGTCTAATATCGTTTCGTCTATTTCTTAATAAACTAAATGCTTGTAAGACTAAATGGTTTGTAGACCAAATGGGTATTAGACCAAATAGCTATTAGACCTATTCGTTATAGACAAAATGGGTATTAGACTAAATGGTTGTTAGACTAAATGGTTTTAGCCTTATTGATTATTAGACTAAATGGTTATCGGACCAAATGGTTATCGGACCAAATGGTTAAAGGACCAAATGATTATTGGACGTAGTGGTTATAGACCTAATGGGTTTAGACGAAATGGATGTAGACGAACTGGATATTAGCCCAAATGGTATTAGACCAAATGGCAAATCCCCAATAAGGTCATGCACTTATGACATCTAAATTCAATAAAACTCTTAATATTATCATGACTTTCAAAATCAATTTTCTGAATATTCCAATTACACCATGCAATCTTAAAGAAACAGCTTCGTAAAACAACAAAATACTGGTCCTATAAAACCATATGATATGCAATTACGATGGCCTTGCATTGTTCCATATACAAGCATGTAAAAAATATTGCGGAATAAAAATCTGATAATAACTCAGATTTAAAAAAAAATTACATAATGCCCGTATTAATGGTATTGTGTGAGTGGTGATTGGCAAAAGTTTGCACTGTAGTAATTATTTATTTTATGCTCATATATTACAGGGACTTTTGGAGATCCGTCAGAACCCTAAAAATAATCGATAAATCGGAGAAATGGTCTCTTTTGCCATGAAGATATTATACAAATATTGACTGCCCAAGAGGTAAATGGTCAAAAGTATTGCTCCGAGTGATCTCAAAACAGTCCCGGAAAACAGTACAATTTTCCCGAAGCAAATAGTAATGTTTCGATATCACGAGGAGCAATATTTTTGATCATTCACCGACTGAAGGGCAGTCAATATTGTTTTACCAAATATTTACACAACAAACCACTTTTTTTTTGGCAGCGGGAAATAGTACTTATAATATAATTGCCCGCTGGAATATTGCTACTGTTTCCCGCTGCCATGGGAACAACCTTTCAATTCAAGAATAGTTAAACTATTCCATGCCACGTGACGCGATTTTAATCAAACGCCAAGAATCTATGTATGTGGTATAAAATTAATATAATACTTCATGTGCATGTTGTCGTATTCATGATATCGAGTAATTAGTGCGGTTTGCGCTTTGGCCACGAGACATTTGTAAATGCCGACCTGTAGTCATTTTTCTCGGCCTTAGCCACTGCTTGAAAATGTTAAATAAATTTTTTGTAGTATTTAAGGTGGTACTACACCCCCCGATCAATTTTTGTGACTAATTTTGCATTTTTCTTAACAAATAACTACACACTGGTAACAAAAGTTATGTATAGCGGCAAGGAATGCAATTACTTCACTGAAATTTCAGTGATTCAAGACAAGTGGTTCATTATATACATGTATGTTAAGAAATGAGGTACATTATACGAGGGTCATTCAAAAAGTTCTACCTCCATCATCTCATCTGTTATGATATTGAAATTGCCCATGTTTATACTCTGAAATCTCAGCTACAAAATTAGGTGAAAATGTGACTTTTGGTTGTTTAAATATGTTGGTTAACATGAATACAGATTTGGTACGTCGGAAACGGTTAAAAGTTGAAGCCAAAAGTGTAGTAAACATCATTTTGTAGCTTTGGAAAATCCCCATAAAAATGTTTCCAAGATTGCTTACTCACGAGAAATATTTCCTATTTGAGCTCCCTGACATGCATTGGGACTTCAAAATAAAATAAAACACGTTTTATATGAGAAGAAAATATCAAAGGATTTCAACAGACACACAAATGTTAGTGAAATTTGCCAGATTTCAGCTAGACCACGTTTAAGGGTAATTTGTAATTGCGTCCATATTTTAAGCAATGGATGCATCTTCTTAACGTGGAAAAAAGATGTTCAGTTTGCTAATAACCTTGTATATACTTAGAAAATACGAAAGACAATATGAAGGCTATTTTGAACATGTACCGATTTTGTTGTGCAAAAGAGACTATACCCAGTGAAACTATACTATCTGCAAGCATTAGATTCTGATTAAATTATTTGAACAAAAATAAAGTAATTTAATC
Organism: Amphiura filiformis; assembly: GCF_039555335.1. Taxonomy (NCBI): domain Eukaryota; kingdom Metazoa; phylum Echinodermata; class Ophiuroidea; order Amphilepidida; family Amphiuridae; genus Amphiura; species Amphiura filiformis. The sequence continues at coordinate 42,900,234 of NC_092628.1, forward strand.
ATTTTCAGAAATAAATCTGTAATTTCCACATAGATGTGGCCTATACCTTTTTAAACAAAAATAGCTGTTCTTTACAGACAATTTCCGACGTACCAAATCTGTATTCGCTTTAACTAACACATCTTAACAACCAAATAATTTTTTTATTTTGCAGCCAAGATTTAAGTGTATAATCATGAGTAATTTCAACTTCCTAGCGTGTAAGACAACAGATATGTGACGATGGAGGTAGAACTTTTTGAATGACCCTTGTAAATAACGTACAGCTAGTCTTGAGTCACTGAAATTCCAGTGTAGTAACTGAATTTCTTGCCCCCATAATAAACATAACTTTACAGTGTGTTATTATTTTTTGAGAAAAATAGTCACAAATTCATCAAGGGGTGTAGTACCACTTTAAGGAAAAGGTGGTATCTAAAAAAGTGTAATATCCTTTACAATATACATGTAAATATGTGATAGAAAGAGAAATGATATGTTTTTGTTTCTTTGAACAAGTTCATTAGGAATGTAAATTTTTTTCATTTTGAACAATTCCTAAGAAAAAACAGAAATCATCAGAAATGATATGGTATGTGGATTTCGCTTAAGGATTTGACAGAAATGATATGGTATGTGGATTTGTATTTTCGCTTAAGGATTTGACAGAAATGATATGGTACATGGGTTTGTATTTTCGCTTAAGGATTTGACAAAAAAAGGGAGATGAGTGTTATGTTATCATTTAATGAAAGTTGATGTTTATCTAGTTCATGTTAGAAATTAAATTTGCATTTTTTACAACAATACTTGTCTTGAACAAGTGTGTTCTTTATTGTTTTCTTGCATCTGAGCTTTATGTGCACGTTTAATACACATTATTCCAATAAACTTGTTTGTTTATAAATTCTTGTTGTTCTTGGCTATAAGCAAGTTCAAACTAGGGAGAGCTTATTAAATAATGTAATGGAAGTCATAATCATACAATCATCATAATCCTAAGCCAGAATGTTTTTTATAGTAATTTTATTAATACATTCGACCAAATTTAGTTGTACAGGGTGTTTCAATAAAACACTACTTTGACCCCATTTTTTCAGGTTTGTTTGTACTTAAGAGTGAATCTAGGAGTAGACCACGTGGACCCGGAAAGAAAGGGGTCAGTAAATTGAGCTCATTTGTGGTATCATCGTCCCAACAAACACAAAACGTTTTCGACATCATTCACAAAAGGTTAGAAATGGTTGCCAGATAACGTTTAAATGTCAGGTTATATAAAGGACATATAAAGGGTATAAAACGTTTTCATAACATTCAAAAACATTTTGTTGATAACCTACTGCAAATATTCTAACCTAATGTTATTTAAATGTTGACAAAATATGTTAACAAAAATATTGTACAATAACGTTTTGAAAACATTTTTATAATTATTGTTGTAGTGTGTTGTCATACAAAACATTTAAAAAAAAACGTCTTAAACGTTTTAAACGTTTTTAAAAAAACGTTTTTTAAAAACGTTTCCATGACCTTTAAATAACCCGACATTTAATGTTATTAAAACGTTTTTATCTAAACCAAAACCCAAAATATAACATGTTTAAAACGTTTTAAAAACATTTTGTGTTTGCTGGGATACTGTGATCTCATACTCATATACCATTATAAAAATAACAGTGTTTCTAAAATATTAATTAAACAGTGACGAAAATTGACGATTTTCATCAAAATGAGCTTCATTTGGAAATCATGAATTTACAAACATCTGCTTAACCAATAACACATGGTAATAGGTATATGTAACTAAATTTACTTGCTAGGTATGTCGAGTAATTTTTGATCCAGAAAAAAAAGTAAAAATATATGGCAGTTTTGGGTAAAAATAGGTATTTTTGCATATTATATTGCTCAACTGGTCAGCAGTCTGGATTTTTGTACTTTTTTTCCCTAATATGATGGATGGGCAGAGACATTGGCCCACTTTCTGCAAATTTAAAATCATCGTGCTTTAAAGCAATAATGTGTGATTTGCATAAAGACTATATTCCTATTTAAATGTTAGTTTTCACTGATAGCTACTGATCACACTGTCCATTTTAATTCCGAGCCAAACAAATGAGGTAAATGAGGAAGAAAATTGCTATTTCATTCCAACGCCTACAATTATGCGTGTATTAGCTCGCCGATCATATTGTTATCATGATTATTGGCTGAGCTTCACGCAGCTGGGATGTACAAGCAAGACGTAAGACGAATAGCGATATACACACATATTTTACGTCAAGACGCAAGACGAATAGCGATATGAATACAGTTTATACGTCACTGATTCAATGATTCTATGATACACACGCACCACGCGATATATTTAGCCATCACTCGATCGATGAACTCGGAATAAAACCAGAGGTCTCCGGATTAGTAATATAAAAACTTAAATTTGACTGTAATTAAAGCACTTCAGAATTAGCCTCTTTCACGTGGTATTTTAGTGGGCACTACAATCATGCAAAAAGTAGAAATTCGACAAAAATTGAGGGCGTCGCTTTGGAGTAAATCATACATTATAAATAGCTTTAACTTTTATTATATAGAAACCACTGCATTTTATTTTTGCATATTTGCAAACATTATGGGGCAAATTTGAGCAAAAATGTGAGAACTCTGCCATATGAGTCTTTGCCTAGACAAATGTATCACAGGTTTAAAAGTTATGTGTCATATGAAAGAGGAAAGTATATATATTAATATTTGAGCATGATCACGTTTGCAAGCTCATAGGAAATTCTTCAAATAGGCTTGTATATTTGATGTTGCATTTTAGCTCACGCACTTTGTGTTTGCAGACGCGATTTCATAAATTTCCCGTGCGCCAATTTTCCTATTACTTTGTGTTAGTTTGTTGACAACTCCACAGAAAGAATTATGGTACTTATTTCCAACTGAGTACAACATATGCCTTAATGAATCTTGTCAACAATGCAGACAATTCGACGTAATTTCACAAGCTCAGGACTTCTATTTCTATTTGATATGTTGTCAATCAAAATACATAAATTATCCCACTTTTTTTTAACGAAAAAGACTTTTACGAATATTCCGCTATTAACCATATACACCAAATCCATGTGTAGTATGTTACATGTTTCTTGTCAAAATACTTGCGCCAAGACATGGGTTGCTGCATTTAGCATCCATCAACCGAAATGTTGTACAGAGCTTTTTAGTATAAAACAGTGGAATTTAAACTTGTTAGTCAATCATCTTATATTTATAAACTTTGGCACAAATGCTAGTGGAATACTAAGCTACCTCTTTTGGCATAATTGTTACTAAAATATGAAGTCCTACTCGACTAATGTGATATTTTCCGTGGAAATTGTGCTCAAACGTGTATTAATTCCAGCGCAACGCATTTACAAACTCTACGTCAACAGTTTTGCCAATATCGGATCAAATTTCTCTGGCAACTAAACCTCAATGAACCACCCAATTTGATATAAAAAATTATTAGCGTGAATACTTTTGCCATGATATTAAACATGTTAGAAGTGGTCCGAGTTAACCCTAGAACTACTGAGCCATATTTTGTAACACGGACTACGAAAGGGGGCGTTGTTGCACCCCCAATTGTCAATTATAAACGTCATATACCTTAGTAGATAATTAAATCTGGTCAACCAGAAAAAACTCACTTTTGGTCAGATGGAATCACCGACGTTTCGGCCAAAACCTTTGGCCTTCAGCTGGGTGGATGATTTAGGGTCATCCGAGGTCAATCGATGAGGAAGTTGCTTGATGACCCGATCCCAACCATGTGACAGATTCACTCTAACGCCCCCGCTCCTGTTGAGTGACGGTTGTTCGGCTCGTACCCACACTGCTTCTTTGACTCCCCGTTCAAACCAACGGGGTTCACGGTCCAAAATGACAACGTCGTCAATGTCAAAACTGTGACCACTGCCCTTAAGGTGTTTGTAGACAGCTGAATCGTTGCCACTTGAACTGGCGCGTCTATGTTGGGACATGCGACTCTGCAGTGGTTGGCCGGTTTCACCAATGTAATGTTCTTGGCACACCTGATCTTCAGCGCACTGGACACCATACACAACACCACTTAAACGGCCCTTGGGCTGTTTGTCCTTTGGGTGTACTGGCGACTGCCGCAGGGTATTGGTTGGCTTGAAGTGTGTAGTGATGCCGTGATCGCGGTAGATCCTCTTTAATTTCTCTGAAACATCCCCATGATAGGGGATGGTGACAAAAGTCTTGGTACCAGAAGACGCGGTGGGTTCGCTGGCTGGTTTAGCGGCTTTCTCACCACGATTTAGGGCCTTGTCACTTGCCCAGTCTTTTTAACCACACGTTTTCAAGGCGTGGCGCAAGTGTTGGTGCTCATTGATCTTATCAGAGTCCTTTGTGATGATGGTATCGGCCCTGTGATAAAGAGTATTCACTACACCGAGTTTCTGGACCAATGGATGATTAGAGCTGAACTGCAAATATTGATCAGTATGTGTTGGTTTGCGAAATACTGATACTGAGAGAGTGCGATCTTGGTTGACAGTAACCAAGCAATCCAAAAATGGAAGTTTATTGTCCGTCAAACCTTCTTGGGTGAATTCGATGTTATCATCCACGTGGTTAATATGCGCAAAGAACTTATCGAGCTCCGAAAACTTGACTATAACCCAAGTATCGTCAACATAACGATACCATTTGGAAGGTGGAGATCCGGGGTAAGACGACAAGGCACACTGTGAATCTGTCACATGGTTGGGATCGGGTCATCAAGCAACTTCCTCATCGATTGACCTCGGATGACCCTAAATCATCCACCCAGCTGAAGGCCAAAGGTTTTGGCCGAAACGTCGGTGATTCCATCTGACCAAAAGTGAGTTTTTTCTGGTTGACCAGATTTAATTATCTACTAATTGATCAAATCCCAGATGACTGAAAGTATACACAGTGTGAACGTCATATACCGTTATTTGGTACCAATATATAGCTATTGGTTTCCTCTATCCAGTGATACCAAAATAAGAACAAACATGCCCCACATAATGCCGCTATGACATCATAATGTGATGGTGCCCATGGAAATTTTGGAAATTCTGGCTATGTACAAAAGTATAGGCAAAATTGATTTTCGGCTAAAAATTCTACCAACATTTTCTCCGAATTTTTTCCTCAATATAAAAGGAAATGACTAACTAACAAGTAAAAAGTCAGTAGCTCTTGGAATAATTTACAGGAGCCAAATGAAAATCATTGATTTTACTGTAGAAACCAATGATGGGCCTCACCCCCCCCCCCTCCCCTATGGCCGTCCTACCCCGGGTAAGGTCCTGGGGTAAAAGATTTTTGCGTTTCGTCTTGACTTTACAGGGGTAGAATCGGTCACTCGTGTTTTTGAACACATTAAGGTCAATATGTTTGCATTCTCAGAGACCAATGGTGAACCCCCTGAAATCAAAACAAAACACAGATATCCAATTTGGTTGCTACTGCGCATTACAAACTTAGCTGAATAAAGCCTGGTGGATAGTCACAGCGTTTTTCTCGCAGCGGCAAATCGCCGCGATTTCTCGCCAACGTGTGCGACTTTTCGGCGAAAGTGTGCGACTTATCACGCTTTCAATTGCGAGAAAAAAATTATAGGCTGGCGTTGCCAGTCTATTATGGTGACATATGTTGCCTAAATAATAGCGTCTTCTCCATTTTTATGCATTTTATAACAGTGTCATTTTCGTATGAAGTATAATAGGATACCAGTGATTTTTGAAGGACAATTTAAGATTTTCTTTCTCTCTCTGCAGTCTCTTGTGTTTTAAATATTTGCCGCGAAATAGATCACATGTAGGAAAATAATAGTCTTGCACATTGGCCAATACTCCGGCGGAGTCAAACGGTCAGGATAAAAAACCTAATAGAGGTTATCCGTGTTCTATAAGTTGCATATCCTATCAGCGACTGCTATACCTTGTTTAGGACTTTCAAAACAAGTACCTGCATGTGTAACCATGACTGCTTCAAAATAGCCCGCCAAAGTCATGCAGGTAACTCCGAGGTCGTGCATTGAATTGGTTTGAATGAGGAATACTACGGGAATCAGCGCCTTTTGTTAGAAGTCACGCATGAGTAAAGTGGATAACCTCTATAAGCCTGTAGTAAAATAATAATAATAATTATACAGTAAATGGTAGGCCCTATAGACGAATCCAATTTCACGCATTCCTACACCTCAATGGCAGGCATAGCTGGGTCCCCGTCGGCCCCATCGTCACCTAAAATGTGAAATGATGCGGCCTTGGAGGGTATTTTAAACTGCATTCTATCACCCGTGTTAGACAAAAGAATGATGGCAGTTTACAACACAAAAGAATCTAACATCGAATTTTAAGCGGCTTTAATCCACCCAATTGGGAAATCACAACACCAGTTTGGTACTGCGGGGACCCAGTAATGGCCGACCAAATCCTGTCCATGATTTGGCTCGTTGGATTCGTCTACCACTGAGGATCATGAAAGTAGCCTAGATCACCGCACATACTGATGCACATACTGACTATTAAATTGTGCTGAAAAGATCTATCTCTTCCTTGCATCCACACCTTCGATATTTAATAACGAGTAGCAATGGATTGCCAGGAATTCATTTTCTTTTGGACATCACGATAATCACCCCGACGTATGAGGATATTGTTCGTCGGTCAAGTTCGCCATGATGTCTGTGATTTCTTCATGCTTACTTGGGACAGAAAATCGCCAGCTAAAATCGTTTTCAGTAGAAAAAATTTCAACTGGAAATTTTTCTATCGCAACTCCGTCGGCGGCAAAAAATGGACTCGCTAGCGTTTTCCGCTGAACAAGTGCGACAAAGTCGCTGTTCGTCGGCGGGGAAAAAAATCCACCAGGCTTTCGATTTTCATTGTCTAGATCAATATAAATAAAAATAAATAAATTTCGGTATTTTTATAGCGCCTTACCACAGATTACGGAGTGTTCAAAGCGCTGTAAATACATTATTTAAAAATAACACTTAGATTTTTTGCAAAACTTCATTCCACAAATCATATAATTTGAAAACTGTCCTAATTTATTGTTATTAATGAGTTATGTACAATTTACAAAAGTGTTGCTGTTTCAGACCTCTTTACAACATAATTAAAGAACCACAGGACCTAAAAAGTATATCTGTGATATTTGAATCGTTCTACAAACTTGCTATGAAATGATCAATGCAATCTTTACCAAAGCTCACTTCTATTCGCAAGATGATGTGAACTACCAAATCGCAACAGTTTTTAATATGTTAAAAAGACACAAAGTCTGGACATTAATTTCTTCTTGCTAATAGTCAATTGATTTTCCTCTGGGTTTATATTTACAGTGTACAGGATCTGTGCAAGACCAATAAACCATTTAATGTTGTAGCATTAAATGTGTTAATTGAAAAACTAGAAACATTGTGGTGGATATGTTATGCCAGAGAAGTTATCTTACACTTCCCATAATGCATTTCTTCCATTTCAATATTCTGTACTGATTTGCTATGTTGTGCCACGGGTCGACAAAATATAGCTCAGTAAACAGAGCACATCCAGATCTTGCAAAATATGTTTAATTCTTGACTAGCGACCTTTGTCCAGCCAGTCTATTCTCAAAATGAAAACATGAAAAATGAAAAAAATGAAACCTGTACAAAGTAATGGGAGCATTTGTTGGAATGAGGAGATGTATTATGTTGCAAAGGATTCTGGGAAGGGTAAGATATTTTCTCTGCATGCTTTCTATCCCTATCAACAGTATGGGTTTTCTTGCCCTAAACCTCTAATGTGTACTTTATCTCTTATACCCAAAATTGTAAAAACACATATCTAGGGTTTATGCAATAGCTGTCAGGTGCTTTATTTTAAGATTATGTACAATATAGAATGCAGAAATGGTCAAATGTCTATAGGGTAGCTTTTGCAGATAATGTCCTTCTCGATATCATTACAACTTTTGCAACATGTTTGCCTGGCCTAATTAAGTGTATTAGCTCTCATTTTATTTACTCAGTAGTTCTGAATATGCACTAATTGGGAGAATTTGAGACACTGCTTGCTCATGGCTCGTGCACAGAAGTATGGGGCCTATAGACAGCACGAGCCCAATTGGTGCTTTATCTATTGACTTGCCGAATGTACTATCTGTCCGGCAAAGCAACACTGAAAAGCAAACATTCAAGCAAAATTCTGTTACATCTCTTTTACAAAACGCCACGGCATCGCAAGAACAAGGAGTTTGAACAGTGTTTGTAATATGATCAGCACGACAGTCTGCGAAGGAGACTATTCTCTGAAATTTGATAACAATTTTCGTAACAAAATGCTCCAAAAATCACACTTTCCGTCCGAAAATAAGTAACAATCATGAATGATCATGCAAAGATCGCCCTCCATGATGCAGTCATGTCTACAGTAGAATTCATCTCGACCTTTGCAGGACTTAAACCCCATTAAAAGCTATTAAACCAAGATAACACTCATTGAAACAGCTCAACTGATTAAATCGGATCTTCTCTGGTTGTGCACATGTGTCTGTTTTCAATGTGCGATATCGCAATAAAGCTGGTATTACAGCTTCAGTTGGGTAACCGATTATAAAGGAAACGGAAGGAAACAATGGTATGTGCACCTTTGTTCACGAAATGAGACAATGCCCTGCTTTTTGTTAACCAGCATTCTTGAAAATGAGCAACATAATGATTGTTGACTTAACACGGTTTGGAAATAATTTCTTCATATTTTTGGTGTTATCTGTCGTTTACATATCCTTCCTAAAACACAAAAGTGCGACCCTCTCCAAACACCTAAATTAGTTTAAAATTTAGGACATGTTACAAAACTATATTTTCTAGAATTTCATAGAATAGTTTAAATGTAGCTTGTACCGTTTTTTTTTGTGGCATCCTTCAGAACGGAGCGGTCCGTTACCAATATAGCTCAATATTTTCGGTCAAATCTCCATTCAATTAACACGGGGAGTTGGCTAGCTATGAGCTAGCTATGCTTTGCCCTCACTCATATTCTACGAAAGTGCGACCCCTTCTGAACATCTAACCTAGCTGTAATTTTAGGTCATGTTAGAGAAATATATTTGCTAGAAGTTTGGAGAATAGTTACAATATTGGCCGGTTATTTTTCACACAGTGATGTTAACTAGGCAAATGCAATATACTTCTTCATACACTATGTGTAAAGGTCGCGCGTCAATGGTGAGAGCACTGTGTATTGTGTATAGGAAAACGGACAGTAACTGCAGTATGCAAATTACCAGCTCCATTACTCAAATGATGTAGCAAGAGAAAGTAAAAAAACATAGAAAATCTAGACTACGACTATAGTTCATTTGCTGGCGCAAATGAGCTAAAAAGTTACAAAAACTATACACTAGGCCTACTGCATTCAAATGGAAAGTCATACCAGATAATCAGAATCATATAATATTTTCTATTCTATTCTATTGCATCACCATTTAAAGGAGTATTTCGTGATCCTAGCATCCTCTTTTAAAGATATTTTTCATTAGATATCCACCAAAAAAGATCATTCCCAAAATGAGGACAAGAGGATCAAGCCAACAACAACTTTGATTTGACTGGAACAAATTCTGAGACGGGAATGGGCAGCACTAGACCAGGGACGCATCAGACGTCTTGTAAACAGTATGAGGAGGAGGTGCTTGGCAGTTATTCAGGCAGAAGGAAGGAACATCCGATATTAACTGTTATGAAAGTGAACATTACAACAACAGTTACAAGAGACATTTGTAAAAACCATCAAATCACATGAGTTTAAAACTGAAAATTACAATGTGTGTAATGATATCTGCGTGTTTTTGTATTGTTGTAAGTGCAACTTTCAAATCTGGACCTCACTACAAACATGATTTTTTTTTCTCAAAATGGACCAGGGAAAGTCCATTTTTTAAGTTTAAGTTTTAAAAAAAATAGGAATTGCAAATGCAATAAATTTTGATGATTAAAAAAAAAATATTTTTGTATTTTGTGTTAGGGTTAGGACATCGAGTTAGTGTTTAGGATTACGATTTAGGTTAGTGTTTAGAATTAGGAATGGCTTTACTTTAGAGGTACATAGAGGATTTAGGGTTATTGCGATGGTTAGACTATACTCTAGGGATATGATTGTGGGTGTAATTTTAGGGCACCCCCCCCCCCCAGTTATAAAACATTCTTCCATTTAGACAACATGGGATATTTTTAGCATGGAATAACAATATCCATTGTGCAAAATACAGGTCCATTGCAATGCAAACAGACAATGTAAACAGCTAGCCCTCATTCCATATTCATAACCTTGGATTAAAGCAGCATTCAGACTTTTTATTGTACGTAAAATATTGTATGCAACATATCTACGTTGTTTAATATATTGCCATTATATTTCCAGTAATGTTTAAGTTCTAACGAATGTTTGATGACGTAAAATCGATAATATATTTCTACTAGATATTATATGTAACATATTATCGATTTTTCGTCATCAAACATTCGTTAGAACTTATACATTACTGGAAATAGAATGGCAATAGATTAAATAACGTAGATATGTTGCATACAATATTGTACGTGTAATACTCGGAGTCCGTGGAGCGCTTTAGGGTGTAAATTACAAAAGGTGTTGCATAACAAGCATCCATGGCCATGCAGAATCATAGGTTATGTGTGTACTGTATGTTGTATTGGGAAGTTTGCTTACTGAATAGAATGCTAATACACAAAAATTAAATGAACATCTGGGAAAAGTTAAATTATATATATTTTTTAAATTAAATGCAGGCTTTTTGCTTATCAATGGTTCGTTGGATATCGCCATCTCACGATGCGTCACAAGTTACAAAAAATTGCAACATGTATCAAGACCATTTGAGGCTTGTAAATTGGATCCCAAATATTTGGCATGTGCAGGGGGGCAAAGAATTTTTGGCGGGCTGAGGGGGGGGCAAGAGATTTTGGCGGGCCGAGGGGGGGCAAGCGATTTTTGGTCGAGCCGTTTGAAAATTTTAACACCGGGAGGGGCTCATAATTATTGCACAGCCCCTAAACATTTAGATAACGAGTCATAGGACTCTAAAATCAGTGTTTTAACGGTTGTGCAAAAACAAAGTATTTTTAAAGAAAAAAAATCGTAGCTGAAGCAGTAAATATTGAACTTGATGGACTATGATTGGTTGCTCAACTTCATATATTAATGATATGGGCTTGATAGATACCAGTATGAGTATTGGGTGCACCTCCATACTTGTATTAAGGGAAAGCCGTAGTACATTAGCAGTTTTATTAGCGCATCATTGGTGAGTTTGCTTTGCACCATCGATATACAGAGTTCAAAAGAAATAACTCCTTTACAAAACGTTTCTTTGCATAACTTGACATACATTTTGTTGATTTGAATTGTTTTGCTACCCTCTCAAAGTTGTCCTATATCAAGAAACAATTTGCTGGTTAAAAATAAACACATTTTCCAAAAATGATGCTTTGCACTTTTCAACATCCCATTTAATGCACAAAACATTTTCAATAGCAAGGTTATGATTGATTTGATTGGTTTATTTTCCTTTACCTCTCTGTCTCTGATCCCTAAGTTACCCATGCAACCATCATTCAGTACAAAACAATGATTCGTTGAAATTAATTTTGACATGAAAGAGGTTTTCTTTGGAGTTTTTAATCAGCAGTTGTTGCAAAATGATAAAATCACTAGTGAGGGAAAATGAGGTGTCCGTACGCATACATTTGAACAACAGAGTGAACATTTAACTGTATATTGGTAGGCTGAATCATATGTGACCGTTCACGGCGAATGAGCCGTAAATTCCTCCCCCGGTCAATTTTGTTTTATTTCGTGTTTAAAAAATAAACATCATAAACTTAAAAATGGTATATCATTTGACTTCAAACGATATCCAGAAGCGGGGTTATGGTTTGTTAAACTTTGCTCCGTCAACAAAATTATAGCTTTTTACGTTTTTACATGTGTCTCTTTTTCCACATTGCTGGCAATAAATATCAAACAGTCATAATTGGCGGTCATTTCAAATCATCCCCAAGTCAACGAGGTTTAAGAAAGTTCTCTCATTGTTAATTGTTGGTTATGCATACCTGTATAAAATACATTGCCTGGTAACCCACCACTTGAACAGGATTTAGCAAAAGCAAACAAAGACCAGAGCTATTAAAAGTTCTATAGCCATCTAAGGTAGAAGCTTATTATCCACTTCAACAATAGGATTATTGATTAGATTTTGACTATCAAAATGAGACAGATGTCGGGCCAGCTTAAGTTACCGATGAATACGACCTTCGTACACATTTTACACCGTAACTCAGAATACAATTTAGGGAATTTACGGCTCATTTGTGCTGCCGGGTCACATATTGTATCTTGTATCTTGATCTAAAGTGATCGCTTTCTTGGATAAAGGCGTAACAATCATAATGTGGCCACAAGATTGAAGAGGCTTGGATGCTTACAGCCAACCTCTTAATTCAAACAATCTTAGATGGCCATTCCTTCATTTACTTGTACGCCTTGTACGCAAGAGAGCCGTCGCTCTAGATCGTTGCAACTGTTTCAGTCTACCACACACCGACAACGCCTGGCTAATAATTATTTGGTGCAGCAGAGACATTAAAATGAATACACGGGATCGATACACGTGAATTGCTATGCACGATTTTGATATCAGACGAAAATCTTCGGATACCGGGTTAGAAAATGATGAATATCTCCATTAAATGAATTTTTCTCAAGAAACCAGATGTGGTCTCATACACTTCAAAATACGTGTTAAACAGATATGATGGTCGCTAGAATGCGCTTTGAAAATTGGCCGTGCGCTTTGAACTCAAAATCGGACCAAAACTCTAATTTTATATTGCGTTGGTCCTGTATAGACTACATCGTGTAGTACAGCTGCACTCACTACTAGGCAGTATAAAAGTCGATGACCATTGACCTCAATGGGGTATACAAGCTTATTCACGCACAACCAAGATCAATTACCCGGCTATTGTGAGTAGCCTTAGTCATGTCCCTCGACTAATTATTCGTCTCAAAGAGCTTCAAAGGTCTGAACCAAATGGCCAATCGTGGCTGTGGATTCAACCTACCATGGTGATTTCTGCTATGAAGATATAGGGTCGATGACACTGTGTACCATTTACAAGTAATTTTCACCCCTTCTTGCCAACGAAAGAACTAAACATCACACTACAAACCTTATTTCTCCTGTAGTGATTTTTCCATTTTTGTAACACTTGCTGAATAAAAACTTCAAAGAAAACCCTATTCATGTCCGAATTCATGTCAATGAATCTTTTTTTTATACTGAAAGATGATTACACGGGTTGACAAACATTAAAATCAATCTAAACATTGATCACGTTAATATCGTTTTTGTTTATGTACATTACATGTAGGATGTTGAATAGTGCAACTTTTTCTGAAAGCATCGTTTTTGGAAAATTTATTTGAGCAAAGATTTTGAGAAGGAAGAACTATGGAAGGGTAAAAAATGTTTGTAAAGTTATGCGAAGAAACGTTTTGTAATTTTAGAGGGGAGTCATTTTTAACCCTTTATTTAAAGGCCCTTTCAGTGATTTCACAGGAACATTAAAAAAAATGGAAATTTGTCAGAGTTGCTTAGAAATAAAGAATAAGTCTACAGAATTTCATTAAACCACTTTTCCCCTGAATGCATCGACAAATTAGTCAAAAACAGAAGCTTTAGAAAGGTTTTCTACTTCAACTCAGATCGACTCGAGAAAATCGAGATTTTCGTACAGTGCGCCACCAATCGACTGGAAAAACTTCCTAGTCCAGTGTTTCTAACACGGGGAAGTAGAGTCTAAATTGATTTAAAACAGACGCTTAATTTTTGTAGTAGAAAACAAAATAAGCAATTAAAGGTCACCGAGGCAAACTAACGGTCAATTCAAATATGAAAAACGGTTAAAATTGTGTATTTTGTTTAAAATAGTAGCTACTGATGTAATAAGTAGTAGAAACAATACGCAACGCGCATGGTACAGTGGAGAGTGAGTTTCTTTCGATCTCGAGTCGGACTTTTTGTACTGTCAGTATCAAAAGTCCAGAATCATGCAAATGCTTTATTTTGTCTAAAATACACGGCTTTCGACCGACCACTAGCAGGCTATGTTAGCACATCTATGCCAATTACAAAGGTACCAAAATCTGAATTTTGATGATTTTACGATCGTCCGGATGAGCAAATCACTGAATGGGCCTTTAACTGCGGCCTGGAAATATTACATCTCATGGCTTTTATTTGTTAAAGTGGAATCTGATGCAATTTATCCTTTTGTTGTCAATTTGCGTGGTTTACAGATAATATCAGTTGTTAAGTGTCCAGAAGGTGAGCCAATATCGACACTTAAAGGCCCATCAGGTACTATAAATAGCACCGAGATAACAAATAAAACCATCACGACACTTATTGAAGAAAATAAACAACTCAAGGAAAGACTCCGTTTGGTAAGTATCATTTTAACTCACTGAATAGATTTATCAGGTTTGTAGATATACATTAAGGAAAACTTTCATTCAAACAAAAATAGGGATAAATTTTTTGGGTTTGTTTCAATGAAAATTTTCCTTAATTAATTAATTAATTAATTAATATCATTTTAACATTTTTAATTAGAAGCTACATACAATATATTACATTACATTACATTACATTACATTACATTACATTACATTACAAAAAGTCCACGGTTCTACGTTTCCCTATCTCTCGTGATAAGAACAAGGCTCGTCATGATATCAAAAATAATCGTAGCATTGTTATCAAAAAGGCTGACAAAGGTTCTGCTGTTGTCATCGAAGACAGGGAAAGTTATGTTGATGAGCATGATGAGTGTACAACTCAACTCAACTCTGATCAATATGATTACTTTGGTTAACTGACCCCTCTAGGCCCTTGGGAAAAAACGGGAAATCGCCATAAACTTTGTGTTTTTGGTAAATATTTTAATGTATTTAAAAAAAAATTTAAATATATTTATATTTCACTATTGTGATTTGTCATATTCTTTGGTGAAATTTGACCAATTTTGGTAATTTTTCAAAAATTTAGGCGATTTTACAAAAATCTGAAATTTTTCAGATAATTTGCGAAAGTTGTTGCGATTTTATAAAAATTTTGGCGAGTTTATAAAAATTGTGGCGATTTTATAAAAATTTTGGCGATTTTAGAAATTTTTAAGGGATTTGACAGAAATTTAAGCATTTTTATGCGCGTTTGCGATTTAATGCGACTTCCCGCGTTTTCCCTTGTGACATAGGGCCTCCCTCTGACGTGAATGGAAGCTTGAAAAACTGAGAATAGGGTACAGGACAAAATCCAAGAACATTTCCATTCCTACAACCAACCTTCTTCACATGATGGCTTGCTTAATTTTGCTATCAAAGCTGTCTGATATATGATCCAGGTGCTTCCACTTAAGGGGGTACTACACCCCTCAATAAATTAGTGACTATTTTTGCATTTTTCTCAACAACTAATAACACCCTGGTAACAAAAGTTATGTATATTATAGGGGCAAGGAATCCAATTACTACACTGAAATTTCAGTGACCCAAGACAAGCGGTTCGATACTTGTGGTTCACTGAAATTTCAGTGTAGTAATTGGATTCCTTGCCCCTATAATATACATAACTTTTTTTACCAGGTGTTATTAGTTTTTGAGAAAAATGCAAAAATAGTCACAAATTTACCTCAGGGGTGTAGTTGTACCGCCGCATTCAGCAAGTCATCATCACGACACTTGTAAACAAACCGTTTTTGATTGACAGATGCCGTCAGACGCGATAAATTCTTTTTATCTTTGTCTTTAATTATAGTGGTACCTGTGAATTCAAGGAGGTAGGCTTCCTCTGCAGAGTGTTCTGCCCATATATAGTGATGCAAAATCTAATATTTTTGCAGTGATGTTTGCAGAAACAAGCTTTCAAATGAGACTAAATTCATTACCGTGCGACAAAGTAGCATACCTTGTTCAACGAACTTTTTGACCACCCCTCGTATTTCAAACAGAAAAGGGATTGAGGAAGCAAAATTAATGCCATATTCATGCAGAAGTTGTAATATAAATTATCATTGTTTGAGTGCAATTAATTTGTGACTATGAGTTTATTTATCTATTTTTTGTGTACCTTTTTACCACACTTCGATAAGTGTAATATATTATGTGTAAATTGCCAAATATTGTAAATCATATGTTGCCATATAAAGGAAAATATAATAAATAGAAAATAAATGTATTTACAATATCAGTTTACATTGTTCAGTGCATGATAGCAGTATTGGTCTTTTATTTCCTAGCATGTGTGTCAGTACCGATTGGTGGATCCTGCATCATAAGAAATATTATCAAAAAATATATACGAAAATATATAAATAACCAAAAATAAACATATAATAAATCGCCATGAAATTGTTGAAAAAGACCCCTGTTTACAAAATATTTATCCCAAGTAAGCAGTTGGACAACCACATCATGAAAACAATTTTATGGACAATAGCCTAAGTATGATGCTTACTAAACGTTTGGCTTCCGTTTTAACCGTTTCCGATGTACCAAATCTGTATTCGCTTAACAACCAAAAATCACATTGTCATCAAATAACTTTTATTTTGTAGCTCAGATATAAGAGTATAATCATGAATAATTTCAACTGGCTGGCATGTAAGATACGAGAGATGTAATGATCGAGGGAGAACTTTTTGAATGACCTTCGACTGTTTTCACAAAAAACAATAATACGGCGCTACTTCCACCATCTTATCCTCATAAAATAATACACCAATATGCCAAGTACCACTACACCAATATGCTAAGTACCCGTGGTGTAGTGGTTAGCATGCTAGAACGTTAATCTAGCGGACCGGGTTCGATTCCCGGCAGGTACTGTTTTGAGGATTTTTCTTATTTATAGTAGGGATAACCATCAAAATTTCATGTTGCCCCTATTGCTACAAAAGATCGTTTTCTGGATGGAACTCATCAATAGAAGTATTTTGGTGGTTAAATGGTCAAAATCGGTCTAAAACTTTTCGAATTATGAATTTTCAAAGTTTCCCATTCTGACCGGTCATTGGAACGAAATGAAATGACATGGTCCAAAAATAGCAATTGGGAGCAAAATTGGCATAATCATATATTTACCTTTATATATTTCTTTATTTTAACATATATGCAAACATGAAACAAGCATATTGTGAAAGTATCAAAGGGTTTCTTATGAAATGGCACTTTACTAGTCAATATGGCATCAATTATTTTTTCAAACCGAGGCATTGAAATCATGCATTTAGCGAACATTTGCCAAAAATCATCCAAGATGGCCGATATGGCACAAAATCAAAATTGCACTAAGTCCAGGTAAACCCTTTTTTCACAACCAAAAATTTCGATGTTATTGGGTTTAATATGACCAATTAGTAGGTGTATGCAAATTAAATATTAAGTGTCATTGAAGGTCATTGACTCATTCACAACAATAGAGGTTATCCACTTCACTCATCATGCTCATGTGTGACTTCTAACAAAAGGTGCTGGTTCCCGTAGTATTCTTCATTCAAAACAAATTCAATACATGACCTCGGAGTTACCTGCATGACTTTCGCGGGCTATTTTGAAACAGTTATGGTTGCACATTCAGGTACTTCTTTTGAAAGTTCTAAACAAGGTATAGCCAGCAGCAAGTTGTAGATGGTATAGGCCTAAATATAAGAAAACGTTTAGGGTTGAAATCAGGTGAACAATACATCGAATGAGCACGAAACTTCAAATTTATGTTCAGAAAGGTGTCTTCTTAGCATGATTCGAAAGGAGTATGGAAATTCCAAAGGGAAGCTGGTGATTTAATTTGTAACTCGAGATCTACTTGTTCAATTTTTTAACCTTTTCACAGAGGGTATGATAGAGGTATTACTGGCAACTCTGCCAAATTACAGCTCAGTAGGCCACGTTGTTCACCTGATCTTATTGACATGAATATTTTGTGCCATTCTTGAGCAGTGCTGAACTCAGCCACTGGCAATTAAGCGCACTGTGGCGATGGACCAATTTTGACTCGCACTTACAGGAAAATGAAATAAGTTATGTTGCTGTAATTTGCAAGATAGTTACAAAACATAAGTGGCATTAACATCCCCAATTTTTACAGAAAAATTATGAAAAATAAAAGAATGAGCTCAATTTAGAAATGTCTGTGCAAGCAGTGCACAGTTGAGCTCCCTGCATGTCTATGGGGGTGTTCTAATCAAGTTGATGGTTCATTGGTCATCCCTATTTATAGGCCTTATGGTCATTTGTGAGCTTAAACTCGATATAGCGGTGAATGCATACCCTTTCTGCACTAACGACTTATATAAAGTCTGCACAAAAAGTAACTCAGCTGTTATAAATACGCCTATAGATTCAGAACTAATAATTGTTTTCACAATATTTCAACATGAAAAGAAGGATGATTTATTTACGCGCATTTTGATACCCCATTTGTCAAATTTTGTTCAATATTGACAATACAGCAGTGTTTTGAAAGAAAAATACCCCAATTTAAAAGTTGAAGTTATTTGTATTGATTTGAAGTAAGCGCGAAGATAATAGAGAGCTTGCGAAATGGAGTTACTTTAACTTTAACTTTAACGTCTAGAGGATTATAGAGGATTATGTATTCAAAACCACTCTGCCATTAAAGCCGCTTGAAGTTAAAGTTAACGCCAGAATCTATAGTGTGCCGTAAATTATGATGAAAATACGTCATAATTAAAACAATGGTTTGCATATTTCCTCATAGACTACATAATTACCACTTATGTATTGTCTAGTTAATAGACCAATTATTGGAAATCTAATTTGGTTGGGTAAAAAACATGCCACATGATGCTAAAAATTACTGATTGAATTAGATCAAAATAAATTTTGTTCCAAACGTCACACTTGATATATACATTTGTGTGTGCTCATGACGTACACCAAATCAGCTTGCGGAACCAAGTTTTTGGCTTGACTTCAACGCCAAGGGGATTAAGTTCCAGTAAAATGGACTGATTTTACGGGACCCAGCAGTGTAGTGAACTTCTGCGAATTGCAGCTACTGTGAACATTTTTTACAACGTTGCGTGTCTTATAATTACACCTCTATATAACCAAATATGTTTGTACTGTTCAGGTATTTTATTTAATTATTATTTTATTCATTTAGGCCTACATTATGTACCCCAATTCAGCAGAAAGCTGGTCTAACATGTGCCACGCTATTATACGCATATTATAGGCCTATGGGTATTGTATGTCAACCAAATTATTCATTATTAAAAGAGGAGGCCTATTTGTTACAAAAAATAAGAATGTCAGAAAAGGAGCATCCAGAAATATGTTGGTTGAAATTCAAAATGAGGATCATTCGGGGAGATATATTTAATTCGTTCAGAATGCAAAGAGGAGTCCTTGCCCTCCTAAAAGAAAACTCCTGGCAACGCCACTGGGGAGTGGGAAAGTGAGGATAGATGAATAGATGGAGGGAGGGGATATGATATGGAGAGGTGGTGATGGTGGTGGGGGGGGGGCTAGGGAGAGCAAACAGATAAAATGGGCTTGTGTCCTGATGGAAATATAAAATTGACAAAGCTGACGTTTACTGGAATAATAATTGAGCTTTTATTATAATAATCCGGGACAATAATATAGGCATATCACAAGAATATTTAATTGAAACATGTTTAGAAGTATAATATTAGCTCATAACATAGGCCTAATTCCCATTGCATTGGTCATCGCCAAGAGATGTAATCCATGTTTATTCAAACTAAGCGCCTATTGTAATAAGTGTTACCAACAAACCACTTCAGCAAACAAAAGGGAGAAATTTGATGCAGTCGCTTTTACATACCCTTCTTTTGATCACCCATTGATACCCTTCCCCTAGTTTAAACAACAAGACGCTGTTGGTACAGAAACCAATCTGACGTTCGCGTTGAAGTGAAGTTGAGCAAGAAATCGAATCGATATTTTTGAAGTTGCCGTTAAAGTTCCAGTAACTTCATTCCGCAAGCTCTCTATTGACGGGCTTTACGTGTTACAGTGCTGGCATTATAACCATTGATCGCTGTAAACTGCAACTTTTAAATTCGGGTATTTTTCTGTAAAAGCACTACTGTGTTGTTAATTTTGAACGACATTTGACGAATGGGGTATCAAAATGCGTGTAAATAAATCATCCTTCTCTCTATGTTGAAATATTGTGAAAACAATTATTAGTTCTGAATCTATAGGCGTATATATAACAGCTGAGTTACTTTTTGTGCAGACTTTATATA
Organism: Amphiura filiformis; assembly: GCF_039555335.1. Taxonomy (NCBI): domain Eukaryota; kingdom Metazoa; phylum Echinodermata; class Ophiuroidea; order Amphilepidida; family Amphiuridae; genus Amphiura; species Amphiura filiformis. Next base: position 42,920,632 of record NC_092628.1, read on the forward strand.
GAGGAGACACGTAGTTTTATGCATTGGTATCATATATGACGGCATGAAACGTTAGTAATTCAGAGGAGGGTTGCAACCAACCCATTCGGTAGACGTGTTACAAAAATGCCTCAGGTTGAACTTATAGACGAGGGTGCTTTATTTATCCATAACCGTTAATTTATGTTACAGGAAAATTGCGTGAAATAAAAATTAAACATTTAGCCCTGTAGTAGCTTAAACTTGTACAACGAGGTAGAACAACGAGGTCGATACACACACGTATCGGCACATCCTAGTCCGACTGCCAAACATAATTTTCCACAGAAGCTTGTTTTGGTGTCCATAGTGTCCCAATTTCAGAATTAAGTACACTGGACCTCTGTCAGCATTGAGCATTTTGAGATATGGAGGGTCAAAGTTCATACAGAGGTCAAAATTTAAAACTGCTCAAATGCTATTGAAAAGTAGTTGAAAAACTTTGACCATCCATATCTCATAATGCTCAATGCTGACAGAGGTCCAGTAAACATATTTTTGAAATTGGTGGTCTTGAAAAGCAGAATCTATCAAAAATAAATCTGTGGACACTGAAACAACGTCAAAACCACTGGCAATCAGACTAGCATGTTTAACGATACTCATACAATACGTCTCACTATACTCAATTACGGATGCTTTAGATAGATGTATTAAACCATCCATTTGTTGCCGAAATGAGTAATATGTAATTTTTGACATGGATAGTTCTGGGTTTAAGCCCTGGAAATTGCAGTCCATATTTAGTTAGACTATGCCATAGTCGATTTTTGATAAATAAAAATATGTTATTATTCATGATGAACGTATATGGCAAGCTAAGCGGCTCAGAACGTGGGACTAGCTACGCGCAGCTTCTTTCTCGTTACGTGCAGCTTATTAACCAATCAGATTCGCGGTTTTAAACACGTGGAGCTGATGTAAACATCCTCTCTCACAAATATTACGTTGTTAATTTTTGTAAATGAAAATATCTGTAGTATATCAGCAAAAAATGGTAGCCTATAGGTGCTATGAAAGTAATATCTGAACAGAATGATGATTGTTTCATATTTAGGGGGCTATCATTTTCTTCGGAAGGGGATCCCAAATATAGGGGTTCATACTTTTTTGGTAAGAAAAATAAGGGGAGGGGGGTCATAAATTGATAATGACAAAATGTAGGGAGTCACAAGATGACTACAGATAGTGTGTTTATTGTATTCAAAAGACTGATTTCAATACAATTTTAGCCTGTCTAGGGGTAAGGTGTATCGGTGGTGGGAGTCGGGGGTCGTAACATTTTGATACCGAAATAGTGAGGGCCGCAATTTATTGACGCCGACGTTTTGTAAATTTAGGAACCCCCCCCCGTTCCGAAAAAAATATTGACCCATTTTATTCTCTCCATATTTACACAGTGGCATGTGATATCGCTTTCCTTGCAATATCTTTACACAGCGCTTTACATCAGTACATAAAGTTACTTGCTATTAAACACGGTGTAAACTTGGAAACACTAAATAAATATGCTTTGTGTCATTTTAGCCAGGCATTAGCAACATGTTCTCTTGACACGTGCTGTGATTTGGCCTCCTTTACCCGTTCGTTATCTATGCTAATTCCGTAAATTAATTACAAGATAATAATTGTGAAAGAGGATACCTATAACTATACTACGCGCAGCTAACGACCCAACCACGTGATTAAATTTGACTATTTTGATTGGTCAAACAGCTGCTCGTAACGAGAAAGAAGCTACGCGTAGCTGTTCCACGCTTTTGGCCCCCTTGGCTTGCCATAAACGTATTCAGTTGAACTGGAAATACTGATATCTATTACATCAAAATACTAGTATAAAATGGTTATGAAAGAGTTTATATAATTATATTTGTGACAGTAAAAGTAAAGTATATGTAGGCTTATGCAACATATCATAATGGCATAACTATAATGGTACTTCAATACTGAACAACTCTAATTTTAGAATCTGCCAGTTTATTAATCGCGAACGCCCGAGTTAAAAATTGGGAAGCTAACAAACAGAGGGAGTACGGTGACTGAAAAGATCAGTTGTGAAAATCTATCAATTGTGCACACATTAATTAAATCAGAGTTTTAAGCTTAAATACAATATCCAGAGTATGCACAATGGGCAAGTGGACTATGAAGTAGTCTAATATTTAGTGTGATAGTTATTTTGAACTATTATAGTTATTTTCAATTTTAATTGTTACATCTATAGTTATTTCAATAACACATGAAATATGATTGACAGCACGGTTACCATGGTTACCATGACAAGAGATGATAAGAATGTGTCGTTTCCTTTGAAGCCAATTCCTATGAAAATAATAATAAAAAAAAAAGTCATGCAATTTTCCACTACAAATGTTGTCACTTCGCATATTACTTATAACAGCTGTGTTGTTTCAGAAGTTTCTTGTACCGGGTGTCCCAAAAGTAACTTAACATTGTGAATTTGCCATAACTTGCGTTGGGTTAATAGTGTTGATATAAAAATTGCACAGTATGTAGATATTTCTTTTAGAAATGTTATGATATCAAACTTGCCTATGTGGTCATGACCCTTTGGCATAAAATTAACGGATATCTACCGTACCGTAAAACCCACTTTTATAAACGCAAAATAAGTTTCGTTATTTGAGACGTGATAACACGATATAACGTGTTATCGTTTCAAAATCTGTTTTGTTTAATTTTGCTGTGTTTGTTTGATTAGTTGTTTGTTTTCAATGCGTAATCTTCATTTTCTTTTTATCTGGATTTTATATGGAAACTGTTCTTAAAAGATCTTTTCTGAGGATTTGATGAACAGTTGTACGCGGTACGTTGTTCTCCATTCAAAGTCAACGTATTGATCGTCTTTGGCTTTTCGCCACCTCTCTTGGTATGACATCGATGTTTGTAGCCGATCTTTCTGTTCTTCCACGTCCTGCCCGAGATAGATCATGAATAGGTCCAGTTGATAGGAATTTCTGCACTATTTGCTTGATTGTATTTCGGCTGGGTGCATAATTTACATTAAAATGTTCCTTAAACTTTGCTTGAGTGAGTTTGTCCGACGTTATCTCGGCAAAGAACCATACCATCTGAATCCGTTGATCTATAGGAAATTCATCTTCACTTAAATTGTTTTAAAGTAAAGTTTAATATTGTCAATATATCCTAATTATAATCTTAAACAGCATTCACGCTTACGCTAGGACATGTAATCCATGAATTTTCTTACCTAAATGTAGCGTGTGCAGTGAGTGAACCAACTCTATTGTTCAGGGAAGCACATCATTCATGTGCTTGAACAAAAAAACATATAATGAGCTTGCTTTTGTGGGTTTGATACACACATATGTACAGACGCACAGAAAGGTCAAGGGGTAATCAATGATGCTGTTTTTGGTATCAGAATAATTCTAAAAGATAAATCTATATGAATATGTTCTCCATTTTGGTATGAAGTAGGAAATATTTGAGATATGGTAAATTCACAATGTTAAGTTACTTTTGGGACACGCTGTACATGTATGCCCTGCTTGTCATGTACAGCACGCCGTTTCCCTATCAAGTTTCATGTTGCTTTAGACCAGTAGATGTCGTGTATATTGACTTATAAATGTTATGTCGTACACATTTACCACTTACGATTGCTGTACTGACTTTATATACCACTTAAGGTGATGTTCACTATTCGCCGTAGAAGTGACGTAATAAGAGGATTAACTACAATAGCAATAGATAATACAAATTGTGAACATATCGCCCAGCTCTACAAGCAGGAGGTTGCACTCACCACCTGTGTATGTCTGCAATCATAGTATTGAATACAATACCGCTCTTTTCAAAGACACTAATCTTACAGGTGCGAGTGATCAGCATGATATGAACATTCTAGGTCTTTATCCCTGTTCTTTGACGTCTATGGTGCAATGCACTGGTACCGCGTGAACGTTGTAGTGGAGGGCGCTATATATTAAAAAAATTGTATTCATCTATTGCTATGGTATTTAATCTTCTTATTACGTCACTTCTACGGCGAATTACGGCGAGGGTTGTATACAGTCAGAAGTATTCAGCAACTTGACGTATAGATGTCGTACACATTGACGTATCAATAGCATACACATTTATCGCTTCATTCGTTTGAGGTTGTTGAATTGACTCTACATACCACCTTAGGTGATCTATATAGGCCTATACACAAATATCACTCAAGTGGTATTTAAAGTTAGTTCACTAACCTCAAGTGGTAACTGTGTATGACGTTTATGCGTTAATATGCACGACACCTACTATAACGGGTAAGATCACCTGCTGGGACAAAGCTTACTCCTGACGGAACGATTGAAACACACACGGTACGTAGTAACTAGTATGCATGGACGAAAGAGATAACAGAGCGCGTACAATCGGTCAAAGTCTCAGCATCACTCGATAATGAGGGCCGATTGTTCCATGAAATGCGACAGACGAGACTGCTACCCGCGTATTTTTACAGTCTATCGCGTAATCGCAAAAGCACGCAACGCTCTATCGCGTTTACGCGAAGGCACGCAACGCTGGCGTGATTCATAGACGCCGCACGATCGAACAATCGGCCCTCATGAATATGCGAGAACTCAGCATATAATACACGGGGACTTTGACTGGTTGTACGCGGTCTGTATCTCTTTTGTCTGTGCTAGTATGACCATCAATAATTGTATAGAAATGCACTTTTATTATGATAAACTAATTAATAGTATATGCGCCATAAATATCACTTTTAATTTGATGGTGAGAATAAATCGATGGCACATGATCAACTATATCCCTTCCCGAAACGATTGGACGTATGGTGTAGCTTTTTCATAATTATTTTTGGGAGTCTAGAAGAGTAATCGCCTTTACACAATTCAACATAGGAAAATGAAGGATGAACAGCTGACCAGCATCTCTAATACCATCCCACCTAAGGGAACCTTAACCACAAGACAAAAAAGTGCTTGGCAAAAAGGAGGGTAGTAGGTAAAAGGAAAATGACTATACATTTGTGAGAAGGATTTAGGTCGGACACTTCCCTCCCAAGCCAATGGACATGATGGAAGCAAATCCAGTTTGACAAGTCTTTCTTTTAGTGCATGTCTAGATCATGGAGAATACATTTTAGTGGCTATTTTCCGGACACCTTCAATAAGCTGCCTGTTGTGCTTAGAAGGACCACTCCAACACATTCTTAAACGCTCATAACAAGGGCTGAACAAAAAGTTTCTTTCATACGGTCATTTCAAGTTTCAGTTTGGGTTTTGGTCACGTGGTTTCCTATATCCTGCCTAAGCTCTAGACTGACGTCATTATCATAAGGTCATACTATAGTGTACGTTTTCCATAAGTGTCCCAACACATTTTGGCCATGGTTGTAGTGCAGGAGTCCCACTTTTTATAATGAAACTCAATCGCAGACTTTCTCTGCGCACAATAAAATTCCATATCAATAGTGTTGTTAAGGGGTGGGGTATGAACGTTTGGACAGTATTTATTGTGGGACATTAGAGCACATCAGACATATCGAATTGCATTCTGAATACGAAGAATGTCCTTCTGATATCAAATAATTTTGATTTTTGAAATTCGCAATTTAATACACATTTTATGGCAAATCATTAAAAATTGATATTTTTGATATTTAACAGTACTTGAAGTAAACTTTATAAATCTGATGATTTATACTTAAAGTGTATGTAGGTGGGATGAAAAGCCGACGATCAATTGAAAATTTTGACCTTTCGTATTGAAGATATGGATTTTTTCCCCAAAACACACCAAAAAAAAATAGGTCTTTTTGGGAAAAAATCCATATCTTCAATATTTAAGGTCAAAATTTTCAATTGATCGTCGGCTTTTCCTCCCAGCTACATACACTTTAAGAATATATCATTAGATTTATGAAATTTATTTCGAGGACTGTTATATATAAAAAATTTGACAAATATCAAATTTTAAAAATTTGTCATAAAATTTGTATTATATCGTGAATTTCAAAAATGAAAATTATTTGATATCAGAAAGACATGCTTCGTATTCAGAATGCAATTCGATACGTCTGAGGTGCTCTCATGTCCCACAAAAAATACTGTCGAAACGCCATAAACGCTCATTCTAGATCCCTTAATCATTTTTTTAAAACCGCAAGTGATACGTTAGTCTGATCAATTCTGCATTTATATTTTTAATGGAAGATGATAGGAATCAACATGATCAATGTAAATAAATTGAAATGGATTTTTGGATTGACTCGTACTCATTTTTGTACACCAAATAACATTTATTTATTTTTAGTCTTTTTCGGTTAAAAATGATTTGTCCTTATAATGCAGTTGGCAAAATATTTAGAAAAATTAAAATCAATGCTTTCGACTAAATAAAGGTCAACATTTTCAATTGATGGACAGCTTTTCCTCCCAGCTACATATATCTTATATATCATTACATTTATAAAGTTTACTTCGAGGACTGTTAACTATCAAAAATATCAACAAAAAAATATAAATTTGCATAAATGTTTGTATTATATCGCGAATTTGAAAAAATTAATATTCCTCGTATTCTGGATGCAATTTGCTGTGTCTGTGTTCTCATGTCCCACACAAAATACTGTGCAAAATTTGCTATCCGAGCCCTTAAGCCATAGTTAATTTTTCCTTTTTTGACTTACGTTCTTCAGTCGTCGTTGCAGAGTGTCTCTGAGTAGTTTCTACCAAAACGTTTGTCACTGTTGGTGTTAAGTTTTCGATGGAAGTTGACTCGTGGAAGTCATCTGTTCCAATTCCCTTGCCAGGACTTGTGGCTTGTGGAATACCTGTTGTTAATCTTGGAGTCACCTGATTAAAAGTAACCGATGAAACCAATATTAATCCCAATAATGTTGTCACAGATATTGCCATTTTCCACGAAGCAAAGTATTGCTGAAATGATAGCAAAGATGACTAAACTATACTTCTATCGGCACGGTAGTTACAGCGCGCTGCAGCGGTACTTCAAGTACCAGACCTCTTACAAGTAAACCTATTACATATTGAATTAAATAACTCTTACAAAGATTCTTGTCATTTCATTGGCCAAATACTTATTTTTGCTATTTTTAGCATCAGCTGCCAAAAGGCGTTGTATAACAATATGGTTCTTTAAAAGTGTTTTAAATATCTAAGGTGGTTGCCATGGTAAGCAGGTAAGCAATAAAGAAGTGTACATGCGATAGAATTTATGATGTCAGTTTGTCACTTTTAAAACTGGAACTTCGTCTAATCAAATGCGCAAAAACTTTACTTCATGATGTCGCATTGGATTCAATGAGGTGTCATAATATGCAGGATTATATACCGCATATATATATTTTTTAAATTAACTCAAATATGGTTTAGTTTTAAAATTAGGATTTTTTTTCAAGTGTAAGGATACTTTTTTTTTTGGCGCAGTATAGATCGTGTGCATCTCTCTGATTACACTGGGAGCCCAGACGATTTATTCAGCTGAGAAGGGATAAAAGGTTTGATGGCCTGGTTATGTTAGTATAGGCCCAAGGTTTAATATTCCATATTGCTGCCGGATCACAGCCTGTACGGGCAGCCTGGGGGTCACAAAATAGGGGGCCAAAAAAATACATTTATTCAGCTCAAGAGAGACATGGACAAAACTTGTTGGATATCACTCCCAGGAGGATACTTTTCATGCCTATAGCAATGACAGCAATTTTAGCCTGTACGGGGCCCAGACAGTAGCCCCAGAGGAAGGACCGGAATCATACGCGTGAGCAAAGAAGAAGCAAGTACAGAGCTGAACATCACATCTCTCCATCAAAAACGTCAAGTGGCTGCAACAACAGTCCTCTATAAAATGCACATCAGCTTGTTCCAACCAGATCTGAAGGCACAGCCACCAAAGTCATTTGTAGTCAGAAGGGCTACCCGTTCAAGCCTGTCCACGCCTTGCCATGCTCTCACAGTACCAGTTTCTAGAACCATACCTACTGGCAGGACCTTCATCCACACTTCAGTTCACGTTTCGAATAGCCTACCATGGGGCAGTCGGAGACATATCTGACAACGGAGCACCATCCTTCAAGAGCAGCGTGCATAAGCATCTTATTTCACATGTCTGATGCTTTACCCTTTACTCTTGTTGTTCCGAAGCTACTGTGAACCACTGATTGGCACATGTGGTTTTCTTTTATATAGTGCCTATATAATCGAGTGCCTATATAAGTTCTTGAAATGTGTCACTCCTCATGGGCTATTGTTCACTTTAGTATTTAAACACCAGTAAAAATGTTTTTCAGCCAAAAAGACACACAGATCTTTTGAATTGGAACTATTGCATATTGGGGTTTACAACAATACCAAATGACAGCAACTTTTTCCTATACGAGGGCCCAGACAGTAGCCTCAAAGGGCCCGATGTCCCATAACTGGTCAATCAGCCAAATGTAGTGAGCATGTTAAAATGCAGTGGGGACGCCATGAAGGAAGAAAGTGTTAATTTTTAAATGCTCTCTTTTTCCAATCAAACTTGGTTTAACATGAGGGAATAAAGTCGCATTGTGCCGAATGAGGCTTTAAATTTTCCCACGAAGAAGTTATCTATTGCTGATATTGTAACGTTTAATCAAGTAGAAATAAATTGTTATAAATGATTTCATTTGTACAAAACCAAAATGTAACTCACTATTGACGGTTTCGCCTATCATGGTCGGTAGGCATCATCAGAATGATTGTTGTAGATCCTTACTTCCGGTTGGACGTATCCCGGCCGACGAGGGTGTTTTATCAGCCAGGAGAGGATCATACGTGACTAAGGACGTGGGCCCCCTCGTCTCTGTTCATGACGGCCGGGATACGTCCAACCGGAAGTAAGGATCTACAACCATCATTCTGATGATGCCTACCGACCATGATAGGCGAAACTGTCAATATTGAGTTACATTTTGGTTACACATGGCTCCCAGCAGGGATCTGATTATGTACGCTTAATTGAATCCAACACCTCTCAAGTGGTTCCCCAATCATTTATTCAGATATCCAGTAACCACTGCCCTTTTATCTTTTAACCCTTTGTAGGGGATTATCCAGTTTGTATCAGGTGGTGCTATGGAGCGCTGATGTGGTCTTCACAAGAGTACGCCATCTCGTTCGATCTGGTGCCAAGTGCATCAGGCAAAAAACAAGCTTCACGTCATTAGGCGAAGATGCTTCCACGTCGGCCTTCCAGACCTCCTTGCAAACTTTGTTTTTCTACTCCTTCATGTTTCCTGACAATATGGCCAAAGTACTTTAGCTTTCCCTCTATATCAGATTGTTCGATTTCTGATGAACAAGGAAAGATACACTGGAACATAGAAATATTCGAACATCACAAACTAGCGCACGATATCAAATTAATGACGTTTATCGTAATTCTTAACATAACAATTACAGGGAAGAAGAACCACGCATCGCACGCTAGCACATGTACAATTAAACATGAAACTACAATGGAATCATAAATGTGCATTTGAAATTGGGGTTGGAAGATACCTTCCCCTAAATAACAGCTAATAACAGTATTGCGAACCTTCAGCATCCATGGTTCGATGTAGAGAGTCTTTCCTATTCAGAGGAAATATTGCAATTACACACCTTATTGCCTTTTAACAATAACCAATGACACTAGCACGTAATTCCAGTCAAGCACCAATCTTTAATCCTATTGTTGAAGAGGATAATAAGCTTATACTTATGTATAGCATTAGTTAAAAGCTTAAGTCTTTGTTTGCTTTGGCTAAATCCTGTTCAAGTGGTGGGCTAACCAACAATTAACAATGAGAGGACTTTCCTGAACCTCGTTCAGTTGGGGATGATTTGAAGTGACCGCCAATTATGACCATTTGATATTTAATACCAGCAATGTGGAAAAAAGAAAAAGTGCCAAAATAATGTACCCTTTTACGGAAGGAGCAAAGTTTAAAAGTTATAACTCCGCTTCTGCAGTACGAATGTCAGCGGCGAATGTCAGGTTATTATTTCAGAGTTTAAAAAAAATTGCAGGCAGAGGTGGGAATCGATCTCGGTACCTCCCGGTTAAAAAAGCACTGTGCAAAACCACTAAGCCAACTAAATATCTGTTGTGAGATGCTTGACATTAATCTTTGATATTGCTATGGAACAAATCGCGCAATTAAATTAGTAATAAAAGAAGTATATAGATTCTTATTTAGCGGTCAAAGTGGATAAAAGGGGAAATATTTGTCCCTGCTCTAAAGAAAATATAGGTTAGAAAATTATCAAATAAATTTAAATTAAAAATTGAGATTTTATATTTCTTTCTTTCACGAGGCGGCATTATCACAGACAAACACTGTATAAGCTAAAAACTCGACCCTCATCGCTACATGCTGTCATAGCTCAATGGTAGAGCATCAGACTGCTAATGTCAATATCGTTGGTTCGAGTCCTGCTGCCAACAATGGTTATATTTATTATTTTAATGCTACGCTACAATTTGTTCAATTTTTTTCGTTTATTTGTTTATTTATTTATTTATTTATTTATTTATTTATTTATTTATTTATTTATTTATTTATTTATTTATTTTTGTTTATTTATGGAAATAATTTGATATATTTGAAAGAGGTATTTGAGCAATTGAAATTTTGATTTTATAATCCTATGGGGTCATTTTGAACCCCACCCTCCCAAATTGCCAAACGCACAACACCTATGATTTTGCATCATACATGTCATCATCATAAAAAAAAACATTCTATGTATACCTGACACCGGCAACTAGACTACTATACAAAAAAAATAGTATCACATCTTTCCTGCTCAATCAATATATTATAATACTTGCAAATAGATCATAGTTTACTAATCTAATCCTGTAATATAGACCTGTTATATCACCTGTATAAATATAGGTGATCATTGTTTATGGTTTGTTATTGTAGAGATTAGTGTCCGATCTCTGTAATGTAATGTAAATGAAGCATATTGATATGCAGGAAGAATCGATCAGGGTGCTATCTATTAGGGAAAGATAAACACTATTCAAAATATCAATAGACAAGAAGAAAGGAATGTAGAGATTTGTAATTGAGTCATGCATGATTTAACAGAAGGTTCTTTCCAAAACCCAAACGTAATGATAAGCAGATAAACCTGGCATACCTGCCTATGCGGGGATTTGAACCCCAGACCTTTCGCTTGCTCGGCGAACGCTCTAACCACCGAGCTACACTGACTGTCTCTGATAAAGAGCGTTCAAGTGTGGCGCTTAATATGGATATGAGCCGTCAGGGTAAAGAGTCATGACAAACAACACACCAGCGTACGAGATCAACTAATGCTCTGCATGCTAGTCATAGGCTTCAAAATAAAAAGTCCCAAGTTTTGAGATATTTTCTCAAAATATCAAGGGCTCTCTTAAGAACTACTTAAGCAATACTATGTTTGTTTGTACTCTTTCTAATGCATTGTTTCATGCTGATTCCAAATATGGTCATGAAAATTTACAATTCTGAAATTTTGGAATTTTTAAACAACATTTTAAACTTGTCTGCAGTCGGCATCCGTATGGAGAGAGTTAATGATGCTTAGCCTAATCAGCTGGGGTTCAAGTCCCCGCACAGGCTGTATGGAAAGAGTCCAGTACAGTTTGATGACATGGTTCGTTTCCCTTTTATGTTGATTTACAAACTGAAATCCGTGATTATTTAGTACCAAGGTTGATAGCAATCATATAGCAATTTTAATTGAAATTAATCAAGTAGTTTGGATAATTGAAATTATTTAATTAGAGTAACGAGCTGGTTTATGTGCCACTCCATGTCTTTTCCTATAGACTTCTATCATTCTATGTAAAACAGTCGATTTTCAAAGCTGCAATTAGTCCGAAAGTGTCAAATGAAGAGATAATTTGTACACTTGTTGGGTTGTTATGATTATTTGTGACTTAAACCAGTTACTGAAAGTATTTCAAGCAGCTAATTAGCATTAATTAAGATTTTTGAACAATTAATTATGTATAATGAAGAATTTTTTGACTACCATGTATACATATAAGCAAGCATCGCACCCTATTTTTTCTGGTGGGCTTTTTCAAGCCCTATTTGATTTTGACCTCCTCAGACTGTGAAAATGCTCCTGAAAAGAAATTGGCAATTTAAAACAATACAACATTCAAAATGTTCATTAAATAGTTAATTGTTACACCATGTATATTTTCACACACGCCCTGAATATTCATTTCAAGTTTAAGTCATTGTAATCTGTGTTCCATATGCTTTCAAGCAATGTATACTTCTAAATTGGTACATGAAAGTTATAACCATTTATATCAAAACTGATGATGTTTTCACCTTTGAAAATTGTATGTCACGAAAGAGGGAGGGTCCCAGCTTATGACACATGGCCCTGTACATTTCTCATGAATGGTTAAACGTGTACCTACCTTACCATGCTTACTAGGATCCAGGAATTTGTTTTCCTGTCTTTCCATGTCAATTGCAGGAGCTGTAGCACCACAGCTCAACAGCATCAACTCTCTTACTCTTAGCTTCTCTTCTCAACTTGTATTACATGATGCAGTCATGTCTACAGTAGAATTCATCTCGACCTTTGCAGGACTTAACCCCATTAAAAGCTATTAAACCAAGATAACACTCATTGAAACAGCTCAACTGATTAAATCGGATCTTCTCTGGTTGTGCACAAGTGACTGTTTTCATGTGCGATATCGCAATAAAGCTGGTATTCATAGCTTCAGTTGGGTAACCGATTATAAAGGAAACGAAAGGAAACAATGTTATGTGTGGCTTTGTTCACGAAATCAGACAATGTCGTGCTTTTTGTAAACCAGCATTCTTGAAAATGAGCAACATAATGATTTTTGACTAAACACGGTTTGGAAATAATTTCTTCATATTTTTGGTGTTATCTGTCGTTTACACGTCCTTCCTAAAACACAAAAGTACGACCTCTCCAAACACCTAAATTAGCTAAAAATTTAGGACATGTTACAAAACTATATTGTCTAGAATTTTAGAAGAGTACTTTTAATATTGGCCGGTTATTTTTCACACAGCGACGTTAACTAGGCAATGTACTATTACCTATAACATTAACTAAAACACCAAAGTACGAATATTTCCAAACATCTAAATTAGCTAAAAATTTAGGACATGTTAAAAAACTATATTTTCTAGAACTTTAGAAGAGTACTTTTAATATTGGCCGGTTATTTTTCACACAGCGACGTTAACTAGTCATATCCCCATACTGTTAACGTAGGGCTATTTGTAAAGGTCACGCGTCAATGGGAAAGAGCACTGTGTATTGTGTATAGGAAAACGGACAGTAACTGCAGTATGAGGCTAAAGAAAATTGTTGACTTGCCCTTTAGGTACCAACACCTGGGTCGGTCGGTCGGTCGATATTTTTGTTTTGATTTAATTATTTTTGTTGCAATTTGTGCAGAATACGACGCGACGTGACGCCTAATACTTTGCATATAGAGAATTATCATGTGTGAGAGAAATAGAGACAGTATGCGCGTTCTGGTGCTAATGGGATTCAAATCAATGCAGGAAACGCGACTAAACACAATTTCCATCCCGCATTTCCCTGTTAAAGTTATAGCGTATGTTTACGCTTCCAAAATTAATGAAACAAATGCAGAAATCAAGTCAGAATTTGCAAGAAATTGATGATTTTAATAAATAAAAAACATATTTTGAATATTATAGAACAAAATATGACATTTCCCTCTAGTCAAAATAACGGGAAAAAAAACGCGACCGTGTTTTTTCAGATTTTTGGGTCGGTCAATAAGGGCAAGTCAACTTATTTTTTAAGCCTAATTGGTCGTAGCCCAAGACTCACATCGTTAAATGGCAATGGAAAACTCAGCTGCACGGGGTCCAGGGGGGGGGGGGGGCCCTTATGTATAAAAGCTGTAAGTATCCGCGTGAAAGAAAACGCGGATTCCCGGGGCGGATTCAGGGTGGTTTTGAAAAGCACAACAGGGATCCGCGATTAGGGTCTCAAAACGCTCATTTTACTAGAAGAAAAGGGGTTTTTTTAAGGACGATACTCGCTTAGGGTAGTTTTATACGACCTAATCAACGGCCATTAGTGGTGACATTTTTATCAAGTTATTCGGCACAAAAGAGTGGTTTCCGAGCGATATTAATTACAAATTATCCTGAATGACACTCATACCGACACGCGCAATGTCTATCCTTGTTTTGGGGCAAATTTCAAACCAATTTCTCGCTTAGAGTGTTTTTATAATGTCTATCCTTGTTTAGGGGTAACTTTCAAACCAATTCCTTGCTTAGGGTGTTTTTATTTGAGTAAAATCCTCGATTTAATAGGGTTAGTTTGACAAATTATAGACATCCTAGTTTAGGCCCAGCAAACACAAAACGTTTTCGACATCATTCGCAAATGGTTATAAAAGGTTGTCAGAAAACGTTTAAATGTCGGGTTATATAAAGGGTATATTAAGGGTATAAAACGTTTTGATAACATTAAAAAACATTTTTTGATAATCTACTGCTTAGCAAACAAAAAATGTTTTACAGAAAACGTTTGAACATTCTAAACAGAATGTTATTTTGGGGTTGAAAAAATATTTTGCGAAAAATATTTGCCCAAAATATTTGCAATAACATTTTAAAAACGTTTTCATGACCTTTATATAACCCGACATTTAAATGTTATTAACACGTTTTGAAAAAAAAACATTTTAAGAACATTTCTGTGTTTGTTAGGTGTAAATATTTTAACATAATGTTATTTAAGTGTTGGCAAAATATTTGGTAAAAATGTTTGCAAAAATAGTTTACAATAACTTTTTGAACACATTATAAAAATATTGCTGTAGTATGTTTTCATACAAACGTTTTAAAACGTTTTCATGACTTTTATATAACTCGACATTTAAATGTTATTAAAACGTTTTGAAAAAACATTTTAAGAACATTTGCTGGGTGCAAATATTTTAACATAATGTTATTTAAGTGTTGACAAAATATTTGGCAAAAAATGTTTGCAAAAATAGTTTACAATAACATTTTGAAAACATTTTTAAAATATTGTTGTAGTGTGTTTTCATATAAAACGTTTTAAAACGTTTTTATGACCTTTATATAACCCGACATTTTAATGTTATTAAAAATTTTACCTAAACCAAAACCAAAATATAACTTATTTAAAACGTTTTTAAATCAATCAAGGTTTGAAAGTATATGGTTTGTAGAATGAACTTTTGCAAAACATCAAAGTGTTATTTTTCAATAATATATTGATTTACATAATGAAAATCGATATTTTTTTTTTTGCTTCGACCAACAGTACCTTGTCTACCTTATAGAACATTAAAATTCACCAAAAATGTAGAACGATTTCCAGTGCGTTGCCGCGGTATGTAACACGTGGTTGATAATCAGCTGATGGTGCAATGAAGCATACAAATACAAAACATGAACTTGATATGAAGTTCATGTAATTGTTGTATTAACCTTGAAAATAATAAGGTAGACATACGTATAAAACATTAATATTGCCAACTTGTGACAATCTATTTTTTCAATAATTACATTTAGGACAGTAAAATTGCATCTACGCATGCGCCAATATAACAGAGAAATCTGATTGGTTAGTCCGAGTTTACACTGCCTCCCTCTCGCCGTTGTTCTAGAGAATTTCTGGTAGTTAAGCAAATAACTGAAAACTAGAATAGTTGGACACTATGAAAATCGTTTTAATTTAGAGATATTCGGATCGATTATTATTATTAGGGAGAACGGGGTAAGACACTTTTTATATTTTGTACTATTCTGCAGAGGTTAAAGATAGGATCCATAAACTAAATGTTACATGTATAAAGTAAAACTTTGGAGTGTTGATTAAGGGATGGGGTATGAACGTTTGGACAGTATTTATTGTGGGACATTGAGCACATCAGACATATCGAATTGCATTCTGAATACGAAGAATGTCCTTCTGATATCAAATAATTTTGATTTTTGAAATTCGCAATGTAATACACATTTTATGGCAAATGATAAAAAATTGATATTTTGATATTTAACAGTACTCAAAGTAAACTTTATAAATATTTTAAAATGTGTATGTATGTGGTATGAAAAGCCGATGATCAATTGAAAATTTTGACCTTTCATATTGAAGATATGGATTTTTTTGCCCAAAACACCAAAAAAAAATTAGGTCTTTTTGGGAAAATTTTCAATTGATCGTCGGCTTTTCCTCCCAGCTACATACACTTTAAGAATATATCATTAGATTTATAAAACTTACTTCGAGGACTGTTATATATCAAAAATGTGAAAAATATCGAATTTTAATAATTTGTCATAAAATGTGTATTATATCGTGAATTTCTATCTTATTTGATATCAGAAAGACATTAATTTTTCGTATTCAGAATGCAGTTCGATATGTCTGATGTGCTCTCATGTCCCACAAAAATACTGTCGAAACGCTCAAGA
Organism: Amphiura filiformis; assembly: GCF_039555335.1. NCBI lineage: Eukaryota > Metazoa > Echinodermata > Ophiuroidea > Amphilepidida > Amphiuridae > Amphiura > Amphiura filiformis. The sequence goes on from NC_092628.1 coordinate 42,937,172, forward strand.
CGCTCATTCCAGATCCCTTAAGTTAGTAATAGTATAACAGAGTATAGACGAATCCAACGAGCCAAGTCATGGTCAGGATTTGGTCGGACATCTTTGGGTAGCCGCTAGCACCAACCTGGTGTTTTGAGCGTCCAATTGTGCAAATAAAAGCCGCCTAACACCTAGAGAAGATGCAAGGACGAGGAGGGTTAATAGAATAATAGCTAATAATAGATAATTCCGCAGGTAATCCCGTCGCATCTATTCATACATAGTCCTTTTGTTCGCAAGTACATCAATGCATAGATACCGCGTGTAGTTAATCCGATTATTATGTCACTTCAACAGCGAATAGACCATGTAGAAGCTTGTAAACTTTAATCATTCTTTTGTCTACCTGTGTTTATGCAGTTTAAAATTTCCGCCAAGGCCGAATCATTTCACATTTTGGGTGCATTGTAGCCGACGGCTACCCAACTAAAGGCTGCTAGTCAGGTGTAGGAATGCGTGGATTTGGATTCCTCTATAGACGAATCCAAATACACGCACTCCTACACCTGACTAGCAGCCTTTAGTTGGGTTCCCGTCAGCTACAATGCATCCAAAATGTGAAATGATTCGGCCTTGGCGGAAATTTTAAACTGCATTCCATCACCCGTTTTACACCTTCCGCGAAAACACAGGTAGACAAAAGAAAGTTCCAACAGTTGTGCAAAATTAATAAAAGCCGCCTTACACCTACAGAAGGTCGAGGAGGGTTAATAGAATAATACAATAGAGATAATTCCGCAGGTAATCCCGTCGCATATTCATAGATGTATACAAATGGATGAACAAAAGGACTATGTATGAGTATTTGGCGCAAATATTCAATAGGTTGCAAGCGCCATTTATACCAATAAAAAATCAAATCTATGTATGAATAGATGCGACAGGATTACCTCTATTGTATATATTATTCTATTAACCCTCCTCGTCTTTGCATCTTCTCTAGGTGTTAGGCGGCTTTTATTTGCACAATCGGGCGCTCAAAACCATGGAATAATTGATAGGAAGAGGCACTCCCTAATTAGCATGAGGCCGCATTCTTATTTAAATTAGCCATTGTGTTATAAATTCATATTCATGTTTACCAGTAGCACTTTACACCACCAGGTAGGGTAAGCCATGAATAATTTAGTGTTGTAAAGTCAAATAAGCTTCATTCTTTCCAGTCTTGAACAAAATAGTAGGCGGAGGCGGGAATCGATCTCAGTACCTCTCGGTTGAAAGGCACAGCGTACGACCACTACGCCAAGTACTATCTGCTGTGAGACGTGTGATTTTAATCCTTGATATTGCTCAATGGAATAAATCGTGAAATTAAATCAATAATAACAAAAGCAGAGTTTTATTTTGGGCTCAAATTGGAGACAGCTCTACTAGAGAAAAGGGAAAATATTTGTCTTTGCTCTAAAGAAAATATTTAAGTTAGAAAATAATCAAATAAATAGTAAATAAATATTTTGAAACAGAATGTTATGCCTCTATTGGAAAAAAATATATTACAATAACTTGTGTGCACTATAATTTATTATTTATTTATTATTAATTACTTACTTACTTACTTACATAATTAATTAATTAATTAATTTATTTATTTATTATTTAATCACTAACATTTATACTCACTTCATCACTCACTCACTTAAAATTAATCTCATTCTGATGACAAAACAACCCAATTAATTATATCATGAACAATATTATTTAAATTATTAAAATTTTGTAAATTTGACCAAATATTTTTATAATTGTCCCAGAAAGATTAATTTGATTGTAGGTGCATGCAGTAGAAAATAGTCTAAACACAATATATGCAAAGTTTAAGGCCTTTTATGGTGGGTATACTTTTGGAGCTACATTTTATTTCAGGTCGAAATATGGTGAAAAAATGAAATGTGTAAAAACGCGTTTGAAAATTAAAAAAAACGTTGTTTTTAAATTTTTTTATCCGATTTGCATAACTTTTGAAAGTTTGTTTAATGTATTATCAAAAGTGCACTATGTTAATGTGTCTAATAATGAAAAACACATTGATATAATGATGATTTTTTGATTTCTCTTGACACCTGTCTCACTTTAATTTCAAAATGGCAATTTATTGCTCGCATTTATTTCAGAAAAATTAATTCATCCACCAATGCCAAGAAATCTACCGTCACCACTGTCTATTTTACCATAATGACAGATTCAGTAATCATCCATCTTACAAAATAATATTGTGTGAAATAATATAGGCTATGGTCAGTAAATCAATCAACCAATCAACTCCCTCCTCTCAATTACTCTTGCATTCATTCATTTACCTGTTATACCTTCACACTTTATTCCAACAATCAATCATCAATCAATCAATCAATCAATCAATCAATCAATCAATCAATCAATCAATCAATCAATCAATCAACCCATACATCAACATATCAATCAGTCAATCTGTCAGTCATTTAGTCTCACGTCATCACAAGTCATAAAATTAAAATTGATCGACAACTTGATTGGTCAATCAGTTCATTGTTTCATTGTTTGATGGTTTGATAAGTCTATTGATCGAAATTGACTATTATATAATTATTAATATTGTTATTGTTTGATTGATTGATAACTTGAAGAATTGATGTATCAATTAATTCGTTGAGCCGTTGCAAGTGAGTACGTGAAATGTTTAAGAGCTGAGTTACTTCAATAGGCCTAAATTAAATAAATAAATAAACAAGCAAATAAATTAATGAATAAATAAATTAATGAATAAATGAATGAATGAATGAATGAATGAATGAATTAAATTAATTAATTAATTAATTAATTAATTAATTAATTAATTAATTAATTAATTAATTAATTAATTTATTTATCTATCTATTTATTTATTTATTTATTTATTTATTTATTTATTTACTTATTTATTTATTTATTAATTTATTAATTTATTAATTTATTTATTAATTTATTAATTTATTAATTTATTAATTTATTAATTTATTAATTTATTAATTTATTTATTAATTCATTAATTTATTAAGTAATTAATTCATACATTCATTCATTAATTAACTAATTAATTATTAGATGAATAAATAAAATTGCTGTAGGCCTATATTTCTCTTTTGAAATCATTAGGGGCTGTGCAATAGTTATGATCCCTGGGGAGGGCAAGAATTTTTTATGGCGAGCCGCAAGGGGGACAAGCAATTTTGGCCAGCCGAGAGGGGGAAAGCGATTTTGGCACACATCCATGGGGTGCGTTTTAAATAAAACGCTCTAAAAAGGCTTCGAAAAACAGTACGGAAACGCTTTAATATGCAAATTTTCCTGCTCGCCGCGCTCGCAACATAATAAGCCATACCGCATGATACCCGCAAATCATTGGCATGTGCAAGAGGGGGGGCTAAGAATTTTTGGCGGACCGAGAGGGGGGTGCAAGCGATTTTTGGCAGGCTGAGAGGGGGGAACGATATTTGGCGGGCCATTCGGAAATTTTACCCCCGGTAACGTACTGTTATCCTAAGCCTTTTTAGAGCATTTTATTTAATAGGCGCAGTAGGCCTACCATGAATAGGGCCTATGTGCAAATAAAAACCCTTCCCCCCGGCTCAGAATTATTACACAGCCCTTAATAATCTCCGGGGATAATCTCCAAAATCATTCAATCATTCTTTTGATAGACCTAAACTCTTCTAGTAGGCCATAGATTTTAAATACTATGAGTAGGCCTATACGTATTCAGCAAGTGACATGTACTTAGTGCTATAAACGCCGTGCATCAGTGTGTCACTTCATTAATATTACTAACCGGCTCACACGCTGTAGTGTATAAATCAAAATTCAAAACACTCGGGTGATTACATAATCAGTGGCCTCAGCTCAATTGAGGGCGTTTCAATTTATTACGTGATTTGGGAAATGCACAAGATCAAATAGAACGGCGAGTAATGATTATTTACTTGTTTTTAAAAACAAACTGCTTAGGGCGGTAATACAACGTGTACGTCCGATAACTATAGATTGAATGATATTTATCATCACACGAGGAAACAAAACAAACGAGGTCAGTGGAGGTCAGTGGTCTCAGCTCTCAGAGGGGGCGCACTTTCAAGCCTGGTACTCGCATTGAACAGACAAAGTTCGCAAACTGAATGGCGGCTTTATTTGTCAACCGTAATTAACATAATCAAGGGGTCGAACATGCTAATATCCATAACCGATCGATAACTGGACTCATTTTCTACCAAGCAAACCAGCGGGATTTGTCATAGGTTTGCGTGCGTAATAGAATAACCGTGAATTTAGTGTCACCCCCTTGTCAAAACCCCAGGTTGGTGCTAGCGGGAAACCAAAGATGGCCGACCAAATCCTGACCATGACTTGGCTCGTTGGATTCGTCTATAGTTATAGTTTACGGTTCACAGGAAAAGGTTTAGAAAAAAATGACAAAGTGGCTCAATGTACGTAAAAATGTTGACAACATTTTAAAGATATTGTTGTCGTGTTTTTTCATATAAAACGTTTTCAAAATGTTTTCATGACCTTCATAATATAACCCGACATTTAAATGTTATTAAAACGTTCTGACCAAAACCAAAACGCGTTTAGAACACGTTTATAACATTTTAAATTTGTTATTGTGTTTTCTGGGGATCATAGGGCAGCTATATAGTGAGGAAATCGCTTTGGCTTGGGTGTTACAGTGTTGTAAGAGGGACAGAGCTGCATGTATGTTGACATGTTGGGGTTTATTTTGTTGTATTGAAACTATATCGGGCCAGAAGGTGTTTAATTCAGGCCATCCGGCCTTCTGAGTACCTCCTCATTTAATGTTTGTGCAAACTTGCTTACTTGTTTAAGATGAGTGGTGTCCTCGAACTACAACAGCACGCCAAGTCCTTCTGTCCTGCATGACCGTTCCCAAATTCACCCAGTCCAGTGTCCTGTTTCAATACATCCACGTATGTTAGAGGGGGTCTACCAGGTTTTCTGTTTCCATGTATTGGTGTCCAATGGATCAGCTTGGCTGCAGGCTCATTTTTGCTTCTGTATGCATGTGCAGACTTTGTTGCTTTTATATTTTTAATTTGAATGAATGAATGAATGAATGAATGAATGAATGAATGAATGAATGAATGAATGAATGAATGAATGAATGAATGAATGAATGAATGAATGAATGAATGAATGAATGAATGAATGAATGAATGAATGAATGAATGAATGAATGAATGAATGAATCTATCTTCGATTGCCCGAAATCTCTGTTTCTCAATTGAGACTGCCAATCGGGTCACCTACCTTGAATATATGTTAACTACATTTGACGTCAGACTGTAGAAATGCAATACAGACAAGGTTGACCTTTGCATGAATAATGTATAACATCCATAGCTATACCAGGATGAAAGTCTGTAAAGCTATCTTAATAAAATTTGAAATTAACCTATATAAATGATCCTTTTTTTAATGAGGCAAAATTGACAATTTACTACATGCTAACAACTTGGAGAGGGGCAATGTTTTCATTAATTGGCTCGACCAAGCTTATTTTAAAATACAAAGTAAATGAGGCATTAATTTTTATATCAAACATACAAACTATATCCATGCAGAGTTGGTCCATATACTTCCATTGCTAGTCGAACAATGTATTTTCTATACAGAGATGAAGCATACATGAGTAAGCATTTATTGATAGCGTAATTGTTATCAATTAACAAAGGCGTTTCAGAGTTTGTTCACTCAGGCATGTAAGGTGATTCGGAAAGAATCTAGGCGTTGTCACTTGATGTCTTTCGCTCATAACAGCTAGATCGGTACGGAGTATTGTCCTTGTGCGTGTATGCTTGTTCGATTCGTGGCAGTCAGTTGTTCATCGGTTATTAATTACTATGTCCGAGGAGGAATCGGGACCAAGCCAAGGGGCCAAGAGTAAACCTACTGGTTCTACACAAGAATTCGCAGGATTGTTGGACAATTTCAAGTCTTACTTTGAAGGCAAACTGGATAGTTTTCGCAAGGAAATTACGGATCAAAGTTCGCTGACCAGGGAAAAAGTGGAAAAGCTACAAACGCCAGAACCGGAATTTAATTATAAAAGCAACAAGAAACAATGGCGGTTCAATACTGAGGTAGGAGATAAAGTTGAAGAAGCGAGCGTATTTCTTGAGAAGAATAAAGTGGGTGAAGCAAAAGAAGTGCTGAAACAGGCTGCGGCGAGTATTAAACACAGAAATAAGCTGATTCGTCTCGCAGACAAGAGTGACGGGGGCTGGTTGGCGGTAGAAGAATACGAAGAGGATGACCTTGCGTCAGATAGCGAAGATGACAAGCGTATACGGTCAGCACAGAATCGTGGGGCAGCACGTAAAGAACGCCAAATTCGTCAAAAATCAGATTCGTCCAAGCGCCGTGCTCAAGACCCAAATTTCAAATCCAACATGGCGGCTACTTCTACTGATTTTTTTCGCGGCTCTAACCAATTCAACAGACGCAGTTTTGGAATTGGATTCTCACCGCAAAGCTCCGGTAACTGTTTTGGATGTGGGCGACCAGGGCATTTCAGAGCAAATTGTCCGTTCAAGCGACCCAGTGGCACCCCCCCTCCACCTACTGGCCCCCCAGTCATCAACCACTGATTTTCAGAAATCTCTGCAAAGGACAACAGGTTAGTTTTTTAATTAAAATATGAAATTTGCACTGGCATGAATTGATATGGTAATGATAAAATAATTGATCCATGATGGATATATTATCATGTAGGCCTAATGGTCTTGATGATCGTTATTGTATATGGGCGATGGCCTTTTAAAGAAAGCATACCAGTGTGGGTGTGGTCGCTGACGCGGCAAGTAGTCTATGCCTATATTAAAGGTTGGCATAGGAAATATTTTTTGTTTCTTTTTTCTTGCCTTGTTTATATATAGATCTTCCAAGAACATCGGTTTTCAACGCCTCTGATATCATTAATCTACCGGAACTTCCATATTTTTTGGACTTTGATGACATGATGAAGAATTATTATGATTACGAAGCGGGTACTTCTGATCCTTTCATTAAAGGAAGACTCAAAACGTCTGTTCAATTTTGGCGCTCAATTGGTGCAAATGAATTTGTAATAAGTATTATTGAGCAAGGATACAAACTTCCACTTATTTCATTACCAACATCCGTAGTTCTTAAGAACAATAAGTCTTCCATAGCTCATGCAGAATTTGTTTCTAAAGCTATTTCAGAATTAGTAAGTGCAGGGTTAGCAGTGGAAGTAAATAGTAAACCGACTGTAGTTAATCCACTGTCTGTTTCCGTGCAGAAATCGGGAAAACTTAGATTAATCTTAGACTTAAGGCATGTGAATGTCCATATTTGGAAAGATAAAGTGAAATTTGATGATTGGCAGACTGCTCTTAGTTATATTTCAAAAGGAGATTTTTATTTTCATTTGATTTGAAGTCCGGTTACCACCATATAGATATATTCCCCCCTCATCAACAATATTTAGGGTTCTCGTGGTTTCTCAATGGTAAAATGAGATTCTATACCTTCACCGTTCTCCCATTCGGGTTAACATCGGCTCCCTATGTCTTCACAAAAACTTTGAGACCATTGGTAAAACACTGGAGAAAGTTGGTGTTTTTCCTTGTTTTATATTTAGATGACGGTTGGTGTCGGGCTCCAGATGAAGAATCATGTTCTATTATTGCTAAGAAAGTGAAGTCAGATCTGATTAGCGCTGGTCTTGTTCCAAATTGCGAAAAATCTGTTTGGGTTGCCACACAGCAGTTGCAATGGCTCGGGTTGCTGTGGAATAGTAAAGATGGATATCTGCAGATATCTCATAGTCGGATTCAGGATATTATCGAGTCAATCAATTCCTTGATTTCTTCTCTGCCTAAAACATCTGCCAGGAAGTTAGCATCAGTCACTGGCAAGATTGTTTCAACCTTTCCTGTTTTAGGTAATACCACCAAGCTTATGACAAGGTTTCTGCATCACGAAATTATTAAGAGAACATCATGGGATGATCTTTTTAATATTCCTTCCAGTAGTTTGAGTATTAACGAGTTGTTTTTCTGGAAGTCCAAGTTCAAAATTCCAGTTAAGCGTGATTTTGCTAAGTATCTTGTTCCACATACCTTTGTGTTTAGTGACGCCAGTAGTACAGGATGCGGAGCTTTCATTTTAGGTTCTGACGTCATCAGTAATCGGACCTGGGACGACACTGAAATATTGGAGAGTTCTACTTGGAGAGAGTTGCATGCCATTCTTTATGCTTTGATTTCTTTTTCTTCAAGGATTACTGCCAGTTCTGTCAAAGTTTTTACAGATAATAAGAATGCAGTTTCTATATACCAATCTGGATCCATGAATTTGAAATTACATGTTTTGAGTCTAGCTATTCACAATTTTTGTAGAGATCGGGCAGTGACGTTGGACGTACAGTGGATACCGAGAGAAGAGAATCAATTGGCAGATGAGATCAGTAGATTTGTAGACTGGGACGACTGGGGCGTGTCATCGGCGTTTTTCTCTTTTGTTGATAACATTTATGGTCCTCACACAGTAGATCGTTTTGCCGATGAAATGAACTCAAAACTACCTAAGTTCAATTCCAGGTTCTGGTGCCGAGGGTCAGATAGAGTCGATGCTTTTTCTTTATCTTGGGAAGGAGAAAACAACTGGATAGTTCCCCCGTTAGCTCTCGTCACAAAAGCTATTTTTCATTTAGTCGCTTCCAAAGCAGTAGGTACTTTGGTGATCCCTGTATGGCCATCTTCTTCATTCTGGCCCATTCTTTTCTCCAGATATAGTAGTGTGAGATATATAGTATCAAGTGTGTTTGAGATTACAGATTCTCGTGGTGTGTTTATTCATGGTTGTAACAACCGCTCATTGTTTGGGTCAGACACATTTCAAGCACCAGTTATGGTAATTAGGCTAGATGCTAGATAAATTGCATCTGATGACAATTATAAATGTCGTGAAGCATGAACATCACCATTGGGTGACGGGTAGTTCGATGGACAAATTGCCAATGGGCATTAAGGCCAATGGGCCAGGCGATGGGTTAGTCGCTGGGAAAAAATTGTAAAGAAAGTAGCCACTGGGCTAGGTATATTGTGACTGGTGTAAGAGATAAGTCACTGGAATAATATAAAAAGCCATAATTGCAAAGGAATATAATTATATGTATATAGAATATGGGTTTTTACAATTAAATTGGACCCGTATCTGTTTTGGCTTTAAGATGCGATTGCATAGCCAACGGCCTTGTTGTTTTTGTTTTTTGCTATTTCAGTTTACGTTCAACCCAAAGCACCTATGAGTAAGAATAGTACGAACATGGCATCTCCTAACATTCCAAACGATTTTCAAAGTGTTCTAAACCATGTGTTACAGTCTTCGAGAGCTACTTCTACATCTTCCAAGTACAATGCGGCGTTTGATTCCTGGGAAAATGGGCAAGCAACACAGAGGTTTTCCATCACTCCCGAGCAATACTGAACATGTCGCAAGTTATTTAGTTTCAATGTTTCAAGAAGATGCACCGTTTTCAAGAATAGAGGCAGCGTTTTACGGTATTAAGTGGAGACATGATATTGCTAATCACGATAATCCTTGCGATTCAAAATTCTTGCATTTAGTTGTTGAAGGTTTAAAGAGAATTCTATCAAAACCAGTTGTCAAAAAATCCCCAGTCTCTGCTTCTATGCTTTTAAAGATTTGTTCACAATTTGCATATCCTTCCGCGTCATTGCTGGATCTCCGCGTCAGTACGTTGTGCTTATTGGGATACGCGGGTTTTTTTAGGTTTAGTGAACTGGTAAATATTAAAAGATGTGACATTCAATTGCATGAAGAATTTGCTCATATTTTCGTGGAGAAAAGTAAAACGGATATATACAGACAAGGTGCGTGGGTTATCATATCGGCTACTGGGAAAGTCACTTGTCCGGTAGCTATGGTGACGCGGTTCTTACAGTTATCAGAGTTACTGGAGAATGAATTATCTGATCAATTTATTTTTTGTGGGCTTTCTTTTTGCAAGAAATCATCTTCGTTTAAGCTTAGGAACAAATAACTTTCATACACAAGAGCGCGCGAAGTATTCCGTGATGCTATAAAGAAGATAGGAGAGGATCCCAAAAAGTTCTCTCTTCATAGTTTAAGAGCAGGAGGTGCTACGGCTGCGGCTAACTTGGGCGTCCCAGATAGGCTTTTTAAAAAGCATGGAAGATGGCGTTCAGAGAACGCTAAAGATGGCTACATTCAAGATTCTGACGATGTCAGAAAATCTGTGTCTCTCAATTTAGGCATTTAATGATTGTTGTTATTATGTTTGTATAATCTAAAATGAACAATAAGCATTTGTATCATGACTATATTTTTGGCAAGTCAATAATTGATTCTTGATAGTGTTAATAATAAAATGTTGAGCATCCTAATGTTTTCTCCTGATTTTCCCGTTCTTTGATACACTTATGAAGGGGAGCTAGCCCTTAGCTGCTGCGGTAAGACGACTCCCCAGTACAAGGTTTTCAATGTTTGTGTATATAACATGTGGCGCAAGCGCGTTAGAAAATGTTTTATTCGCGTTTAAGCAGCGCGTATTTAGCGAATAAATGTATTTTCTATACAGAGATGAAGCATACATGAGTAAGCATTTATTGATAGCGTAATTGTTATCAATTAACAAAGGCGTTTCAGAGTTTGTTCACTCAGGCATGTAAGGTGATTCGGAAAGAATCTAGGCGTTGTCACTTGATGTCTTTCGCTCATAACAGCTAGATCGGTAAATTTTCCAGAAGTGGGTAAGTTTTCAGATTTGATTTGATTCGGTAATAAGGAGGCCTACAATAAAGTCAGGCCTAGTACGTTTTATAGACTCCGGCCCTTAGCTGCTGCGGTAAGACGACTCCCCAGTACAAGGATTTCAATGTTTGTATATATAACATGTGGCGCAAGCGCGTTAGAAAATGTTTTATTCGCGTTTAAGCAGCGCGTATTTAGCGAATAAAAGAAATAAATCGTTACGCACTCACACAATTTAACATGTACTCCCACATATAAATCAAACTAAAGTTAAATTGTATTGCCGAGGTATCGTTTAAACATATCAATGACTGCATACGTGAATGTAAAATGTGCTGTACGTTTTGTGTGAGTCACCTGTAACCGGCAAAACTACGCTCTTGACAAAAGTTACAAGCATGCATGAAAACTGTTATTAATGTTTGTTTACAAATTGTGTTTAGTTTGGTTTTCATTAAAAAGAAAGCATATCGATCAATTAAAGCAAATAGATGACACTTTATGCGTTATGTGCCACGATTATGACGAAATGTCTGACAGAAAAAATGTCTGGCGGTGGCCGAATTGTTTGGGATGTTAGCTTAGAAAAAGTCTCCCCCCGTTAGAATTGGCATATGTTCCGTCCTTCGGAGCGGATAAGATGAAGACGATATTCATATCCCATTTACGAATACCGCAGTGAAACAATACCACATATTTTCCTGTTTGTACCTCATCACTGCTAATGCTTCGCAGCGTTTTTATTTTTTAGTTCAATTATCATGCACTTATGTTAATTTACCATACTCAAGACACGCTTGAACACTTTTAATTAATGTTATTCTTCTCTGCGCAATTAAGGGGGTACTACACCCCTTGATAAATTTTGTGTCTATTTTTGCATTTTTCTCAAAAACTAATAACACAATGGTAACAAAAGTTATGTATATTATAGGGGCAAGGAGTCCAATTACTACACTAGAATTTCAGTGACCCAAGACAAGCGGTTTGTTATTTATGATCAGAGAGCGTACTAGGCACCGCTAGTGTTCGTACCCGCAACCTCTCGCACCATAGTCGAACGCCTTATCGATTGAGCTAACTTGACTGACTGCTTGAGATTCAATCCTCAAAACAAATATCAGTATATTCTGTCATTCCAATAACCACAACATATCACAGCAAAGGGTGGATGCTAAGGCGTCCATCATATCATAGCCTGTTGAATGATTAGAATAGTAAATATAACTCTTTTCATATATTTGTGCATTTTCAAAAACAAGAATAAAATCAACAACGTCAATTAACTTCGCAGTTATAACAAACTATTTACAGTGCACTGGCCAATTATGATATTCAAGGACACGCATGAAAACGTGATTGATATTATTTTGATAAATTAAAGCAATATATACATCCCATTAAAAGTCATTTGTATATATCATGGTAACAGATTCAGCTATTATCATGATTATAGACACACTTCAAGTTCATGGATCATTATGTTTTTGATCTCATGCATGCAATTCAGAATTAGCAAATAAATAGCTTTGATCACTTAAGCTGAATTTATATTAGAACGTTGAGCGATAGCGATTGGTTTTTAGCCAATGAGCTACATTTAGTCAAGAAGCAACATAAATCCCGTGAAGTTTTAGTGATTTAAGTCCAAAATCAGCTTTAATATCATAAAATGACCTCAAAGAATAGGACAAACTTGGGTGGCAAAAATGTACCATGCTCAGAAAAGATTTGAGGTCATACAGGGGCCAAAACCTTAAAAACGCTCAGATTTTCATAAAAATGGTCTCTAATTGTAGGATTTTAGATACCAATTCAAATAAAGAATTTAAAGAATTGCACCATATAGGATGGCTTGTTACATAGATAGCTGGGTGAAAGAATATGACTTTATTTAGTGCCCTTAACAATCATGGAGGGAGCCATCATCATGGATCTAACATAATTATCATGCTATAGATCGCAAATAACATGAATAAAGTAATGTGGTATCAGCAGTAGCTATAGCAGATGAAGAAGTGTGCTATTAGAAGTATATATCACATGAAGTAGTGTGATATCAACAGCAGATAACAGATGAAGTATTTGTACTATCACCAGTAAATGGCAGATGAAGTAGTGCGCTATCAGAAATAGATAGCAGATGAAGTGGTGTATTATCAGCAGTAGATAGCAGACGGCGTTGTGTGCTATCAGCAGTAGAGAGCAGATGAAGTAGTTTGCTATCAGCAGTAAGTAGCAGATGAATTCAAACTCAAAACATTGCCGTCCCCATACCGGATTATATACAAACACCAAGGGCATCACATACTCGCCAATATCATCCTCTTAAATTCCGTGTCATGGCTCCCAAAACAAACGTATATAAGTTCAGCTTCTTCCCGCGCACCATACTGGACTGGAATTCATTACCCTCATCATTACTCGATTGTAACAAACTGGAATCATTTACATCTGGTCTTAAAAACAAAAGTGTTAATTAAGTAGTGCAGTTCTTTTTGTAAGTTTAAGTAGCTTTAAGTGTAATTGTATTATTTGTCAATTTTTGATCCGTGTCTGATGACCGGCGTCAGTATTGTTTTCTCAGTCAGATATTGCCTTGGCAACTTTACTGAGTATCCTAGTAGATGTAGAGAGTAGTGTGCTATCAGTAGTAGATAGCAGATGAAGTAGTGTGTTATCAGCAGTAGATAGCAGACGGCGTAGTGTGCTATCAGCAGTAGATAGCAGATGAAGTAGTGTGTTATCAGCAGTAGATAGTAGACGGCGTAGTGTGCTATCAGCAGTATATCATTGATGAAGCACTTCATCACCTACCAACTACTGATAACAGAGTTCTTCATCAGCTATCTTAATTTTACATATGTATAAGGCACACTAACTCTCTATTATCAAGTGCACTGTTAAAAAAGCTGTTTATTTGTTTTTAAACAATAACGGTTAACCAGTGAAACGGAAGGCAACGGCAAACCACCACCGACTAATTGCCAAGTAAACCTATGATGATGAGCACAACTAACGTAAAGAGAGATATGACACTGGATAGTGAGACCCCCAGGCCTGAAGGTGTCTCAAAAGCTACTGGGGAAGAGAGAACAGATGGCATCTGCCTGGGCATCAATGACGCTGTCACGTTAAAGCCGCAAGGAGGCGTGAAAGCTGATAATCCCAAGGAGAATGCCAGACGTAACCTCTGGAAATCAACATTGAAGATTGCGACTTGGAATGTCAGGACGATGAATCTGGGAAAGCTAGACATTCTAACAAATGAATTAGAGAGAAATGATGTGCACCTAACAGGAATTTCAGAGATGAGATGGACAGGAAAAGGACATTTCACCACACTAAGTAAACACGTTGTTTACTATTCTGGTACAGAAAGTAAAAGACAGCATGGAGTTGCTTTTGTAGTCAATGAAGAAGTCGCCAAATGTGTTCTAGGTTATAACCCGATAAATGAAAGAATCATTACCATTCGTATCCAAGGCAAACCAATGAATATGTCAGTAATCCAGGCATACGCACCCACCTCTGCATCAAGTGATGAAGAAATCCAACAATTCTATGACCAGCTACAACAGGCCATAGACAGCATTCACAAGAGAGACATTCTTGTCGTCACAGGTGACTTCAATGCTAAAGTTGGAGCAAGGAGTACCAATAAATATGTGATGGGCAGTAATGGCTTAGGAGAACAAAATGAGAGGGGAGAGATGCTTGTTGACTTTTGCCAAGAGAATAAATTTGCAATCATCAACACCTACTTCAAACAACACCCAAGACGACTATATACCTGGTCATCACCAGATCAAAGCACCAGAAATCAGATTGATTACATCTTGGTACAAAGAAGATGGAAATCTAGTTTCATATCTGCGAAAACCCTCCCAGGAGCGGACTGTGGATCTGATCACCAACTTCTGATATCTACCATGAAAATGAAACTAAGGAGGATCAAGCGACAGCGAAAACCAGCCAGATTTGATGTAAGCAAGATCAATGACCAATACAGAGTGGAAGTTAAGAACCAGTTCCAGAGTCTAATGGAGACTGACTCCGAAGAATCTACTCCAGAAGAACTGTGGCAAAACATCAAGAAAGCAGTGACAGAAACAGCTCAAGGGACTCTTCCCAGATGTAAGAGCAAGAAAAAACCCTGGCTCACAGAAGAGGTCTTCAAATTGGCTGATCAAAGAAGAAAGGTTAAAGCAAATGGTTTGAAGAACAAAGATCAACGTGGAGAGTATCGTGAGTTGAACAGGAAAATCCAGCAACAAATCAGAAGAGATAAAACTTCTTTCATCACCAAGAAATGTGCTGAAGTGGAAAAGGATAGTGTATCAGGCAACACCAAAGATATGTATAAAAATATCAAAGCACTGACTTCCAAACCTGTTCCAAGACTCAACGTACTGAAGGATGAAAATGGAACCATCCTAACGGAGGTTGAAGAAATTAAATCAAGATGGAAACAATACTGTGAAAAATTATATGCATCTCAAGAAGACAATGCAGAGGAGGAAGATGGGGTTGAAAGCGAAGACACTGACAGTGAACCAGAGATCCTGTTGAGTGAGGTTAACCAAGCAATGAAGAGGCTCAAGAATGGTAAATCACCAGGAATTGACAACATCCAGGCAGAACTGTTGAAAGAGAGTGAAGGGGAAGGTGTTGCAATAATTCACAGACTATGTAACAAGATTTGGCACAGTAAAGAATGGCCAGAGGACTGGAAAAAGGCTGTATTCCTACCTTTACCAAAGAAGGGAGACACAAGGGAATGTGCTAACAACCGCACCATCGCCTTAATTTCACATGCTAGTAAAGTCCTCCTCCATATCATTGCTGAGAGAATTAGAAATCATCTTGAGAATGAATTACCACCAGAGCAGGCTGGCTTTAGAAGGGGAAGAGGGACAAGAAACCAAATTGGCAATTTGAGGAATTTAATGGAGAAAAATAGGGAATTCCAGCAACCATTATACCTTTGCTTCATTGACTACTCAAAGGCATTTGATTGTGTGCGGCATAGGCAGCTGTGGAGAATAATGAAAGAAACGGGGTTCTCCGAGCATGTGACTGACCTGATTTGCTCATTATATCACAACCAAGAAGCCACCGTTAGAACAGAGAGTGGAGACAGTGAGTGGTTCACTATTGGCCAAGGCGTTCGTCAAGGATGCATTCTGTCACCGTACCTTTTCAACATATATGCAGAGTACATCATGAGGAGAGCATTTGTTGGTGTTACAGGTCAGGTGTCAGTCGGAGGACGAAAGATTAACAACCTCAGATACGCTGACGACACCACCCTTATTGCAAAGTCATCAGATGAGCTTCAGGACCTTATAGACAGAGTAAAAGCAAATAGTGAGGAATTTGGGCTGCATCTCAATGTCAAGAAAACAAAGATAATGATCTGTGGAGGAGATACAAATCAGCAAGTGAAGGTGAATGGAGAAGATGTGGAACAAGTTGACACTTTCAACTTTCTGGGATCACTAATAGACAATGCAGCGGGCAGTTCACAGGAAATCAGCAGACGCCTAGCCATGGCAAGATCATCGGCAATTGCGTTGACAGATATATGGAAAGACAGAGGTATTTCTAAAGCTACCAAGATTCATATTATGGATGCTCTGGTTTTCCGATTGCCTTGTATGGCTGTGAAACGTGGGCGGTTGGAATGACAGATAAGAAAAAGATCATGGCGTTTGAAATGTGGTGCTGGCGGAAGATGCTGAGAATATCTTGGAAAGAACATAAGACCAACGAATTTGTAAGAAACCAAATTGGAGACCATGCTTCCGTGTCCCAGAAAATAGATCGTTTTAAACTGGCGTATTTTGGCCACATTTCTAGAAGAGATGGTGACAGCATTGAGAAGATAATTATGCAAGGTCACATAGAAGGCAGTCGTAGAAGAGGTAGACAGAAGCTTAGATGGACTGATGGAATTAAACAATTAACAGGCCTTTCTCTCGTCGCAGCCCACCGTCTGGCTCAAGACAGAAGCTGCTGGAATACCATCATCAACAGGGTCACAAAGGGTCAGTCATGACCCATAGGACCACGACGAGTGAAACGCTCAACTGTTGTTTAAAAATTAAACAACTGAAAAACACCTCTATAGTTGTTTAAGTTGTTCAATTAAAAAAATTTGAAACACCTGTTGTTTAGTGGTATAATTGCAAAACTCGGTTGTTTCAAGTGAGTTGTGTAGATTTAAGCAGTGACATAGGATGCATGCAGCTAATCAAGTCTCTCCTATGTAGCAATTTGATTTGTATAGGCCTACCTTTAATTTTTGCGGTTAATATTAATGTAACGCCATATATGGGTATGCTTATCTCGTGTGCGTATTCTGTTAAGAAATAGTTAGCAATAAATCATACCTGCAATGCTTTTGTTAATTTAAACACAAAACATAAAAATATTTTCTTAACAATAATAAAGCAGAAAACTTATTGCGGAAATACTTATGCAGTCAAGCATTAGGTTTCATTTCAGTTGTTATCATGTTTATGAAGTTCAGGCTCGTAGCCATGATTTTTTTTTTTTGCGGGGTGTCTGGAATTACCAAAATGTGGACGACCTTTCCCGCCAAAAATCACTTACATGCGAAAAGTGGACTTCATCCAGTTTAACATGAAAAGGTGGTCCCTTTGACAATTTTTTGTACATTCTTGTACATTTTTAATCTTTTAAATCTTTTTATTGACCAGGATGCGTCGCACCCTCTGTAGTTCGGGCCTGATGATATAACTATACCATTTCCCTAGAAGTATTTCCCTAAATAACACTGTGTAGCCTATCCTCTCAACCATCTGGGAAAGGGGTTCAAATTGTAATGAATTTAATTTATTCAACAAGAAACTCACTTGGATAGATTATTATAAATTTCAAATTTCACAACATACGAGGCCTATTTCAAGTAATTCTTGGCCCTGGTGGAACACTCGGTACGCTTGTAGCGGCGGTAATATGATATAGGCCTACACCGACAATATATCCAGAATATTCGAATGAATGGATGCACGCACCCTACACTGCGTACATGTTTATGAATTACTTATTATTTAGTAATGTGTTTTTCTGTATTCATACATCATATCCATTATTAGCATGATTACATGTAGTAAAGGATAAATGAGTCAATCTTATTTCGCGATCACAATAGGTTGGCGGAACCTGTAACAATTGGTGCTTTCGCGGAATGCGTATCGTTTGAAAAACGAAAGTTGAACTTACAACTCCAAACAAAAGCAGACGCAGAGAAGGCCTATAAATAAATCAAGTTCGTGCAAAGGCAATTTCAAATTCTAAAATGCAACGAATGACATGCGATAATTTTGTGTTGTCCCAGCAAACATAATAATGTTCTTAAAACGTTTATTCAAAACCTCTTAATAACATTGTCGGGTTATACGACCATGAATACATTTTTAAAACGTTACTGTAAAATATTTTGGGCAGTCAACAGTTTAAATAACAATCGCTTATACGGTTTTGCATCATGTTTTCAAAACTGTTTTATGAATGTTATTAAAACGTTTTTATCTGATATAACTCGACATTTAAAACCTTTTCTGTAAAATGTGTGTTTCCTGGAGTACTTACAACTTTCAAAAATTAAGGCCTTCGGATCCTTATAACTCACATATGAATATTAGTATATCCATGGTGAATATATTGGCGAGATTTGGACACTCATCAGTCCTTAAATATAGAGAGAGAAAAAATAGGTGTCCCCGTTTTTGGAGTCCCCGTATTCCAGATTACCCTGGGTCAATCTGGAAAACGGGGACCCCACAGTTGAAAAACGGGGACCCTCTAAAAATTGTCAGTAGCCTTATGGGGTGATTTTAAGGGGTCCCCGTTTTCGGGGTCCTCGTTTTCCAGATTCCCGTGAGTACTTGCTTGTTTGCCTTGCCTGTACGTTTGTCCGTTTTATCTAGGCTTGATTAAGGCTTCCTGTGCCTGTGCTTTTTGTCAAATGTGATAAATAAAGACACGATACTTACGCTAAAAACGAAAAAACGAAAAACGAGTTGTTATTTTTTCACACATAGGAAATGATTCCTCACCTAAATCCTAAATAAGGTGATAAGACAAGTAAAAAGTTTAAAAGAATGAAAATGCAAATAACGAAGAAGAAAACATCTACATTAAAACATTCTCACCTAACAATTATAGCAAAACTTAGAGAAAAGGTTGTTGCACCAACTTCACGCAGCAGTGCTTTCATTATAGCCCGCATTATACATGTGGGACCGTTGACATTGGTAATGGTATCAATACCATGTAATACAAATGTATTTCGCCAGCAATGTAATAAAATAATAACATGGAACGGAAGGAAAGTTTGGCAGAGATCCTAGAATTCATTGAGGTATACTTTTAAAACATTTATTTAACTTTTCCCATTTCACTTACATTTCATAACATTATTTTGTTTACATGGATGAACTTCTTTTAAGTTTACCACAAACAACTTGGGTGACATGGGATCTCCCTGACAAACTCCCCTTCTGATTAAAAAAATTGGTTTACGTTCTTATGAAGTCTTAGTATAGCTCTGGCATTGGTATGTAGATTGTGTTTATGCCATGGTTTTTCAGTGCTTGGATGACTAAGCTACATTTCATGGAAAAACAGTGGCATGATCGACTGGAATTATATAAATAAACATAATTTTTCACCAGGTTCGCCATTTGCGGGGAGGTTCGGGGAGGTTCGCTATTTGCGGGGAGGAGATAAGTTTAAGTGACCGCTTATCAGTAGACTTCGGTTATATATATAAATGCGCTTTTATAAATGCGCACGTGACCAGATGGCCAGCGACCATTGAGGGAGTGGCTACAGCTGTGACCTTGTTTCGTGACTAGCACTGGCAAGGAACATTGGCTGGAGGTTCGATGCTATAAATTTGCAAGGATAAATCATGGATATCGAAGGATCATGATTATTGCACAGCACCCCCCCCCCCCACCATGTGTACATACATAACTAATTTGTATTAATTTTTATTTATTTATTTATTTATTTTTTATTTATTTATTTATTTATTTATTTATTTATTTATTTATTTATTTATTTATTTATTTATTTATTTATTTATTTATTTATTTATTTATTTATTTATTTATTTATTTATTTATTTATTATTACTTATGTACTTAGGCGACGAAAAAGAAAACCCTGTTCTACGGGCCCGACCGACCCAGATTTTGAACAAATTGAGAATCGAAATAATTTTTTTCGATACAAATAAATGTATTTTTATTTTCTCAAATTGCAAATTATTTACAGATTTTGGTGATTTTTTGGGTCAACAACAAAAAACCGACCAACCGACCCTACTTGAAAGGTCCGTCCGCCCGTAGAACAGAGTTTCTTTTTGTCTTAGCCTTACTTATAATTTTATAAATATTATTTGTTCCCCCTTTCGGCTAGGCAAAACACACCCTCCCCACACACTCATAAATTAATTGTTTTTTTGCTAAGTTTCCCCTTCCGTGTAAAGTAAAACTTTATAAGCCGTTTGAACGAAACTGAACAAAATTGACGTATACAATTACAATATACAGCCTGTCTCAAAAAAAATTGTGCAAGTGAAAAGCGCCCTCTCTGGCAATTAGAAAATACCGTTGTGAAATAATGCTTACATCAACGTCAATGGTGTAGTTTTAGCTCTCAAATGTCGTTTGTTCTGTTCAATTTGCTTGTTTTAATCTCGAGATATGTTTAGTTAAAGACGAAAGGGTAAAATCACAATTGTGCCACTTTTACTAGGGAAGAGGGCTTTACATGTAACAGTGATAGCATCAAGTTTATCAGGAGTTCCTTCGAGAAATCAAAATAATGCATCAATTACCCAAAACAAAATTGTTTTGACTGTTTTGACAGTTTTATCATGAAACATGAATGATGATTCTGTTTTTCCACTTAAAAGAGATTATATATTTCACATTCTGCTGTAAAATGGATTTCACATTCTGTTGTTCTGCATGTGCATATCAATGATTTTATCATGGTAAATACTGTTCTCTTAGTCACTTAAGGCATGTTAAAAGACAAACAAATATTGCCCACTTATTATACATGTTATAGGTTAATGAACGCGTATTACTTGTTGGGAGAGATATTAGACAGTATAATACACGCGTGCTGATGTTGATGCGTCGAATGCATGCGCCCCGAAAGGGGGAGTGCATTAGATGCACCAGCATCAGCTATCATTGATGTACATGTACAGCTCTCTTCCCTAGTAAAAGTGGCACAATTGTGATTTTACCCTTTCGTTGTTAAATAAACATATCTCGAAATTGGAACAAGCCAATTGAACAGAACAAACGGTATCTGAGAGCTAAGGCTGCACCCGTGACGTTAATGTAAGCATTATGTCACAACGGTATTTTCTAATTGCCAAAGAGGGCGCTTTTCACTTGCACAATTTTTTTTGAGACAGGCTGTATAATACCATGACAATAATGTGTATGACGACCATACTAGAAGAATACAACATGCATAACATACGTGATTGTACGTCAAATTGTCATATAACGTATGAGCGTGATGTACAGTATACGAGTCTTCCTCAACATCTTCCAGCCGGGATAAGCTCATGTACAGTCATCTACGTATTTATACTCTGAATTGTACGTCAAAGGGTGTACAGATTACCGATTTAGCATGGGGGACACAAAAAGGTGCTTAAAAACACACTTTGAATTTGTTTTTTGTCCATTTTGATACTTAACTGAATATATACTGGTTATATAGTTTCGACAATTTACGTTAAAATTAGAGTTAAAATTAGGGTCAGGGTTATGTTCAGTGGCGGCACTACGGGGGGGAGTGGAAATACTTATCTTGACTCCCAAATAAATAAATCCATGACCCATTCCTCCCGAAGAAAATGACAGCCCCTCCCTATCATCACGTGCAAAAATTATCAAATAACATCATCGGCAGCTACTCAGTTCTGACCTTAATGCCAGTAAGAATCACATTTCGTCATCAATATGGCCAATTTCCACGCCCATTTAGCACGGAAATACTGAAATACAAGTTTTTAAATCAGCTATATCTAGCTTTTCCGTCATCATTTTTTTTGTCCGTAATGGAAAATCTAAATAAAGAGTGTATGTTTCGCTCAAATTATTTTGCCCTTTGCAATCAATGCCACTATTTTGCAAAAACAATTTTCCTTGTAACCTGTCATTTTCGCCTATACTCTTGCGTGTGGAATCTGGGTACGTTACCTTACATCGTTGAACACGGTATGGCGACTTGTAGATGCCACCCGTGCGCATTTATAAAAGCGCATTTATATATATACCCGAAGTCCACTGCTTATGGGTTCGAATTTCAACCAGCCTAATCATGAAGCTCCCGTGGCCCAGTGGTTAAGGCGCAGGTCTCGTAAACCTGAGGTACTGGGTTCGATTCCCAGGCGGGATCACTTATTCTACTTGTCTCCTTTATTAATTGCGACGGCGAACCTGGTGAAAAATTATGTTTATTTACGCCACATTTGTTTCCACCGAATCAAAAGCTTTTTCATAATCCACACAAACAAGGCATAAGGGCAACAGTACTGGTAAACCCTAGATTTTTCAACAAGTTGATTCACTGCCTGTAAGCTGTTAATTGTGGTGAAATTGCTCCTGACATAATGCACTTATGTCCACGGCAAATTCACCGTGACCTTTCCAGCCATAAACCCGCTTAGTGAAGATTAAACCGATGTATGCAGTATTAAACCATTATAGTAATCTATTGTTCAATGCAAATGTATTACCACGTGATAATATTAATCCAGTGAGCGATCGAATTGTCCGCTACGGTCGACTAATCCAATCGATAATGACGCTTTTGACATGTACGAGCGGAGCTCCACTGACCGAGTTTTGGGGTATTTTTCACTGGTTTGCTGTCATTTACTCATCAAGGCGGTCCCCGTTATTATAAAGACTATGCTAATTATTTAAAGATTGACATGTAGAGAATAAACCATACTTGATTGACAGAAAGTACTAAATTTGTACCTATTACGGTTTCGTGACACTGACACCAATCTATCAAATACGACCAAGCCAGGGCTGCCCGTTGAAGCAAAATGTGCATTGGAATAACACCGGAGTTTGGATAGATTGTAGGATTTCTTTCTCATAAAAATGTATAGTCTCCCGTTATTAAAGCTTGTACCGGGTTGAAAATTCAGATATTATGAAAAGAATAAGTAATTGAAACATAGAGCAAGTACTAAAATCATAGCTTTTATACTTTTTGATATATGACGCTAACTAGTTCATCTCCTATATCTACAATTTAATTGCCTATTGTGAGTGTCTCTGTGTTGTGTGCATACATGTAGTTAACAATAACTGCATGATGAATCCAGCTTGTTCTGCAGGTTGATTTCCGTCCAGTTGAGTGATCACTTTGGTGAAGAGGTTTTAAGTGTGCGAGAGAAGGCTAATTGACCGGTTTTTAAGATCTTTAGTGCAGAATAATAACATTAGCACTCTTCCAACCTGCTGATATAGTTTTGGTTTTTAGACATTTCGTAAAGAGTTTTGCCAATGCTAGGACATGTTGGATGACTGTATCTCCTCTACATTTTAGCATTTTTATAATCTGGCCCTGGAGATTTTCCATTATTCATTGACTTCAAAACTGCTTCCCCCTCATCTGCTCCCACATCACGGATATCTTCCTCTTCATGTTCTGGAATCAGATTTACATCAGGTACTGGGGTTTTGCTGTCATAAAAGTCTCGGTAAAATTCTTATGCTCTTTTGATTATTCTATCCCTGTTATTGATGATGGTACCATCTTCTTCCTTCATTTGAATGATTTGATTTTTTTCATATGACTATAAGTTTCTTTTAGCCTTTTACATTCCTGTTATTTTCCATTTCTCTTCTGACATGCTCTTCATTCGAATTACGAATTCCAAATTTTGGTCTGGTCATGCCCCCCCCCCCCAAAAAAATGGTAAATCCGAGCCTGCATGTATTTACAATATAAAAATTATTTGAGCTGTTTTTATGATCTAAAACCCAACATTTAACTGATTTATTAAGGGCTGGGGTATGAACGTTTGGACAGTATTTATTTTGGGACATTAGAGCACATCAGACATATCGAATTGCATTCTGAATACGAAGAATGTCATTCTGATATCAAATAATTTTGAATTTGTGAAATTCGCAATTTAATACACATTTTATGGCAAATCATTAAAAATTGATATTTTTGATATTTAACAGTACTTGAAGTAAACTTTATAAATCTGATGATTTATACTTAAAGTGTATGTAGGTGGGTTGAAAAGCCGACGATCAATTGAAAATTTTGACCTTTCGTATTGAAGATATGGATTTTTTCCCAAAACACCAAAAAAATTAGGTCTTTTGGGAAAAAATCCATAGCTTCAATATGAAAGGTCAAAATTTTCAATTGACCGTCGGCTTTTCCTCCCTGCTACATACACTTTAAGAATATATCATTAGATTTATATAATTTACTTCGAGGACTGTCATATATCAAAAATTCGAAAAATATCAAATTTTTATAATTTGTCATAAAATTTGTAATATATTGTGATTTTCAAAAATGAAAATTATTTGATATCAGAAAGACATGCTTCGTATTCAGAATACAATTCGATAGGTCTGAGGTGCTCTCATGTGCCACAAAAAATACTGTCGAAACGCAATAAACGCTCATTTTAGATCCCTTAAATCGTTTTGAATCCATTTTTGTCTGAATGAGTGTTAGTTTATGCTCAACATTTTATTATGTGAGTTTTTTGGAGGTTTCATTTTGATTACTTTATTTGGAAAAATAGTTTTGCAATTTTCTGGAATCAGGAATAGTTTGTTTCATCAAAACATCATTTGTTGCTCTATCATTGTGACATTTGGACGAACAGGTGACTTAAAAAATGACAATAGACCATGAATTTAATGAATGGAAATAGTCTATTCCAAGATATCGCGTCTGGGCAATTCCAAGTACAGGGTCAACACGTTTTCACTTTCACAATTGCAAAACATCACGATTAAGCAATAAATAAATAAATGTAACATAGACATAGGCCATATCTATACTATTTTGTATACTATTTTGAGGCATTTCCCAAGGACATTGGCTCCCCTACCCCATGCGCGTTTACTCTTCACTTTTTGAAACCATCAAAACAAAAATGGGTCAATTAACCTTTTCGGGCTGTTGATGAATGGGTGGCAAAATTGATCTTTTCTGCAGCCCCACCGGGTAGGAGCAGCCACGGTACACCACCGCACCCCCTCCCCGTAAGTTTCACACGACACAAGTACCCGCATACATCACTGTCAGTTCCGAAATAAGGAAGGGACTGGAGTACTCTCCCTCACCAATGTGGGCTTGGCTTCGGTACTGTGAGTGCCCTGCAGCTAATTCGGCACTCTTGAATGACCATGATGCAAAGACCCATTCAGACAAATTTGGCAAAAAAACAAAGCAAACAGCAGTACTGACGAAGTTGAAGCCCCAATCAAATACACGTAGCTAATTTATATACTGTCAGTATTTAAATTACAGATTCGTGTAAAATGTCTTATTTTGTTTTAAATACACGGCTTTCGGCTGAACCACTCGGAGGCTATGTTAGCACAATGACAATGTCGAAGGTACCAAAATCTGAATTTTGATTATTTTTTTGCGATCGTCCGGATGAGCAAATCACTGAATGGGCCTTTAAGTTGACATCACGTGTCAAACGAAGCTAATTATAGATCGTTATGCTACAGTATAAATGTACTGGCAAGTCTTTGTGGCGAGGCCAAAAAAAGATGATTTTCAGTTTCCTGTCACTTTTGTTGTAGCAATGGTGTGTTTGCTCTGTAGCCTCTTGTATTGTCCCATGGATTTAAATGAAGGTTTGTGTTGTATTTTTAATTTATTGTCTTTGAACATATCCTGTCTACTTGATGGTCTGCTATCGAAGGCCAGGTAGGCCTAATCTCCTGGCATATGGGATGTATGCAGGCCTACCGTTCTTTTCTTAAATTTGGTGTAACATTCTTTTGGTAATGTTGGTGATGTATTTTTAATGATTACATGTTCAATGATTGAATAAATACATTATCATGTTACATTCTATATGGCACTTCTATATTAAATTTTATTCAAACTTGATTTAAACTAGTAGGATATACCCCTACACATGTTTTATTTATAGTAGTTTTTAGCTATAAGCCTCTCATTGCAAAGGAGCATACTGCAGTTACTGTCCGTTTTCCTATACACAATACACAGTGCTCTTTCCCATTGACGCGTGACCTCTACAAATAGCCCTACGTTAAAAGTATGGGGATATGACTAGTTAACGTCGCTGTGTGAAAAATAACCGGCCAATATTAAAAGTACTCTTCTAAAGTTCTAGAAAATATAGTTTTTAACATGTCCTAACTTTTTAGCTAATTTAGATGTTTGGAAATATTCGTACTTTGGTGTTTTAGTTAATGTTATAGGTAATAGTACATTGCCTATTTAACGTCGCTGTGTGAAAAATAACCGGCCAATATTAAAAGTACTCTTCTAAAATTCTAGACAATATAGTTTTGTAACATGTCCTAAATTTTTAGCTAATTTAGGTGTTTGGAGAGGGTCGCACTTTTGTGTTTTAGGAAGGATATGTAAACGACGAATAACACCAAAAATATGAAGAAATTATTTCCAAACCGTGTTAAGTCAACAATCATTATGTTGCTCATTTTCAAGAATGCTGGTTTACAAAAAGCACGCCATTGTCTCATTTCGTGAACAAAGGTACACATACCATTGTTTCCTTTCGTTTCCTTTATAATCGGTTACCCAACTGAAGCTATAATACCAGCTTTATTGCGATATCGCACATGAAAACAGACACTTGTGCACAACCAGAGAAGATCCGATTTAATCAGTTGAGCTGTTTCAATGAGTGTTATCTTGGTTTAATAGCTTTTAATGGGGTTAAGTCCTGCAAAGGTCGAGATGAATTCTACTGTAGACATGACTGCATCATGGCTGAAACATCTTATAAACAAAACTCTGAAGGGGATAGCAGATCGACACCCTGCTCGCGTGACTCTTCGACCAGAGCCAAATGCATCTTCCCTTTTAGATCAATAAACACCATGTTTTGGGCCAAAATATTGCTTAACTAGAAGACGTTTTGTTTCTATTAAACAAGCCCATTTTGCACATTTTGGATTCTTAGACGCCTAAGATTGCATCTTAGACGCCTAAGATTGCATCTTATACGCCTAGACACCCTTAACGTAAACAAAAACAAAATTGGACGTTTTATTGGGGTGCGGACAACCTTACTCTACGCAACGCAAAAATCCGTTTTCCGAAACAATGTAAAACGTAGAAGTTTTTAGCCTTACCAATTCGCCAAACTCAGTAATTTATTATAGATAATTTAGTGTTAGGGTACGGGGTATAATTATTATAGGCTTTAGTAATGTCTTATTGTTTTCAAAAGTGCATGGATGCTTTCAAGATCCCAAGTGTTGATTTTACTTATGATTTTTTATTCATGATATAAAATTTAATATTTCAAAATATAAATAACTTAAAAAAACACGGTTTGACAAAATCGAAAGCTTATCTCAGGCTGGTTTACCTGGAAACTTGACATTTTCTCGTTTGGCCGCATTCTTGAGCAAAACATATATAACTGAACGTACCAAATGCATTACTTTCATTTTGCACAACGATACATCGCTAGCGAATGTTACACGCGGTTCTGTCTGTCTCATCAAATCCAACGGCTCAAAATGGATGTAAAGTTCCATAGATGCTTCATTTTCCTGATGTTTGTCATCCTACATATTGTACATCATTCGGTTGTGGGTAAGTAAACATAATAATTTAGTTAAATACTATTCACACGTTGCTTTGAGCCATGTTTAATTAATCGAAGTTTAACTATAGCTTCAGCGATTTCTGTCAACTTCATAAAAAACACTACAGTGCACGTGTAGCAAGGGCGTGTCGGTGGAGCTGTTGCTGGTGTTGGTCAGTTTATTAATTGTAGAAACACGGGCGTTCCCAAAGACTCTTTACCATTTTAATTTGCTAAATCTTTTATAAGAAATATCATTCGAACAATATGAATGCATTATCGCGAGAAATAAAGTAGGAGAATAATGTTTTTTGTTTATGATTAGTATAAATTATGAGGCAACATTATCTTTGTCACAAGACAAAATAACATAGGCCTACATAAAACATAAAGTATGCCAATTGTGATTTAACTGGCTCCTTGACAAACATTTGTTTCTCATAGATGTGCCCAAACCAAGATGCGTGGAGGTTATTTAAGGGAAAGTATGAAACTTATTTGGAATTGTTCAGCAAATAGCAATGTTTATATACTTCATTAATATATTCTTGTTCATTGATTGGTTAAAAGTGGATCACATGACCAAAAATAGTTCTACCATCAGTACTCCTATCCGTAAATAGTACCTCTAAGCCGTAAATAGTATTTGTTATATACCTCATATATAGATTCCTCTCATCTGATTGGTTAAAAGTGGAGTCATTAAAATAGCTGTGCCCCCTTTTTCTATCAAGATGACGTCATACAACAACTGTGCCCCGGGCACAGTTGATTCTATGCCCGGAAAATAATTGGATATTCGCAACCCCGAATACACAGATCGCTCGTATACATTGCGCACCCACTATACGGCCAGCGTTGATTACGAGTGTTGAGACTATCGCGGTCACAGTTCGCAATGAATTTGACCTCTCCTTGACGACGATCTTTCACCAGCCGCCGTGAGTGCAGTGATTGTTTACAATCTGTTACATGTCAAGGATTTATACCTGCCAAATGTCACTTTTTAGACAAATTACTACGACCTGGAGACTCGGCAGTGTGTGATGTTAGCACAGACATGGTAGGGTTGTTTTAGATATGAAATCGGTAGATATCGGTCCAAATTCTGCACCCTTGCTCTTGCATGCACTGTGTGCATTTAAGCCTACTTAGGCCTATGCAGTTAAAAGCTTGTAGGCCTTGTCAGTCAGGAAATCTTTTAACCAATCAAATGAGAAGAATCTATATTATTCGGTATATAAAACAAATATTGACTGCTTAATATCGGGGCACAGTTTAAAATTATAGGCCCTCGGTGATGTCAAAACCATGACTATGCCCTCAGCTTCGCTTCGGGCATAGTCATGGTTTTGACATCACCTCGGCCTATAATTTTAACTGTGCCCTCATAGCAGTCAATATTTGTATACAATGTCCCGGATGAGCCGTAAATAGTACCTCCAAGCCGTAAATAGTACTTTTGACCATGCCTTTCGCGTGCGCGCATTCGACGCGACGGAACAGTTCACGCACGCGAAACTGCCATTGCGTGATTTCGCGCTGCTGTAATTGGTTAGCCCGATTTTAGCCTATTCGATTTTTTTTGAAGGGTACGTTGTGCTTAAATTGGTCGTGCTGTTCACTCAGGATAGAAGCTGGAGAGGCAGAACGTCAAATAATTTTCTTTTAACCAATCAATGAACAAAGAACATATTTTAAATGAAGTATATAAAACAAATATATACTGCCTTTATTCGAAGTTCTGGTTAAAACTATGGTCCCTTGTTGAGATCAATTAATACTATTTTCCTTCGGGGCTGCGCCCCTCAGGAAAATAGTACTATTGATCTCACCTCGGGTCCATAGTTTTAACCAGAACCTCTCATGGCAGTATATATTTGTATAATATGTAATAGCGAAATATAGTATAAACCGTCGCTAGACAGAATGGTGTGCGACTATCTACGATAGAAACCAGGGTGTGAACATAAAACTATCTTCGGTCCGGTAGATAGTAGGGTGTTGCAAAAAATCTTCAGTAGACACCGGGAGTAGTCAGGTGTAGTATAACATTATCTTCAGTAGATAGCATGCAGGGTGTAGTACATTCAGTACTAGTAGATAGCAGGGTATATAAGAGTGTAAAACTATCTTCAGAAAATAACAAGGTGTAGTATAACACTATCTATAGTTCAGCAAAGCACGGTGTGCTGTAAAACCATCCAGTGGCGTAGATTTCCTTTTGACATTGCAGGGTGGGGGGGGGGGGGGGGTGGAGTTTGAAAAAATATTCTTGCAGTAGTATAGTTAATCCAGCACCTTTTGCCGAGAGAATGCATTTATAGTACACATGCGGGCGAAGCGCGCGAAGGATTTTGCCATATTGAAGCTAAGCTGATGAAATATGGTGCAAAAATTGCACTTTTCGGCCTAAAATGGCCAAATAATGAGGTTAATTTAGTCAGAAACACACATGCGTCCACATTGGGCGGATAATTGTATGGACTATCCTCCCTGGCAAAATATGGGGGGGTTACCCCATCCTCCCGGGATCTACGCCTATGAAACCATCTTCAGTCTTCTTGTTGCTGTGTAGATAAGAGTATCAATCATCTTCAGTAGATACCATGGTGTTGCATTTAACTATCTATCTTCATTTGTGGATATATGTGTACAGGAATATTACTTACAAAACATTAAAAATAATAGGAACTACTTTTTTACAGAAAGCTTGATCATTGTTTCTCAGCACAATGATCTACGTCCAAAGATACAGACATTATGACACGAAAATACGAGGGTCATTCAAAAAGTTCTGCCTCCATCATCACATCTCTGTTATTAGGATATTGAAATTACCCATGACTATACTCTTACATCTAGGCTCGAAAATAAAAGTTATTTGATGAAAATGTGTTTTTTGGTTGTTCAAATATGTTGGTTAACGCGAATACAGAATTAATACGACGGAAACGGTTATAAACTGAAGCCGAAAGTTTAGTAGGCCTAAGCATGATATGGATAATCTCCATAAAATGTGTTAAAGATCCGGTTGTCCAACTGCTTACTCGGGATAAATATTTCGTTCCTACTTGAGTTCCCTGACATGCCTTGGGACTTCAAAACAAAATAAAACATGTTTTATATGAGAAGAAAACATCGGAGGATTCAACAGACAAACAAATGTTACGGTTAAAAATTTGCCAGATTTAGATTAGACCATGTTTAAGGGTAATTCTTATTTCCGTCCTTATTTTTAAGCAATGGATGTATCTTGACGTGGAAATAAGATAGATGATCAGTTTCTTAATAACCTTGTATATTCTTACGAAATACAAGAAGTGTGCATGACTTATTTGAATTTAACTTACGAACTCAACCAACAAGTGCTCACCCGATCGAAGTCAACAGTCTATGTAAAAGGGTCAATATGAAGGCTATTCTGAACATGTATTGGTTTTGTTGTGCAAAAATACATGATACCAAGTACAACAGTACTATACAGTCCACAACTTATAAGTTCCCCCCTAATACTTTTTAGAATAAGTCAAAAAATATTTTACGAAATGTTAAAATGTAAAAAGATGTATATATTGTTTTACACATGACCAATTTATAGCGTCACACGTCATTGCGTTCAGTCACAATGGTTAATTGTGTAAGAAAAGCGGTCGTTTTAAAAGTTACACCTGATTCCATAGCAGTCAGGTTTTTCTTTTAAAACAAACACATGAATATACCTGGCTTACTGTATTGTTTAAAAGCTAACTCCTATGGACTCAGATGCAACTTTTAACACTGTTTAAAACGGTCTCTTTTTTACATAATGAACCATTGTGACTGAACGCTATGACGTGTGACGCTATAATTTGGTCCAAATGTGTAAAACAAATACGGCCACCCATACCTTTTTACACGTTTGCATTTTGTCAAATATTTTTCGATTTATTTTAAAAAGTATTTAGGGGGGAACTTAAATACTACAAGCATTAGATATTGATTACATTATTTGAACAGAAATAAAGCAATTTAATCATTTTCAGAAATAAATCTGTAATGCTTTCCACATAGATATGGGCAATCTTTTAAATCAAAATTAGCCTTTCTTTTCAAACCATTTCAGACGTATCAAATCTTTATTTACTTTAACCAACACATCTTAATAACCAAAAACCACATTTTAATCAACTAACTTATATTTTGTGAATTAAATGTTGCTAAATAGCAGACCCTACGAACCTGATGATAAACACTAATTTGTTTTACAAATTTGGTCGTGTCCCCGGTATTTTTCTTAAACGCCGTAGAACGTCGAGTACCATTAAAGCGGCATTTCGTGATCCACAGCCTCATCCCCCCACTTTTCTACAGAAGTTGATATTTGTGTACCATCCGGAAACCTCTGGATACATAATGTTTGTGTGCAAAACATTTCTTGCAGATTCATTCGCCTGGCAAAAATATCAAATTTGTATTCATGTTCTGTTTAGTCTTTACCATAACGAAATTACAACACAGTTACGCTTAGGCCTAACCATCCATAACTCGCAAACGTTAAATCGAAATCAACGGAAAATTTGTGACTAAGTCTTTTTCTTGGATATCTACTCAAATATAAAAAGAGGCCACCAGAACCACGAAATACTCCTTCATTGTTTTTAACTTTAGCATATTGTGCAATGGTTACGATTGTTCCGCTTCATCGACCAATCGGAATACTTTGCGTGCAAGCTATGGGAGTCTTTTCAGTTTCGGTTAGGACCGTTAGGTATACATACCACTAATAAGCCTGGGCGATACATTGAAATACGACGAGTAACTATTTGTTTGCATGGCATCTGAAAAGACTGCATTAAAATCGCTGAAATTGATCAAGTTATATAGCAAAAAATTACTTTTTAGGGTTTGATGCTTCCAAATGGTAAATCTTCTCTCATTATATGACATTTTTGTTGAAATAGTACCAAAATTCATAAGCACAGCTTCGGTTTTTAGTAAATATTCGCCCTACCATATTGTAACTTTCCGCTTCGAGGGCGCACTGCCATTTTAAGGTGTTTACGGTTCAGTGCGTCAAAACAAGAAAAGTCTCAGGTCAACCTATGATGAGTTTTTGATCATTTGGCATCTAAATCATATATATAGTTTCACCTGATATTAGTTGCATTTAACTGTGAGAGTTCTGAATATGAGAAAATTCCACCCGAAATTAGCCATTTTCCCATTGAAACCCGTGTAATACATAATTAGTGGTGTTGAACCGTTACAGACTTTTTAGCGGGTGTAGAATATTCGATGCAACATGTCTCTTTGTTATTTAATCTATTCCCATTCTATTGGAACCAGTAATGTTTAACTTCTAACGAATGTTTGATGACGTAAATCAAAAAGCATATTTTCACCAAATATTCGACATAACATATTATCGGTTTTACGTCATCAAACATTCGTTAGAATTTAAACATTGCTGGAAATAAAATGGGAATAGATTAAATAACGAAGACATGTTACATCCAATATTGTACGTCGAATATATTCTGAGTTTGTATGGCCACGAAGTCTATTGTTTAGAAACGAAAACGCAAGTGACTGTGAGTTGATATGTAGGGGAGAGCAGGAGTGTTCGCTCTATTTTTTCTGACCAGCCTAGCAACGTCAATTTTAAGGTTCGGGAGGACCTGATTAGCCCATGGGAAAGCCCTGTGTCTAATACAACCACAATCTCAGAACTATAGGTCTTATAATAGTAACAGGAAAGAGCAAACAAAAACTATTTGCAAAGTGGCGAACTTGCCCCCCCCCGTATTGGGCAGGTTCGCCCATATGGTGGGGTAAATTCAACCTAATAATAATAATAAACATTTCGCAAGAGTATATAGGGCATTCATCCTCTTCTGATGAGTTACTAAATATATTAAAGGGGTCGGGGTCGGTAAAATGTAGGGTCCAAAGTGAGCTAAAACGTATTTGTTTACAACTTCGGGGGGATTATGGACCCTAGAACATAAACGGTGGTATGAATAATACTGATACCACATAACTGTATAAAACATGCTTTTCAGTAGTTTTACCTCATTTAATGGTATAATCATCAATATTTTGCATAATACGCTGATGGGGCAGGTCCGACCTCCAGTTTGGGGTAAGTACGCCCGGGGAAAATATGGGGCGAACATGCCCCATCCTCAAAGGGGCGAATGCGCCCCTTGTGCCCATATTTGTATTTTCGTCAAGGTATGCAAAATTCAAATCGAATGCCGAGTTTATAACTTTGACAAATCCCATACCGTATGTTCTCAATACAGATTTCCATTAAAACCATCTGTATTTATGTATCGATGATATTAAATACAACATTATTAATGCAAGAAAAAATTACGTTTTGGTCTAATTTTTTTTGTTTTGGCCGCAGTTCGATGAACACGTTCCTATGTGTCGCGTAGCTAATATGAGAAGTTTATAATGACCAATGTCACCTAATTTTGCCATCACTTAATTCCCCGACGGCTGTAGTGCTGAGAAACACGCGATAGGCGTATCAATGTGTCTTATTTCAATAGAAGTGATTTAAACTCGATGAAGGTCATGAACTTGACATAAGGAAAAATAATTAATTTTTCAACAAGGAGATATACATATCCTTCATATGAAATAACATGAATCCTGAAAAGAAGTAACAATGTGTCATTTCCCCCTATTTGCAGTAATGTCGAAAGGGGGAACCAAAGTTTGTTTTGGCATGTTGAAAGCGGGAAGGCAAGCGATTTTTGGCAGACCATATTGGGAATTCACAACACAGTGGGTACACATAATTATTGCATAGCCCCTTACTAAATTCCTCAAGATTTATTCATATTTCTAATCCCCTAAAACATTAATGTTTTTAATCGCTCAACCTCATTTTCTATTGTTGTTGGTTTTTAATTTCCCCATATGAGGGGGAAATACCCCGATGTTCCCTACCCCTATTTGACAGGAGAAATCCCAAGGCTGAGGGCGAATGCCCAGATGAGGCTTTAGCGCTGCGCCCATTTCAGTGGCGTACCGTGGCCGCTCCTACCCGGGGGGGGGGTGTTGCTGAAGAAAATTCAATTTAATTTGCCGCCCCTTCCTCAACAGCCCAAAAAGGTTGACCCAATTATTTTTCGGTGGTTTGAAAAAGTGAGCCTAAAAGCAACACATATTGATGTATAGTACCATTTTTTTACAATTTTTTATACTTTTTCAAATTTTTTCAGTCCTTTTTTTTTACTAATTATTTTTGCCGCCCCTTCTTCTTCCCGCCGCCCCTTCGTTTTGGCCGCCCCCTGCTTTTACCCCGAGAGGCTCGCGCCCCAAAGCCCCCCCCCCCCATAAAAAATACGCGCATGCATGAGGGGAAACTGGGGAAAAGCCCTAGAATGAGGGGGCATGAGGAACCACAATGTTCCGATACCCCTTTCTCAAATTTGAATATCAAGAATGTAATTCTGGAATGTTTGACATAGGCCTAATGCCTACAATTTGGTAAAGAAATCTGGTCAAGCAAAATCATAAAACCACTGGTCAAAAACAATAGCCCAAATTGGTGCTTTTGTCTACCCTGTCTCCATCTGAATGTAATCAACCTTCAACCTGCCTAACTAATATGGAAGTTTAGTTTTGGAGCATGTGTATTCTGATTAGGCCAAAAAAATGTTTGATTGGCGTAACATAAAAAAGTCTTTGGAACTTTTTTCTTCTTTATTTTAAATTTATTTATTTTTAATTTTATTGGGTTTTTTTTTAATAAAAAAAATTAGGGTCGGGCTATTAAATAGGTCAGGTTACGCCAATCAAACAATTTTTAGGTCTTATGGATGACTTGAGCACTACACTACATCTGATGTGTCAATAATACATAGGCCTACATGTAAGTGTCATAAATATCACCGATCTTAACTACAGATGCAACATGCGATGGGTTTTCTTGTTACGATGGACGCTGCATATATGATGCATGGGTATGTGATGGGGACAATGATTGTGGCGACTACTCGGATGAGCGATATTGTTTCACGGGTAAGTTACACTTTGAAATTCAAGGTTATCATCTTATAACAGAAACGTGCATAACAACATTGTCTTAAAGCCATAATGTGTGATTTGCTTCACAGCGACGCCCTCAATTTTACTCGGATTTCTACTTTTTGCATAATTATAATGCCCAGTGGTGTACTAAAATACCACGTAAAAGACTAAGCCTGAAGTGCCTTAATGAATGAATGAATGAATGAATTAATTAATTATATACTAGTAATTAATTATGTATTTCCTAGCGTTATGAGTAATACACCAAAGTTATTAGAATTTTTTAGAATATTTGAACATTTGAGTCGACTTATCTGTTGTATCGATAATACATAATTGTCATGAATCTCACCCATCTTAACTGCAGGTACAACATTTGCGCCTTGCAGTGCTTGGGAATTTGCATGTCCTGATGGACGCTGCATATCAGGATCATGGGAATGTGATGGAGAGAATGATTGTGGCGACTACTCGGATGAGATATATTGTAACACGGGTAAGTTACACATTGAAATAAACATCTCATAAAAAGTAACTAACCCCCCTTAAATAATAGCATTATTCAAAAACGGGCTATTGCATTACAAATCTGTAAAATGCGTTGGAAGCAGAATTTATTTCTGCGCTTTCTGACACCTCATTTGATACGATAGCCTTATCTAGCTTTTCCGTCGTTAATTTTTTTTCCGTAATGGAAAACTCAAATAAAGAGTTTATGTATCGGGTCAAATTATTTTGCCCTTTGCAATAAATGCCACTATTTTGCAGGAACAATTTTCCTTGCAACCTGTCATTTTCGCCTATACTTCTGCCTGTGGAATTTGTGTACATCCGTGTAACTTACATAAGTTGCATTCATTCATTTACCTGTTATACCTTCACACTTTATTCCACCAATCAATCATCAATCAATCAATCAATCAATCAATCAATCAATCAATTCATCATTCAATCAATCCAAACATCAACATATCAATCAGTCAATCTGTCAGTCATTTAGTCTCACGTCATCACAAGTCATAAAATTAAAATTGATCGACAACTTGATTGGTCGATCAGTTCATTGTTTCATTGTTTGGTGGTTTGATAAGTCTATTGATCGAAATTGAATATTATATTATTATTAATATTGTTATTGTTTGATTGATTGATAACTTGAAGAATTGATTTATTGATTAATTCGTTGAGCCGTTGCAAGTGAGTACGTGAAATGTTTAAGAGCTGAGTTACTTCAATAGGCCAAAATTAAATAAATAAATAAACTTAAGCAAATAAATAAATAAATAAATTAATTAATTGACTAATTAATTAATTAATTAATTAATAAATAAAAAAAATAATTAAGTAATTAATTCATACATTCATTCATTAATTAACTAATTAATTATTAGATAAATAAATAAAAGTTGTGCAAGAAAAATCAATGCAATAGATGTCCCATTTCGTTTAGGGCTGATTCTATCTGTATATTTGTTTTGTTTTCATAAAATTGTTGTAGGCCTATTTCTCTTTTGAAATCATTAGGGGCTGTGCAATAATTATGAGCCCTGGGGAGGGTAAAATTGGGGGGGCACGAATTTTTGGCGAGCCGCAAGGGGGGGACAAGCAATTTTTGGCCAGCCGAGAGGGGGGGGGAAGCGATTTTTGGCACACATTCATGGGGTGCGTTTTAAATAAAACGCTCTAAAAAGGCTTCGGAAAACAGTACGGTACGGAAACGCTTTAATATGCAAATTTTCCTGCTCGCTGCGCTCGCAATATAATAAGCCATACCGCATGATACCCGCAAATTGGGATCCCAAAACGTTGGCATGTGCAGGGGGAGGGGCTAAGAATTTTGGCGGACCGAGAGGGGGTGCAAGCGATTTTTGGCAGGCTGAGAGGGGGAGCGATTTTGGCGGGCCGTTCGGAAATTTTACATTACATTTTTTCATTATGGGTCCCCGGGGATAAAATTTCCAAATGGCGTGTCAAAAAATGCCCCCCCCACCGGCCTGCCAAAAATCGCTTATCTGCAAATAAAATTGTGACACCCCCACCCCTCGTTGCACATCCAAATTATTGGGATCCGATCCCGCAAACCTTAAATTAATAGGCCCTCCTATAGGCTTACAGTAAGAAACTTTTTTTTTTGAACAAAACCGATTTTTTACTCATTATTGACCATAGGCCTATTAAACAGGCGAAGAATTTGGTTTTGTTCAAAAGACAATTTGCATATTTAAGCGTTTCCGGACGCGTACTGTTATCC
This sequence comes from Amphiura filiformis, assembly GCF_039555335.1. Classification (NCBI taxonomy): domain Eukaryota; kingdom Metazoa; phylum Echinodermata; class Ophiuroidea; order Amphilepidida; family Amphiuridae; genus Amphiura; species Amphiura filiformis. Next base: position 42,975,163 of record NC_092628.1, read on the forward strand.
TAAGCCTTTTTAGAGCGTTTTATTTAATAGGCATAGGCCTGCCATGAACATGATGTGCAAAAAATCCCCCTTCTCCTCCCCCCCCCGGCTCAGAATTATTACACAGCCCTTGATAATCTACGGGGATAATCTCCAAAATCATTCTTTTGATAGACTTAAACTCTTCTAGTAGCCCATAGATTTTAAATACTATGAGTAGGCCTACACGTAATTCAGCAAGTGACATCAGTGCAATGTACAAGTGCTATATTAACGCCGCGCATCAGTGTGTCACTTCATTAATATTACTAACCGGCTTACACGCTGTAGTGTATAAATCCAAATTCAAAACACTCGGGGGATTATATAATCAGTGGCCTCAGCTCAATCGAGGGCGTTTCAATTTATTACGTGATTTGGGAAATGCACAAGATCAAATAGAACGGCGAGTAATGATTATTTACTTGTTTTTAAAAACAAACTGCTTAGGGCGGTAATACAACGTGTACGTCCGATAACTATAGATTGAATGATATTTATCATCACACGAGGAAACAAAAACAAACGAGGTCAGTGGAGGTCAGTGGTCTCAGCTCTTAAAGCGGGCGCACTTTCAAGCTTGGTACTCGCATTGAACATACACAGTTCGCAAAACTGAATGGCGGCTTTATTTGTCAACCGTAATTAACATGATCAAGGGGACGAACATAAATATTCATAACCGATCGATAACTGGACTCATTTTCTACCAAGCAAACCAGCGGGATTTGTCATAGGTTTGCGTGCTTAATAGAATAACCGTGAATTTAGTGTCACCCCCGTGAACACACCTAGAACATAATGTTTTTTTAATGTTGAAAAATATTTTGCAAAATTTTGTTGTATAGTGTTTGTCAAATAAAACGTTTTCTTGAACTTTGTATAAGCCCACATTTAAATGTTATTAGAACACCAAACACGTTTATAACGGTTTATTTTGCTGGGTAAGATATTACTTCTTTTTCACCTGCAAATGGTCCGTCAGCTCTAGTGAAATATTCCCACGACCTGTAGCTGATATCATTTTTTTTTTTTTATATTGACACAGTTACTACTGTGTCAATGGATGACAATAAGATGACGAATCCACCAAATGACGATAAGATGACGATTACACCAGATGACGATACGATACTTGGACTCAGCATGCTATATTTCATCATTATAGTAACAGCCGGACCACTGGTAATTTTAATAGGTGAGTGGTTTTATTTATTTATATATAAAAGTCTACCAAAACGTAATTACCCCCTCTATTACGAGATAATAACTCAAAATCTATGCATCAATATTTAAAACTGAAATAGCAAAAGGAAACCTAATTTTGTTTTGATGCGTCATTTGTCTTTATAGCCCAACATTGACATGGTGACCCTTTGAATGAAAAGGACCCCCATTGAAAAGTGCTAAACCCATTGGTCGTCACTGGTCACCGCGGGTCATCCTTGACCAGCCATGTAGAGTTTTTAATGGTACATGTACACAGACTTGAGTAGCTTTTTAGTGCTTTTGAGAGCATCCAGACAAATCAAAATTTGCAGAATTAACCTGGGTTTGTTTCTGATTTCAATTTTTAAATTTGATTTTTTAGTTTTATCTCGTAATAAAGGGGGTAATTACTTGTTGGTAGGCATTTACTAGTAGAAGAGTTCTTAAATGCGTTTGTGTTTGATGGTTGATATTAAGGCGGTATCGAGGCAATATGGAAGTGCTCTAGACATGTTTTGAACATATTAATTGAGTAGAGCAAAGCACACTTATCTATGTGCCTTTTGTTTGAAGCAAATCGGACATACGGTTTTCAAAATATATCAATTTATGTTTCCTTTGTATCTTATTGTTTATCAATAATCAATAAAGTTAATGAGCTAAAATGATTGGAGAAGCACATTAACATATAATTTTTGCCAATATTTTGCTACAAATCCATGCATAAACGTTCAGCGTACTTTTATTTTGCATACTTTTGCCTTGAAACTTGGTCAAAGCGTTTCTAATATGTTCTAATGTATTATAGAGTGAAGCCGCCCCCTAATTTCCATATTTTCATAATTAATTAGCATTTATGCAAAGTAGCTCATTAATTATGCAAATATGCAAATTAGAGGGCGGCTTCATTATATAATACATTAGAACATTAGAAACACTTTGACCAAGTTTCATGGCAAAATTATGCAAAATAAAGTACCCTGAACATTTATGCATTGATTTTTAGCCAAGTATTGGCAAAAATGGCATATTAATGAACCTTTGCAGTCCTTTTAGCTCATTAACTATATTGATTATTGACAAAAACAATAGAATACAAAGATCTGCTTGATCAGTATACTTTACCCTACTCATTAATTAAATTAAACTGTTAAAAACATGCTTAAAGCATTTCCTAATTTCTAGAAAATGCCTCCAATACGTACCACCATAAGTTTACTGGGACTATTTTTAGCACCCATACCTTTAAAGACGCAACAGTAAAAAAAACCCGGTGCCCTAGAATTACACAGCTATTTTGTGTGTGTGGGGGGATGGGTTGTGTATGGGAGTAGGGGGTGTGTGTATGATGAAAAAAAAAGAAAAGAAATACAAATGTTTTGAGAATATGTCTGATTTTTGTTAATGTCAATGGATGGTTACAATGGAATGAAATAAGAAAACGATCAATGGCGCTTTCAGATACTGACTTTCTCTATATTTTTGCTGTTTTTTGCTACCCATCAGTATACTAATTTTCAACAAAAAGCACCCAAAAAGCACTCAAATTGGTCCTAATTGGGCGCTTGCACTAATCTCCAAAATACGCCCAATTGGGCGCATTGGTCTCCACTGAAACCCACCCACCGAAATAGCAAGATCCCTGAAAGCCCGCCAAAACCGTTGTACATCCCCGTATACCTTCAACCATGGAGAACCCCCCGAGTTTTGTATACGCTATGCTACCTGATGCATTTTAAGGGGGTACTACACCCCTGCCCAATTTTGTGTCTATTTCTACATTTTTCTCAAAAATTATAGCGCATTGGTGACAAGTAAGATATGTATATTATAGGGGCAAGGACTACAACTACTGCACTGGAAATTTTATTTCAACACAGACAACAGTTGTGGAGTTACAGTCAAAAATGAGGGAAAACCAATATTGATTAATAAATTAATAACTACTTGGCTTGAGTTGCTGAATTTTCAGTGCAGTAGTTGTAGTCCTTGCTTGCCCCTATAATATACATATCTTACCTGTCACCAATGGCTATAATTTTTGAGAAAAATGCAAAAATAGGCACAAAATTGGCCAGGGGTGTAGTACCATACCCCCTTAAGTGAACAAAGTCGTAATGTGTGCATCTTTGTCAATATTTTGTGCGTCTGCAGCTGGGTTGATGTGTTTACAATTTAGAAATCATAGTACGGTACGTAACGCTGTGTTATCGCCAATAGTCTGTAATATTATAGTCTCAATTTTATAAACTAATCTATGATGTCGTTTCTGTTTTCTCATTTATCTCGTTTTCAGGACTTATTGTTGTATTTTGTTGCTGCTATAGACATGGTTATTGTTGTTGGCGTCGTAATAGTAAGTCCATCTAAAGAACATGAAACTTTATTTAAATTTTCAATCGGCAACTTGAATTTTCAGATAATGCTGGCTGCTGCTGCAATGAGGCAAACCTTTGCTATTAGTCCGACAATTGTGAAAATTGTTCTCACATACCAAAATAGATCTCGAAAAGAGAGTCATTGGTACATACCAAATGACCAAAATATGACTTGTCTGCCTATGATCTGATCAAATCTCTGGTCTTACCATCACCCTAAAACCAAACCTTAGAATTCGTGATAATGCTTACATGATCAAAGGTATAACCAAAAAGTTCATTTGGAAAGCTACTTTCAACAATTGACAACAGTTTTAACAGTTCACTTGTTCAATTGCAAGAAAAATTCAGATGTTAGACTCACATGTACAGTGACTGGTTGTATATCAGACTGGCAATTAACCCATCACATCTGATTGCTTCCCTTGGTAAATGTGGCATTTAAGGTGGTACGAAAGGCAAAATCAAGTTGCTCTGATTGAGATTAAAATAGACTTGTTGCAGAGAGATATGCAAAATAATCTTAATTCTAAAATTTGAGCCAAATCGGACAAACGGTTTTTGAGATATTGCAGTTGAAAGATTCTTTGTATTCTATTGTTTTTGCCAATATATTGATGAAGTTAATGAAGAAAATTGGCAAAATGTGCTCATTAATATTAATTTTGCCAATATTTTCCCAATATTTTATGAATAAACCTTCATACTACTTTTACCTTTAAAATTTTGACCTGAAACTTTGCCAATGTGTCTCTATGACCTAAACCTTTAACATGTGATTTTCCCGCAAATCTAATTTGCATATTTGCATAATTAATTAACCTTATTAAGTATAATGCTAATTAATTATGCAAATATGCAAATTAGATGGGCGGGAAAATCACATGGTAATGTTTTAGGCCATAGAAACACATTGGCAAAGTTTCATGTCAAAATCATATAAAATAAAAGTAGTATGAAGGTTTATTCATAAGATATTGGTATAATATTGGCAAACATGAATATTCATGAGCACATTTTGCCAATTTTCCTCATTAACTTCATCAATATATTGGCAAAAACAATAGAATACAAAGAAACTAAAAACATGCATATCTTGACAACCGTATGTCCGATTTCCTTCAAACAAAAACTATTTTGCTCAGTGTATTTAGCTTAACTTATTCAATCTATTCAAATGGTTCTAAATTCAGTTTCTGTTTTCCAGAAACATCGTTTCGAACCCAATAAGACAGAGGACTCCTAAACCTAACCTCTAATCCTAACCCTGACCTTAACCACTAACCTCTAACACTTAACCCTAATTAGCATACGGTGATGTTTCTGTTTTAAATGCCACATCTACCCCTTTTATAGGCAACAGGAACCACCGTAGATAGTGTGATGAGTTGATCAAAGAGTGCAGCCTGAAAGAGTGAACGAGTTGAACTTTGCCCTGAATTGATATATCGCCGGGATATATCGAAATGTAATAGCGCCTCAAGAATCACGCGTCACACTGAAGTGGTCATACACAACACAAACTTTGATATAACTTAAATTATGTTTACTTTATGTTTATTTTATATTTTTATTTGTTATATTTGTTCTACTGGGAGGATGGCAATTTATTTCTCGCCTTTGCGGCTCTAGCTACTATGGGCTATTTGCAGGGAGGAGATTAAGTGATCGTTATGGGTTTAAATTTCAGAAGCTTCATGAAGGTCTTGTGCTGTGGCCGAGTGGTTAAAGCACCGGTCTTGTAAACCAAAAATTATGTTTATTTTATGAAACAGATATTCTCATCAAAATGACAAGAAACTTATCAAATTTGATAAGATTGCCTTGGCATTTAAAAAAAATTAAATGAATAAATCAAATTTGAGTAGTTGGTGTCTTTTCCGAGGGGGACATAATAGAATCTTCGCAAAATGAAAAGGATCATCTTGTCAAATAATGAGCTTGATATCTTGTCAATTTGAATAGGTACTTAACTTGTTGAAAGAAAACGGACACTATAAGATAAATTGATAATATACCTGATTAATGTTAACAGTATATCTCATCAAAACGAATAGTTACGGGATTAAAACAAAAATGCGTAGGTATTCTCTATTTAAAAATTAGTACGAAATTATAGTTTAAGGTGTTCCCCTGGACCCCATGCGTTATCACGGTTAGTCGCTCCACTCTCGTGGATAGGCCTAGTGACGCTTCTATGAATCCATAAATTATTAAAGCATTATTTATTTTTTTCAAGATAATAGAATTACCGGGTACTGATGGGGATCGAACTCGCACCGTCAAGCACAGAAGTCTAGCGCCTTACCGACTGAGCTAATTTGGCTGTTTCCAAAATAATGTTCCGCGTTGTGGTTTGTTTCAGGGGCAGATGACTCTCGACCAATTAAAGCAGACGTAGAACTCCAGCCAAGAGCGAAACAAATCGGTACCACACCAAACCCATACCTAAATAGCGGGCTAAGCAGACAGCCTGCGTCACTTGCAGTGCCAAAGAATAATTCGCAGAGTAAGCATGGTAAGTAAAAATCTCTGGTCAAGCCAACGCCTCAGGCTAAAACTACAGGTGACACAAAAAGCATGACAATCCTGTGATCAACTACTCTGATATTAAGGGAGTTGGCTCTAAAAAATGCTAGGCCTTGTTATGTAAATAAGCCATTTCACGCTCCATGACTTTCACGCTGGATCTCGGAGCTTGTTCCTTTGTTATGCTAAATTCTTTCCCTATTTTCTGTGCACAAGGTCGTTCCTATACAGGTGAATGCACATGAAAAGAGCGCATCGCACGACTATAACGTGCGATGTTAATATTGCAATAGTTGAGGCAAAGAATGTAATGAGTGCAGGATGTCTTCAATCTCAAAGATTGTCTATACTCGTCTTTATAAGTGCATTAACAAAATGGAATATCCCAGTCCTTAGTGCGGTTTTCTTTCAAATCACTCCACTTACATGGCTATAAACGATCTTTATAAATCACCGATGATCTAGTCAGAGGTATCTAGATGACAATCTGCATGCTAATAGCCAAGAGCCTCTTCTATAAATGGCCTTGCTTATTTCGGGTGGTTTCTATATAGAACCACGGCAGTGCTAATGCTAATAGCGGTTTTAGCACAATTAAGGTAATTCGTTAAAAAGCCAATCCTGCACCTTACTCGAACACAAACAACCTAGGGCTTTGTATAATTGAACAATATCATCCAAAGCAAGGCTTCGATATTACGAAAGCATTACTTTCTGTTGATATTTCACTACAGTACCGTTGTTGTCATACATAGATTTATAGTAGAATGCACTCGTGTTTCTTTTGTTGCAGGAGGCAATAAATTTGACGTCATGATCTCTTATGCCTGGGGTGCAGAAGAAGATGATTACCCATGTAAGCAGATGATGAAGAAACTGAAAGATGAACTAAAGAAAGCAGGATACACAGTGTGGATGGATGTTGATTACATGCGTGAGTGAATCGCCCGTCGATCTATTCAAAACCACTATCCTGTATCGAAGCGTATTTAGCCAATTTGGAAAAACTAGACTCCATAGAAATGCGAAACTACTTTCTTTTGTTTCTTTTGTCAAAACCATTTTTAACAACTTGACCGCTGTACGAAATGTCATTGACACTTTGCCTATTCTACCCTTTTTAACGAATCATCCTAGAGATAAGCAACCATTTACCTTTTTGTTCCTGTTAATTACCCAACAAGCACACGTTTTAAGAATGTTAGGTTATAAAGGGTATAAAAACTTTCAATAGCATTCTAGCATAGATAAGGCTACACTTTCAGACTAGATTTCCAGTTCAGTGGTTTTGAGAAAGTAGTGGATGGTCTCACGCCCAATCATGCCTTATAGTAGGTATATCATCTCAAAAATAAGGGCAGCAGAAACACGTTATTTAATGTTTCTACATGAATGACCTTTATTTAAGCATAAAAAATCAAAAAACCGAATTGAAATCGGTCAATGCATTGTGACGTAGTGTCAATTTTAAGATGCTCAGAAATGGAATGCAAATCTGCCACTAATTGCTATAATGACAAAATTGGCACATTTCGAGATTTTGAAGGTTTATTTGGACATTTGCTTGAAAAAGCAACGTTAATTTAAGTATCACAGGTTAATTGCCTATCTTTTTCAACTTCGTCAAAGAAAACAAAATTAAAAAATCTATCATTGAATAATTATAATAAATTAACCAAATATACTATTTTAGCAATTCCAGCCAATCTGCAGATAAATAAAAGTGGAAAAAAAAAAGTTCAGCTAATTAATATGCAAAATTGATGCCAAAAAGAAAACCGTACATGATATCAGGGTGCGGTTTTTTCACAAACATATGTATACAAAGTTCTTTCAATTGATAACAAAAAAATACACAAAAAGTAATCAATTATGCAAATTAGCTTATTACAGCTAATTATGTATTCATGATATTATTATGTAAATTAGGCATGAGTAATTTTTTTAATTCAATATTTAATGAAAGTCTTTTCATTCATCATGAATTTGTTAAGTATGAACCTGTTATGATGTTGAGTAAAGAATCTGCAGTTAGTTAATTTAATATAATACAAAAAATACAAACTTTGTCATTTTGACGGTGTCTGGAATTGAATGTTCATTTTTTCTGTAAATATGGTATGTGTCACCATTGCTCAAAGCCAAATCCGAAAAGTAAAAATAAAAATTCATTTGCAATGAGACTTTAAATTAACATTTTGTTATCTGGATTAACATGGGAAGAAAAAAGGTAAAAGGAATAGCCCCTCTACTATACAGCGTATACAAAATGGTGTGGCCTTGGACACACACAATGGCTTAGAGCTATTGTGGTTTGGAATATTACTCCCTTTAAACTCACTTAAAAATGTTTTGTTTCAAATCGTTTTCCTCAAGTGTGCCATTCGTTGTCGACGGAAATAATTTACATGCTTAGAAAGATTAGTATTTCAGCTAAATGATGGTAGATCTTGATTTTTCAAAAGGCCTATATTTATTGATTTATGAGGGATCTTCAACAATCCATAAAAACAGGTAGTAGCTCTTAAACGAAGCAATATTTATTTTAAAAAAACCCGATGGTAGTCACAGAAAGGTTTCACACACCATATATCAAAATTCAAACAATTGTGATAAATAGCACATATGAGGAAATTAATTTTTCGGCATGGATGTTTGCCAAAATTGAACAACTTTCATGCGCGCGCTTTTCAATTTACTGTTATGCTTGCATGCACAGTGTGGCAGAAGTATTGTGCAGCCACTGTGACATGCCTACTTATAGATGCAATGGAGATGGGCCGTTGAAATCAATCAAAGGACGAGCTTTCTTGTACATATTCATAAGTATTTCAAACATTCTTGCCTATTACGTTGTAGATAAAGGGTGAGAAACAGACCATTACCATAGATAATCGGTGTCTTGTTGAGGTATGGTTCGCATGTTAGTCGCTCGGAAGGCGAGACCCCGTACATTATACGGTGAGCCAAAATAAACGAATTTGTTGTTATGGTTTATTCAATTTCCAAAAGACAAACTGGAAAAGCTGATATGATTATCTTGTGTAAGTTTAGGGTTTTCCAAAAATAAAAACACACCGAGACAGTGTAATATTCTTCCTGTGTGTCCTGCGTTCGAGTCTATGAGTCTTATCTAGTGTCAATTGCAAGTGATTTAATCAAATCAATACAGCATTGATTTTAACGGGAGATTCTATTCAATTCACTTGTGGTCCTGTCCCACTCGATAGCCTTATTAATTCTTTATACATATTCGTAATATTAATAATGAATATGTAAATAGTTCAAAGGTCAAATTACCAAAGTGGGTGTGTTTTACCTAGACATGACGGTAACTCATTTAACACCATAGAATTTATATTTATCTTTAATATACTTATAGAACAAATGTCCTGAACCAAATCAACGCATATTCCTGGGTACCCTCCTCGACCTATTTTGGTTGGGGTTAGGCCGCAGATTGTTGTAGTTTTTCTACATCTAGTCTTGTGGCCTGTAATGTACTGCATTTTAGGTGCAAAATATCCTTGGTTGAACTTAATTTGTAAGACCTCATGGCTCTTGTTTTGTTACCTACTTTGTCGGAATCTGCGTTAGTTGGGAGAATGGGACAAAGGTAGATTGACATCCTCGTCCTAATTATACAGGCTTTAAGAGACATAATACAAACTAATTTGCATTATTCAATAAAGGTGTTCTTGGTGTCATTCAATACACACAAGATAAACTTGCATAATAATTTATGCTGATCGTGTAAAATATATTAAACTTAAGTTTGTTGAAATGTCCAAAAAGTCAAATAATGTGGCCAGTGTTTCTAAATATGAATATGTACTTCTCTTGTTCAAAATTTATTGACCTGACCAAGATTATCTTGACCTGTCCAGATTATCTTGACCTGTCCAAATTATCTTGACCTGTCCACATTGATATAATCGACAGTTGACCAGACTTTGAACAAAAGAAGTACAATAGATAATGGAACAAAAGAAGAGGGCTAGACGTATAATGAGCTGATAATAGTATACCTTCCGCAGTATATGGATGACCCTTTTTGAACATGTTCCCACATCGGAATTCTGTTATTTTTTTCTCTTTTTTTTTGACATGTGAGATAGCTAGGACCTGTACTATAAATATACCTTAATTAGCTTCTAGTATGATAGTCACCTTTAAAAAAAAAGCTCAATATGCAAGCTTATTATTATTCTTTGAATTATATTATTGTTCATGTTCGGCGCTAACACGACCGCATAAGTGTGTCATAGTACTCATGGACCGGCACCGATATTTAAAAAGTTTTTAACAAATATAAAGCGAAGAATATAAAGCGAAGACAAATCCCAGAACAGAACAAATTAGTTGGCCCCTTGAAATAATTGTATAATTCGGGTATAACTAAATATAACTATGAAATTCTTGCTCATCAGGAGACAACATGGACGATAAAATGGCGTATGCTGTACAGAAATCAGCTGTAATCATAATGTGCTTGTCTCAGGAGTACCAACTCAGTGAATCCTGTAAAAAAGGTAGGCTTAGTAATAATCGAAATGGTATAGTACTTAGCACTGTTAGCAATGGCGTAGGCAGGTTTTTGAAAGGGTGTGTGGGGGTGGGGTTGGTGTGTGTGTGTGTGGGGGGTGTGTGTGTGGGGGGGTGGTGACGGCAAGGGTCTCGATTCCCGCGAGTGATCAAGTTTTTTCAATCAGACTAGAATAAAATGGTTAATTGTTTACCCCAATTTTTCTTCGCCAGGACATTCAAGAATCTAACAAGTTGGGGTTGGGGAGGGAAGGACAACTTTGTTTTCAAAAGTTCTCATTCTTCTTTTTTACGCTTACGCGCGCAATGGCGTAGTGCGAGTTACGCACGCGGCGTAGTGCACATTACACACGCGGCGCCGACGCGCGCGTAAACACCCGCTCGCACAGACGGACGGACACACTCTCTAAAATAAGTATTAGGATACAAACAAAAATGTAATTTGCAGAGGAAAATCACGAGGGACAAAGCTTGTTCACTTTTTGGACCACTTATATCAATCTGCAATTCTGGATCTGTATCTGGATTGGATACTTCCGTAAAAGCAGGTACCTGCATCTCAACAGAGGTTTGGCCTTTGAATCCTAAGGTTATGCGGAACAAAGTTCATGGAGTAGCAAAATGAAGTGGTTCCGGATGGCAGTCTTGAAGGTATTGAAGTTGGGAATGTCAAGGATGCTGTGAGGGAGGCTGATCCAGTAAGGTATAGTCCAGGGGAAGAAACTGTTTGCATAGCTGGTTGATTTGACTTGGAGTTACATGTAGGTTGAAGGGAGATGTCGTCTTGTCGGTCTGTTTGGTTTGGTCAGATGGTCTTGCCAATCTATGTCAACTATTAAGTTGTGGGTTATGCGGTACATCATGGAGAGTCTGGTTATTAGTCGGCATGTCTCTAAACTGGTCCACTTCAGTTTGGTTAGCATCTGAGTTACGCTTGAGTCACGGGAGTAGTAATTGAAACAAATTCGAGCTGAAGACCTCTGAATCATGCTAAGGAGATGTTTTCTTCTTTGGTTGACGGATTCCAAGCAGCTGCACCATAGTTAATCTTCGGTTGAGGCACGAAAATTTCTCCTAATGACACCCATGGTTCTTCTACAATTACTGGTTACTATTTGAATGTGGTCTTTCCACTTCAGATTGTCAGCAAATTGGAGACCAAGGTATGGATGGGTCTTAGTAGACATCAGTTGGTTTCCACAGAGGAGCAAGTAAGCAGACATAAGCACAGTCCTCTTAGTCGTGAAATGCATGGTATAGCACTTGTCAGTGATATATGACATCAACCAATCAGAACCCCATTTAGTGAGGGCATCCAAATCTTGTTGGAGGGGAATGACATCTCCGGGAGAATTTATTTCACGGTAAACAAACATATCTTTGTGCCATTACTGACACAATCAGGCAAATCATATATGTATATGAGGAAAGTTAGCAGGCCGATGACCGTACCTTGGGGGACACTGAAGTCTACGTCAACTGGAGATGATCTTTCTCCTTCTAGCACTACACACTGTTTCCTCTTAGTGAAGAATGATGAGATCCAGTTATGGATTTTCCCCCTAATTCCATAGTGATGATATTTGTGAAGAAGTCTCTTATGCGGGACACGGCCAAGTGCTTTTGAGAAATCCAAAAGCACTGCATCAACTTGCTTGCTATTATTGATTGATTGAGTAATGTCATTAGTAAGAACAAGCTGGGTATCACAACCCTTCTTCTTCGAAAGCCATGTTGAGAGTCATGTAATATGCTGTGCCCGTCAAGATTATTCATGATATAGCAAGCTAAAACATGCAATTTTGCAACATATCCATGTCAGCGCTATTGGTATGTAGTTTGAAGGGCAGCTGCGATTGCCTTTCTTAAAAACACGAATGATGTATGACATGAGCCAGTCATCTGGTAGATCGCCTGTCTCCAAGCCCTGATTGGAGATGGATGATAGAATCGAGAAGCCATGACACACTGCTTCAAAATACTGGCAGGGATTTGATCTGGACCCAGATCTGGGATTTGGTTTTGTCTCGTCAGCAATATCAGGAAAACTATGACCTTTCATACGCGGAATGCTGCTAGAGTTTTCTTTGGTGTACACCATGTACACTGATTTGAAGTAATCATTTTGCTTTAAACTTTTATCGGTCGTTTCATCACCTGTTTTTAGCAGCGGCATAAACATTCCGTTCATATACCCGCTATATAATAGCGCGCGTGATAGCCGGGCGCAACGTTAATGCCCGGTGGCCCGGATGTGAGATCGCGAAGGAAAGTTTTATTCAAAACGGGTCAAGAGTATAGGTACGGGTAGGGGCCTATTGGGTTATAATATACGAAAAAAAAGAAACATGAAGAAGAATAAGATTAAAAATGGCCGACATTTTTATAATATAATTATATTAGTGGAATGCAGTCTGTATAAAATAAGCATAGAAATCACTCCGCTTTCAAAATAGATATTATGTGGCGAAAATATATAATTGTTATTCTGAATAAATTTAGGACGGAAACCATGCGGGATTTGGCCGTTTTTGGACAGCTTCTTTATTTTAAAATGGCCGTCACAGGAACAGATGAATTAAATCTACCGGTTTTGTTCGAGAGGTGAAATAGGCCTACCACTAATTAATTTTGGTTGCTAGAAGTTGAATATCGGTCTTAAAATGTTCTTTCAATTAACTTTGTGCTGAAATGCGCGCGAAGAGCTCGAAGCGCACGAAAAGTATGACTTTCATCGCGCGGAAGCGATGCTGAATTGGTAAATTTGGTGCCCCATAAGGGTGGTGCCCGGGGCACGCCCCCCCCCCCCCGTAGTTACGCCACTGTGACCGTGTGGTTAAAACTTGAACCGTTGCAAATTGAGGGTAACGTCCCAATAATATATTGCCAAATAAGTGAAGTTGGTAATGGATTGGTAATATGCCTCCGTGATGTTTTTCTTTTAAAGACAGTTCCTGTTTTATGAATTGAATTAATATGTAGGACACTCGAACAGATTTTTAAGTTGGTGCTGTGTACTCTTATACCTGAACTGAAGTTTCCATAATTAACACTTAACTTAATATTTGTTTCAACAGAAGCGCAGTATGCGAAATATAACAAGAAGCCCATCGTTGCTTTGAAATACGATAGACACGAGCCCTCTGGTTGGTTGGGACTTATGATATGCATGCTGCTTCATTATGACGTAAGCACAGAAGCGACGATGATGAAAAATCTGCCTGCAATCATACATGCTGTTGAAGATAAGATCAATCCGCCAGGTAAGTATTTGTAAATTATAAGGGTAGTATTTGGCATTTAAAAGGGCATTTCGTGATCCACAGCCTCATCCCCCACTTTTCTCAAAAAAGTTGAGATTTTTATATCACTGGAAACCTCTGGCTACATAATGTTTATGTACAAAATATTTCTTGCAGATTAATTCGTTTAGCAAAGATATCGTGAAATTTGAATTTCGTTCTGGTGCACCAGAACGAAATTACAACGTATTGTCTATGGAGCAGTGTAATACACATAATCATGCATAACTCGCAAACGCAATATCGGAATCAACTGAAATTTTGGGAATATGCTTTTTTCGTGGATATGTACTGAAAAATGTCATAAAAAGAGGATATGCTAGGATCACGAAATACTCCTTTAAGTAAAACTAGAAACAGTGTTCAAAGAACGCGACCTAGCCGGGTCGTGTCGTGCCATATCAATCCCCGGTGTTATTTTGAACTTTGATCCGAAGATGATATGAAAAATTAAATAAATTTGGGAAAGAATTACAAATGTGGCGCCAGTTTTAACTGCAGCGTCAGAGCACATACATAGAGTGTTTTTTATTTTTTATTCAAAGGACGTGGTGGTACGCTTGCATGGTTAAATTTTCATATTCCGGAACGCGACTTCTACATGGCTTGTTAGAAGTGCTGCAAATAACTTGAAGAAGTGAAAGAAATTTTTGCCTTAAAAATGGGGTGGTGGGGATTGAACATTTTTTACCACAGATTTGAAAGGTTATTTAGGGGTTAATTTCCATTCCATCTTCTGCCCCAAATAACATAGCACAGTGACATCACTTGCATAGTTGCATTGACATTTGGGTTCGAATGTCATCAGGGGTCAGTTCCGGTATATCTATATGGGGTCTTCGCAGACTTGTGGTCAAAGGTCATTTAATTGTCATTTTTGGTCTGAGACTGATACCTCTCTTCAGCCACAAATAAACAGTACAGTGAGGCTTCTTGCAGTTGCATTGATATTAGCCAGTGTTTATGGGTTGTTTACAACATGTGATTTCAATTGTCATTAGCGGTCATTTAGGCATATAACCATCAAATTCCTTCAAAATACTGTTTTTGCCAATCAGTGTCATTTGCATAATGTGATAGAACTGGGGTTGAAGGTCAATTAGGATAATTTCCGGTATATGTACAGGTATATGTATATAATTAGTCGGGTGTGCAAAAATGGGATCAAAGGTAATTTAGGGTTGATTTCCGGTGTGTAACCAAAAGGCACTGTTATTTATTTTTACAGGTACTCCTCTACCTACACGCAAACCAACAATACCAAAGATAAATATCTTGCCTGAGTGATAAGAGAATAGGAAGTTTGTTATTGCCATGGAATAATAATGAATTAATAACAACTTCGATAACGATTGTAGCTTTGGTTATCTCTATGTGAGTAGAGATTTGCAGCAATTGATACTTGATCCCGATGGATCAGAATTTGAAATTATTAAGAATGCAAATTACAATAAAGCTACCGGTACCTGCACAAAACCTCAGGTTTGTGGCCATGCCCCGGGTCTGGGGCCCATGCCTCCGGTCCCCTTTGGCGCCATCACTACTTGTCCCGACCCCTTGGCTACGTCATTGCTCTAATCAAGATGAGATTTTTTGAAGATTTAATTGTGACAGTAGTGAAACCCCTCTAGATAATAAATGCAGCTATAGTCTATTTGGCTTCCAGTAGGCAGTAGCGTCCGCGTGTGATACACGCGCGATCAAAGGCAGTGTATCTGTAGCGCGCAATGCGACTGCGACCTACAGCTACACCGCCTTTGGTCGTGCGTGTATCACTCGCGGACGCTACTGTCTTGAGGAAGCCATATGGACTATTATTATTAGCTAGATATAATTTTGACCCAAAATAATGAGAATGAAACAATTTTTCGCAGCGATAGTTCGTGAATGTGTGTCGATCCGAAAATCATATTGGCTGATTAAATTTCCGGGATTAATTAAAAAATATAAGATTTTGTGAAATATGCAACCCCTAAATATGTAGCGTGTTATAAATAACAATTTGACTGGATGCTTCAATACAGCACAATGATATATACTGCGCCAATAAAGTATCCTTACACTTGGAAAAATAGTCACAATTTTAAAACTGAACAATATTGGGTAAATTTGTTTTTAGATAGATGCATTATCTAATCTTGCACATTATGACACCACATTGAATCAATGTGACCTCAAGAAGTAAAGTAACAAGCAATTGAATAGACGAAGGTCCAGTTTTAAAAGTGACAGACTGGCCTATACAAGGCGCAAAAAGATTCCAACAAGCGCAACAAAGAGACAACACAGTTTCTTCAATGAAGCGTTATTTAAAGCAGTTTTATTTCAGTTTTTACTTCTCTGTACTTTTCATAACTTTCATTTTATTTGTCAGTACTTTTGTTTCAGTTTTTTTGGTTCCTTTTGTTTTAAATTAAAGCCAAACGCATAAATAGCCATTCACCACTCTCAAACCAGATGTCTAGTCTGTGGAGTTTTGAATAGGCCAGTTTGTCACTTTTAAAACTGGACCTTCGTCTAATCAAATGCTTGTAACTTTGCTTGTTGAAGTCACATTGGATTCAATGTGGTGTCATAATGTGCAGGATTAAATAGTGCATCTATTAAAAAAACAAAATTACCCCAATATTGTTCAGTTTGGAAATTGTGATTATTTTTCCAAGTGTAAGGATACTTTATTGGCGCAGTATAGAATGAAATAACATAGATATAGATACAAATTATATATATAGATATATAAAATATTTTGCAAATACGGTAATAAGTTACTTGTTGTTAAAACACACGCCCAATACCAGCTCAAGGGCTTACCTGGGCCTTTTTGTGTTAATAGCCCTCAAAATTGAAATTAACGTATACAATCATGTACAAATTTTATACAAATATTAACTCAGATATTTAGCATACCCATATTCATGGAATTGTTTGTGTGGTGATTTGAAAATGCTAATATTTTAAAGACATTTTCAGAAAGCCATTTTCTGAAGTCGCCTATAAATTGATAGCGGAAATACCTTTATCTTATCATTTTATTATAAGAAATGTCGACAACATTATGAAGAAAACTTTAAAGTTGGTCTTTCTTTTGAGATCGCATCCCCTACTGCATTTGCACTGGGAATTTTTTGTACATGTATACCTGGACAAAATGAATTAGGTCGCAACTTGCACTGAGGGTTGATTTTGATCAATCTTGCAATTTGTATCCTGGGGGTGGGCATGGAAATAACAGTTTGACTGGTTGTTTCAAATAAAAACGGCAAAATATTGTACAAATGTTTTAAAAAAAACATACACGCAACCTACGGGAAACAAGTTTTTATGTCCAATTATAGGTATGTATATTTTCCGCCTGTTGCTTACGTATGTTTTTAATTTTGATGTTTTATACTCTTTGTTTTTTGGGTTGTATTTATTGTAATTGTATAGAAGGAAATAAGTAAGATGTTGTAAAACACGGCTCAAGGAGAGACCAGCTCAAAGGCATATCCGGACCAGTGTATAAATATATAATACAATCGTGTAAATTACGAACTTTGGAACAAAAATCGGGACAAAAATGCGACAATTCTTACTATTTGATCTCTGATGGTGTCGTGTAAGTGGTGATTGGTAAGAGTTATCACTGTTGTCATTTTTGTATTAATTATATTCATATAA